>NC_054553.1:13317298-13656048 GCF_017654505.1 Polyodon spathula
TTGGTTTTGACAGATAGATTTTTACTTAATTCTGTGTTTACGTGTGATTTTGGGTTTGTTAAAATATAGCAGCTGGGTATAGGCATGAAACACCACAGTCATCTGAGTACATCCTTCTTGTATAAATTAATTTATATTATAGTGTTTCAGTCATCACATCCCAATGCTTTTTAAAATCCTGTGTATGTGTAAGTACTATATAGGAGGCCGTGTGGTCCAGCGTTTAAAGAAACGGGCTTGTAACCAGGAGGTCCCCAGTTCAAATCCCAGCTGAGCCATTGAATCATTGTGTGACCCCGAGCAAGTCGCTTAATCTTGTGCTCCTTCTTTCGGGTGAGACGTTCTTGTAAGTGACTCTGCAGTTGATGCATAGTTCACACATCTTAGTCTCGTATCTTGTAAAGCGCTTTGTGATGGTGGTCCACCACGAAAGGCACTATATAAAAATAAAGATTATTATTATTACTGCTAGTCAAGTAGAGCATAACCAGTAACCTGGAACCTCTGCAACACTGCCCCCAGTGGATAAATCATTAATCGGCAATCATTAAGGAATTCCACCCAGCACTGGTGTGATTCTAAACAGCAAAATGAATATACTAGTTTAGATAAGTGTATTTCAGGCCTGTACCCAGTTGTGTTACTGTATTGAAGATTTGATCCTTTTTGTTAGATAAACTATGATATAAATGTTCATACCACTCATGTGGCTGAGTTACCATCAATTATTTTTGTGTTATGTCATGAAAAGTTAGTAACAGGATATTTTTCTTTTTGGCATTATGACATCCTGCACCACAAATACATTCAATTGCTAGTGCATATGATTTCAAACAAACATTATATATTGTTATACGCAAATAGATTCGTATTCTGTGCTGTAAGCATTTGTGGCATAAACAAGGTATATCATGAACAATCATGACTTACAGTATTTTTGTTAACAAACTCGCTTGATGGTTTTTGTTGTGGCCACGCCCATTACATAAATGCTCGCTTTCTATCATAATCTATTAAACAGTGTCAAATCTTCAAATATAATATTACTAGTGCCTGTATTTAAAGTTTGTTTTATTTCATTAATTGAAGTTGAATATTCATGAAACTTGTCTTGACGATTGTCAGCTTTGATTGCAGTGGTACAAATGTATCGGCATTGCACTGGTCGTATATGCCTTTTTGAAGCAGTATTTTTACAAATACATTTTATTTATAAAGCAGTGACAAATATTCACATCACACCCTTTGAAACGTAACATACATTACTTTAAAATGTAACATATTGCTTTAAGATGGGATACTTTAGTGGTAATGCATGTGTAAGCAGTACTGTCTACATGCAAAATAATGACTTAAATCTGTTTCCTTTCATTAGTAGTACAGTAGACTCTTGCTAATCAAAATGCTGCTAGTCATAACTGTTCCATAGTCCATACTGTACCATGCTATTATAAATGAATGCATACTGATAGCAGAAATATATTTCAGTATCAGAGTTCTATGTTAATTGTCAATCATTTACGTGTTTTTTTTTATTAAACTGGTTCAAATTATCCAGTCTACTGTACTTAAATGGTAAAATAATAATTTGCAGAATTCATGCATTTGCAGTAATGTAATTAAGTTATTTTAAACAGAAGTACAGTAGTTTTAGTAAAATGAGATTGAAGCTGATGATGATTTTAAGTGATTCTTTGTAATATTTGCTAATTTCTTAAAGTTAGTTAAGATTTTTTACTTACGTTAAAATAATTTGCCCTTTTTTGGTTTAATGAAGCAGTTTTTTGTTTATTTTTTTATTGTAGAAGTTTTTTTTTTACTATATATTTCAGTTTCCTAAGTGTTTTCCTTGCATATACTAAATATTTGCTGCTTCTTTCCGTGGTTAACCTTAGTCTCAGCATTGCCCTACAGTACCTTAGTCTTGACATTGCCCTTTACTACATTTTGTGATGCCTTTCCCATCTTATACTGCTACACACAGGGTTTTAAGTATACTTGTAATGCAATAATTGCAAATGTTCTAGTTTCTTTCGTTTTGAACCCATGACGGTACAATGATGCCTTCAAGAAACAGGTTCATCAATTAAAGTACACTTTGTAAAGAATGGGTCATTTGTGTTGTTTTATTTTTCACACAATGTACCTGAATTAAGCAGGTAAAACCCAACATGCATCTAGATGCATGAACAGGACTCCGTGCAGAGGCAGTTCTGATTCTACACTCCGCTAGATGCATGAACAGGACTCCGTGCAGAGGCAGTTATGATTCTACACTCAGCTAGATGCATGAACAGGACTCTGTGCAGAGGCAGTTATGATTCTACACTCAGCTAGATGCATGAACAGGACTCTGTGCAGAGGCAGTTCTGATTCTACACTCAGCTGGATTCATGAACAGGACTCCGTGCAGAAGCAGTTCTGATTCTACACTCAGCTGGATGCATGAACAGGACTCCGTGCACAGGCAGTTCTGATTCTACACTCCGCTAGATGCATGAACAGGACTCCGTGCAGAGGCAGTTCTGATTCTACACTCAGCTAGATGCATGAACAGGACTCTGTGCAGAGGCAGTTCTGATTCTACACTCCGCTAGATGCATGAACAGGACTCAGTGCAGAGGCAGTTCTGATTCTACACTCCGCTAGATGCATGAACAGGACTCCGTGCAGAGGCAGTTCTGATTCTACACTCCGCTAGATGCATGAACAGGACTCCGTGCAGAGGCAGTTCTGTCATGTGCTGTATGCCAGCTCAAAGTGTCCTTGTAGAAATGAGAAGTGAATATCTGACTTTATTATTATGATATTAAAACTTGCTCAGTAGACCTTTGTTTTTTTTTTTTTTTTTTTTTTTTTTTAACCAGGAGATGTTGTTTTTATAGTTTTATAAAAATGTTTAACTGATTACAGTGGCTCTCAAAAGTATTCACCCGCCTTTGACTTTTCCAAATTTTATTGTGTTGCAACATGGAATCAAAATGGATTTAATTAGGAGTTTTTGCCACCAGTCAACACAAAGTCCATAGTGTCAAAGTGAAAAATCTACAAATTGTTTTAAGTTAATTACAAATATAAAACAGAAAATAATTAATTGCATAAGTATTCAGCCCCTTTGTTATGACACAACTAAATAAGCTCTGGTGCAACCAATTGTCTTTAGAAGTCACATAATTAGTTGAATGGAGTCCACCTGTGTGCAATTAAGGTGTTTCACATGATTTCAGGTTAAATACACCTGTCTTTGGGAGGTCCCACAGTTGGTTAGTATATTTCCTAACAAAAGCTACATCATGAAGCAGAAGGATCATGGAAAGCAAATCTGAAATAAGGTTCTTCAAAAGCACCAATCAGGGTTAGGATATAAGAACATTTCCAAGGCATTGAATATCCCCCAGAGCACAGTAAAGTCCATTATTAAGAAAGGGAGAGAATATGGCACAACTGTGAATCTGTCTAGAACTGTCCGTCCTCAAACTGTCCGGTCGAGAAGGGCACTAGTCAGGGAAGCCACCAAATGGGCTATGACAACTCTAAAGGAGTTACAGTCTTGCATGGCTGAGCTGGGAGACGGCAACAATAGCCTGGATGCCTCACAAAACTGACCTTTATGGGAGAGGATGACAGATTTTCTGTTTTGTATTTGTAATTAATTTAGAACAATTTGTAGATTTTATTTTTCACTTTGACATTATGGACTTTTTTGTGTTGATCAGTGGCAAAATATTAAAATAAATAAATTTTATTTTAACATAAAATTAAAGGCTAGCTCAGTCAAAGTGTCCTTGTAGAAATGAGAAGTGAATGTCTTACTTTATTTATTTTTTTAACCAGGAGATGTTGTTTTTATAGTTTTATAAAAATGTTTAACTGATTACTGTACATGAGAAGTTTACACATCCTGCGTCATCTATACCCCTCTTTCAACACTAGAGAGAGCTGGTGCTCATTTCCCATAAAAACTGGGGGGATTGATTTTTTTCTCCTCAAAGTACAATGTATTTTCCATTTTAGGGAAGGGAAGTAAATAGATACAGCAATAGATTCGGTATAGAGAGAACACAGGGAGGCATCTGATTGCTTTGTGAAAAGCTCCTGAAATAATGGGACTGATTCAATGTTAGAACAGCACCATGCAGGATTAAGATTGGTTCAGCCTTTTCTGAAGTTCAGCCATCTGTCATATTTCCAGTGTTATCCCCAATGGCTGAGTGGAGGCATACGCCACACTAGTTTTACATACATGAAGCTACTTGGCTTAGGTACATGCTGCGGCTATATGACAAGTCCTACTGTAAGAAAGGCCACTTCTAAAGTGTTTTATACCTTTATAAGGGTCCTATTTGTTCTCTGACGCATATCACTGAAGATTGCAACCCCTCTTCTGCCATTTTCTGCAACATCTATCAATAACATCAAAACAGGACCCCATAAGACCTGATGTCATACATTTATAAATGTCAGACACATTAGGACAATACAATGACAATACCTCTTGTAAAAGACACTGCACAGTTAACTGGACTGAATCTTCTACTGTAAACATTGATGATTTCAGTTGTATGTTTTTTTCTGTTCTGAAATGACCCCTTTATATCAGCAAACAATATTTTTCTTTAATACATTTAGGGGTCGATGTAAAGATATGTGCAAAGTGATTTGCCGCTGCAAAACACTCATACTGCGGCCAAAAACTGTGTTTTGCACTTGCAAACTATGTTTTTAGTGTCCGTAAAGTAGGACTTTAGCATTCACTAAAAATGTAGTGTATGTAAAGCATGGTTTTCATCTGCCAATCTGCACCTGCTATCAAACTAGCACTTCGCCACCATTAATCCATTTAAATGATATTGAAATGTATTCAAATTAAAAAAGAGCATGGAATTGGGTGGGGATCTGGAATACTAAGCGTACGCAAACATTCTAATGCGTCGTAAGGATTTTGCCTTGCACGTGCAATTGCTGACCCTCCAAAAACTTTGCACCTCCTCTTACAAAGTGCAAACCATTGTAGAAGTGAGTAATTAAGAGCTGTATAAAAGCACACACCCACAGAGACCTGTCATTGTCCTCAGGGTAGCTGCTGTGGTACACTTCCTGATGCAGCGACGCTAGGCTTTTGTTGAGGACAGGCAGCAAAACCTTCAGAGGAGAAGGGCAAAACGGAGAAGACCTTGCATATTCAAACCCAGGGTCATCTCACTCCACGTCATTCTAGACCCAATAACTGAATTTCACCTTTTCATCATCTGGTTGACTGTACTCCTGTTAACACCAACAGCATTGACTTTCTCCACTATAGAGGACCATATGGCCTCTTTGGTAGCATGACTGATGTTGGCTGAGGCTTTTCCGATTTCATGATGAATGTCCTCAGCCGTAAGGACTCTCAGCTCCGCGTCAAGAGGACTTTGCTGCCCTTCCGCTGATATATTTTTTTATTTGCTTTGATTTTCATGCGCCACAAATCTCATACACCACCTACTGCTCTCTGTACTCCTAACTCCCCTCACCGCTGACCTGTAAGTGTGGCTGCTAAATATCCCGATTCACATGACTGAAGCTTGTTCATTACTTACGCGTGTTGAGTCATTTGCATTGCTCTGAAGCTTTCATAGGCCGCAGTGTACGATAATTGCCTGGCTGCTAGGCAATTTGGATTTTGCAGCTGCAGTTGTTTGCACTGAGCCAATCCTTACATCAGCTCCTTAGTGTCCAGTTATTTTACCCCACAGTTCCCCACAGCAGCGCAACTACTTTACACCCAGGAGCTTTTTGTAAATGATTACTTGCAGTGCGCAGCTATAATTTGTGTCCCCTGTCACTGAGATATTCAATTTAATAACACACAGCTGCAGAGAGGGCAGAATCTGTTTCAAGTTACACTCCCCCTAGCTGTTAGTTATAAAACATCACCTAGAAATTCACAGGCTCTTTTCAGAATCCCATGACTGAAGAAAATAAATACTATTAATTAATTAACCTGGAAAATAATGACCTAAACAGAAACAGCAACAGAGATCAATAGATAACACACATAATGATATAGCCTATTATTAAACAGGTAAGAAATGAAATAGTGTAACAATGTAGATGGCATACAAAATCTTTTAAGGTAGCTGTGACCTGAATGTAGCACAACTAGCTAAGATGAATGGCACAGTAATGTACTATAATGTACTATATTAGTGGCACCAATCTGTGTCGAGACACGAGCAGGGTTCCTTTAAGTAATTTGTTTGACTCTTTTAATGTAGCTGTACTGTCCACTGCTTGCTTTCTTTTAATCAATCACTGTTAACAACGTGTCTTCCTTTTTTCTACCTACCTTCTCACCAGACAGGGCTGAGGGGCAAGTCAGTAGACAACCCTCTGAACTGTTTTAAAGCACAGCATTTTGGAGTTTTTTTTTTTTTTTTTTTTTTTTTTTTTTAAAGAAATAAACTTCATAGGCGGTGTACATCCAACTGACTGTAAAAGAGAGCAAAATGAAAAAAGCATAAATCCATAATCCAATAATTGGGTGTAATCTATCACTACATATATGTGCATGGTTATATGTGAATGTTCAAAGATTAATTGTTAGATAAACATTGACAAAAGACCAAGAACGTTAGGGGAACGAATGAATAAAGTGCAGTTCTTCTAAACCCTCCTCTAAATCAATTGTTCTGTTTTTCCGTAGCTTCCCAGAGAGCTGATTCTGTTTTTCACTTCCAGTATAAGCGGCGACGACTGTAGGAGCAAGGGAGTAGTATAGCCTGCTAACTCTGATGACATGCTAGCGTGATCCTTAAATATATATAATACAAAAACATCATACTGGGAAAGAAAGACACGATTAAAAGACTAATTTAAAAGTCAAAATGCATATTTTGACCTACATTTCTTCTGTAACAACAGCGATGTATGTCGAAATAGATATATTTATTTAATTTGCAAGAAAGATTGGAAATACTTGTACTGTAGAATAGTGTGTTAAAACCCTTTTCCGCTCGCCCAGCGAATCAGGAATCCAGTCGGTTGGCGCTGCTGCGTGCGTAGTTGTAGCTGTCCTACGGGAGCTATTTTTGTGTTGTGGTGAATGGTGAGTAAGCTAAGGTTTAGTTAGTGTTTGGCTGGAGGTTCGCTTGTTTGCCAGTGATCTTCACAAACGAGATGTACGAGGCCAATATTTGATGGAATTCTTCTTGTTGGAATATGAAGACGTGACGTCTCGTTTGCTTTTTCTCTGAACAAAAAAGAAAACGACTGTTTATTAAATAACAGTGCTATCGGTTATCAAGACGATTCATGTGAACTTGTATATATATATATTTTTAATAACAGTTTTTTTTTTTTTAAAAGCTATAATACTTTTAAACTCTTAAAAGTCTGGATGTAACATTACATGAAGACCCTGGAAATAAATTAATCCAGATTTCTCTACTTTTCCTATTGGGATACGGTCATTAATCGTTACAATGAAAAGATAATCGTATAGATTCGACCCCAGAAAAGATATCCGACCTGCAGACCACATTGTTGGATATTAACTGATCTTCGCAACCTGTCAGAAAGTTGTTGGATTGATTGATGCTGGATTCAAGATGAAGGCAACTGTCGTCACAAGAAACTGATGCAGAAAACGGAAAAGCATCTATGCTACAAATAAATTACATTTGTGTTTAATTTATAAATAACTTTATATACTGTAAAAAAGTAGCATTTAATTTTTTTCTTTATGATAGACACATATTATTATTATTATTATTATTATTATTTATTTATTATTATTATTATTATTAATAATGCACTTGTTTTTATAAACAGTTAGTGCTGCACCTTGTGTGTAGTATTGGTTTCTCATTTTCAGTACTTTTAAAATATATTGTTTAAAATGAATACCATTTGGATGGACTTGTTTAAAGCTACGACCAAACCGAACTATTCCATGTTCCCGGAAAATCTCACCACTGCCGAACTTAACACGCTGGCACCTACCATGGTGACGCAAGTTTATAACTCGAGCAGTAAAATGCCCAATTTCTCCACATACATCGGTCTCTTTGTCTGTCTGCTACTGTTTCTGTTAGTTTTAATAGTTGTGATGCTCTACAGACTGAAACATACTATTGCCCCACTGCCAACAAATGTGGAAAGCGCTTCTCCAGTGGAGGAATTCACAGACTTTGAACCGAGCCATTTTCAGCTGGAAAGAGTTCAATAACGCACACGCGATTCTTCAATTGTGCAGCGCTTAACTACAGCTAAACAAAAGAAAATATACCGTTATTTGTCAATGACATATTTAATTATTAACTTTGAGCATTTATTTGTGTGTGGCCTTTACAGCTCCCCCCAAGATAGATGATAAATTGGGTGATGACATGCATGCTGTAGTTATTAACCAGTTATCCCATACCTACATGAACATTCATAAACGAGTCTTCTAGAATGGTTGAAGTATTCTGAACAGTTCTAGATGGGTATACCTGAACCGTTAGAAGTCAGGACAGTTTAGAACAGGTTATGTTCTCAACTAACAGCAGCTAAAACGTTAGCATTAACTAGGCAGCAAGGCTTTAAAAGCTGGTATTATTAATTGAATCACTTTGAATGCTGTTTTGAGTAGATGCACTCACTTATTCCTAAAGTGTAAACCTGCTTTCTTTGTCTTTAAATACTTTCAATATTCTGTTTTGCTCACAGAAGTTTTGTTTTCATAGTCATCCCAAATTGAAAAGTGGTCACTATGTGTATTTTCAAAGGGGTCCAACAGCATTTTAGTGAGCTTCTTCGAAAAAGCAGGCTGCCAGTGGTCTAGATGACGTTTTAAAAAAACACATATTGGTACTTTTCCCCATTTGAAAGCCATGTGGTTTCTTATTCCAAAGTGTGCATTGAGAATGAATCCCTATTGGAAATAATGTCTTCAGGATACACGCTGTATTTGGCTGTACAGTATCTCTGTCTCTTGCTGACATTAGCATAATGGGACCTCAGGGTAGCATTGGTCTCTCAGGTGCTTAACATGCAGATAAAAATTCAGCCTGTGCCTCATCTCAATTACTGCATTATTAAAATGAGATGTTTACTTAACCCTGCTGCTAGTGTATCTATTATGCATAATGATTGTTCAGCATCCCCACTCAGAATAAAAATAACTGAGGGAATAGCTCCCCGAGCCAACACTTCAGAGTAATTTCAGTAATAATGGATAGGAAGCCCCTGCCAACCGAGCACTTACTATCATCCCATTTTAAAGCAGGGATCTCTTGATAATTGTAATTGACTTGCAGCATGTATTACAAGGACTTTTTTACAGTCCAGTTTTTTTCCTATTGATGGTAATATAAAGGCATCTTCAATATCACCTCTGCATTCAATATTAACGACATCGTTAGCAGTCACAAACATATTATCCCTTTGTAAATGAGGGCGTCTGTTATTATAAATCACAGTTTCAATGACCAGAACTGCACAAGATGACATATACAGGACATATTGACTTATAAATTAATCTGATTCCCTGTGTTATACCCTGGCACCACACTATTTCTGTGCAGCAAATATTAGGACCCCACCACAGCCTCACAGTCCTTGTGGGATCATGTGAGTGGTGACAGGATACTTTCAGTTTTTGTCAGCTTCACTTTTCAAAATTTGGCATCAAAATAGAGTCCCTTAATATTTGTGTTATTTTGTGTTTTCGTTGTATACATGTAAAATGTATGTTATCATTAAATATATAGTATTTTCGTACATTGTATGCCACTGTACTTTCATGTTTTTTGAAATACAGCAATAAATATAAATATGGTACTACTAATTCAGCAGTGTACTTTGGAAATGTTCATTATGCAGTAAAACCTCTATTGTCTGAACTAATCAAGACAAATAGATGTTTAGATAATTGAATTGCTCAGATAATTAAATTACAGCTGTGAAATTGTTTATATGTCCCCAATGAGAAGAAACAACCTAAAAAGACATTCAAGCCCTCATTTAAATATATAACGTAACAGTGCTCTGTTATGAAAATACCAGATGAAGGGCTGGTTTGTGCATTTCTATGATGACAGAGCTCAAGAGCTCTACACACAACAAGATAGGTTACCAGGGGTGCAGTTCGGATAACAGTGGTGTTCGGATAATCGGGGTTTGAATAATCAAGGTTTTACTGTAGTTCAAAGCAAACCATTTGCAACAGCGTTTTCAATGTAGATTAAATACAGGTTTACTGCTTGAGTAAAATCAGGTTATTATAGTCTAATGTAGTCTCAGGCTCATACTGAAGCCAGACTTGTCATCCATCAAGAGCAGCCTGCAAGCTATTGAGTGGGGGACACTAGACTGGGAAACCAATACAATACCTGCAGTAACCAGGAGCTTAACCAGGTAACCAGGACAGTCTGAGCGCAGACTTGAAGGCTTTTATTCTGACAATTAACAGCAATTAGACAGCGAGTGAACCTCGGTCAGTGGAGTGCTTTTGAAGCAAGCATTGAATGGAGGAGTTGTGTCTAAAAAGCCTTAAAAGGAGAACACTGCATCCCCCCATTTACCCGTTGCTTTGGAAACAAATCTAACAAGAGCCCCTCTTACTCTTCTTCTGGATGATTTTCTAAGATAATTTAGCGAACTGTCTGTTTCACAGCCATCAATTCTTCAATTACTATCAACTGCAGCTTGTTAATATTTCTGTATTCATCATTGGTTTTCCACGACCAGATTTTAAACTTTATTACATGGCTTGGTTATAACTGCATTATCGTTTATTTATTTATTTATCAATTAAAATATTAATTTTATGATCATTTATTTATTTAGTTATTCATGCATTATTTATTTCTATTATTTTCATTTTTTCATGTCACTAGATTTTTTTGATAGTACACACATTTAAGTACTATATCATCATTTGACAGTACTGTTTTATACTAGTGCAGTGCTTGGGTTAGGTCTAAGGGCTGACTATATGTGTGTGTGGGTGTAATTGGCTGTCTGTGATCCAAAATCAACCACCTGTATATTCGTACAAAGAAACTACTGCTTGCAAATGTGGCTCATAGTGAGCAGATTATTCCCTGGGCCTAAACTAATTAGCAGGACTGGTTTTACAGAGCTACTGTCTCAGCTTCACTGGTACACAGGATGACCAATCCTGTTTAATTTTCTCCACCTTGTGAAGAAGTAGCTTCTAATGACAGTTTCTTCTCTCTTTACTTTTCTATGATGTTTGTAATCAGTCTGAGTGGTTCCAACACTACAATATTGCACATTTTTAGTTCTCTTTGCCTTGCACAGACATGTGTAGCATAAACGAGATCAGCCAAGCTGCATTACAGGAATGTGAACCAGTGAGCAGCTATTGTGGATCAAGTTTCTTTTTGCATTGCTTGCGATACACAGCTGTGCACAAGATGGTGCTGGTTCTCACTAATTTAAAGACACTTATTGACAATTGCATGAATTACTCATTATGATTGCAATAGGAAAACCTGCAAGGGTGACGGCAGCCAGTCAAAAAAGGTCATATCTATCTATCTATCTATCTATCTATCTATCTATCTATCTATCTATCTATCTATCTATCTATCTATCTATCTAGGTTTGCAAAGAGGTATAACTGCAGTGTACAAAAATGAAACAAATGAAAAAAAATGTTTTGGATGTACACAAAAGATTTAAATGATTAAAACATAATTTATTTCAAGAGGTTACGGACTTTTGTCTGAAATCGTGTACATCAAAAAAAATCATATATATTTAAAAACACCACTGAACAAGAGCCACTTAATGTAGTTTTTTCTTTGATGAATTCAGAGAATTCTATTTCTGTGCTTCACAGTCATTGCCAGCTCCATGGACAGGCTGCATGGTTTCCATTCTAGCAGCACAATGACAGGAATGAGCCAGCATGAAGTTACACTGCACTGGTTTTAAGAGTCAGTAGAACAGCAGCTGCTAATTAGCCTTTGGATTACTCAGAAAGAAAGGAAAAAACCCAGTGTGGAACTGTTCATGATGCATACAAAAAAGGGTAGGGTGTCCCGATACTTGCTGGAGGGAATGTGCTGCATATTTATTATACACCAGTGGAACTGGTAGCCTCTTATACATCAGAAGGGATTTCAAGTTGGTATATCATACATTAACTGACCGTTGAATGGACTGCTTCTATAGGGTTTCTATATGGAGTACTGCATATCCTCTGATGTGTAAATTGTGCTGAAACACACTTTTAAAATTTATTTTATTTTCACTTTCCCCTTTTCATTTATGAATATGCATTTATTGTGTTTACATTATTCATTTCTATATTTACTGAAAAACTATAAAATAATGACCAAAAGTTTAGGATTGAGACATACTAAATATATGTAGACGTTTGCAATATAATTTTGTACTTTCTTTGCTTAAATGATGTTATGTTATATATATATATATATATAACATAACATCATTTAAGCAAAGAAAGTACAAACACACACATATATGTATATGTATGTATGTGTGTGTGTGTATATATATATACAGTGGCTTGCGAAAGTATTGACCCCCCCTTGGCATTTTTCCTATTTTGTTGCCTTACAACCTGGAATTAAAATTGATTTTTTGGGGGTTTGTATCATTTGATTTACATAACATGCCTACCACTTTGAAGATGCAAAATATTTTTTATTGTGAAACAAACAAGAAATAAGACAAAAAAACAGAAAACTTGAGCATGCATAAGTATTCACCCCCCCAAAGTCAATACTTTGTAGAGCCACCTTTTGCAGCAATTACAGCTGCAAGTCTCTTGAGGTATGTATCTATAAGCTTGGCACATCTAGCCACTGGGATTTTTGCCCATTCTTCAAGGCAAAACTGCTCCAGCTCCTTCAAGTTGGATGGGTTCCGCTGGTGTACAGCAATCTTTAAGTCATACCACAGATTCTCAATTGGATTGAGGTCTGGGCTTTGACTAGGCCATTCCAAGACATTTAAATGTTTCCCCTTAAACCACTCAAGTGTTGCTTTAGCAGTATGCTTAGGGTCATTGTCCTGCTGGAAGGTGAACCTCCGTCCCAGTCTCAAATCTCTGGAAGACTGAAACAGGTTTCCCTCAAGAATTTCCCTGTATTTAGCGCCATCCATCATTCCTTCAATTCTGACCAGTTTCCCAGTCCCTGCCGATGAAAAACATCCCCACAGCATGATGCTGCCACCACCATGCTTCACTGTGGGGATGGTGTTCTCGGGGTGATGAGAGGTGTTGGGTTTGTGCCAGACATAACGTTTTCCTTGATGGCCAAAAAGCTCAATTTTAGTCTCATCTGACCAGAGTACCTTCTTCCATATGTTTGGGGAGTCTCCCACATGCCTTTTGGCAAACACCAAACGTGTTTGCTTATTTTTTTCTTTAAGCAATGGCTTTTTTCTGGCCACTCTTCCGTAAAGCCCAGCTCTGTGGAGTGTACGGCTTAAAGTGGTCCTATGGACAGATACTCCAATCTCCGTTATGGAGCTTTGCAGCTCCTTCAGGGTTATCTTTGGTCTCTTTGTTGCCTCTCTGATTAATGCCCTCCTTGCCTGGTCCATGAGTTTTGGTGGGCGGCCCTCTCTTGCCAGGTTTGTTGTGGTGCCATATTCTTTCCATTTTTTAATAATGGCTTTAATGGTGCTCCGTGGGATGTTCAAAGTTTCAGATATTTTTTTATAACCCAACCCTGATCTGTACTTCTCCACAACTTTGTCCCTGACCTGTTTGGAGAGCTCCTTGGTCTTCTTGGTGCCGCTTGCTTGGTGGTGCCGCTTGCTTAGTGGTGTTGCAGACTCTGGGGCCTTTCAGAACAGGTGTATATATACTGAGATCATGTGACACTTAGATTGCACACAGGTGGACTTTATTTAACTAATTATGTGACTTCTGAAGGTAATTGGTTGCACCAGATCTTATTTAGAGGCTTAATAGCAAAGGGGGTGAATACATATGCACGCACCACTTTTCCGTTATTTATTTTTTAGAATTTTTTTAAACAAGTTATTTTTTTCATTTCACTTCACCAATTTGGACTATTTTGTGTATGTTCATTACATGAAATCCAAATAAAAATCAATTTTAATTCCAGGTTGTAAGGCAACAAAATAGGAAAAATGCCAAGGGGGGGGTCAATACTTTCGCAAGCCATACATATATATATATATATATATATATATATATATATATATATATATATATATATATATATATATATTTAGATATTTTATTTAACATCATGTAATCAAAGAAACTACAAAATTATATTGCAAATGTCTACCGGTAGCCATCATAGTAGTACAGTATTTCATAATACAGTATATTTTGAAATGTCACATTTTTCAATTTTGTCGGTTTTTCATTAAGTATATGGAAAACTACAAAGCGGTATGTAATTTAATATGATAGTAACATCATTCATTTGACTTTATGAAGCACAATGAGTTAATTCTATAGGATGATCCTAAACTTCTGGCCAGAGCTGTATGCTGTACTTGTGACCCTGCCGACATTTAAAGGTATATCAATCATAAGATCTCATTTTTCGGCAGGCCATGCTGTACAATCACAATAGACCTTAAAACATTATGTTACCTCCATATTTATACACAATTGTCAGTTATTACTGTTAAATTAATTGCTTTTTTTTTCTGTGTTTTACATTTTTATTTGCTTTGTTAAGAATATCATTTTCAATACTTAAATGTAAATGTGCATTGGAGGACATTTTGTGTCGTGTTGGTTTGTTTCCAATGTGTTTGGTATCTGATACAAGCCCTTACAAAGAGGGACGAATCACTGAAAAAGTCAAGTAAGAATTAGGGTTTTGAACTCTGGCATGTCTGTGACACTGTAGAAAACAAACTGAGAAGTGCATATGAACTGCTGAGTTGCACGGGAGTAGCTACCAGTCTGTTGTACTTTAACCTGTAATTAGTATTATAAATAGAGTTGAGGGTAAAACCAGCTGCATGAGCTGCTAAATAACTTACTGTTTTTCACATGTAAATATTGTGACGACCCGGCTGGCTCAGTCACGCACTGACTGAAACATTCGCAACCTTAATTGGATTGAGATGTGCAACCAATGACAACATACTTGTTGTTATTGAATAATTAGAAACAAACTGGATAAAAGCAATGTACAGGATGGACTGGGGGCTGAGTTTTGGGGTTTTGTTGCTGCTGAGGGGTCACTGATGGGGTTCAGGGCTGCCTGTGGAACTGAACTGAAAAATAACTAAACTAACTGAATCGAACTGTGCGCTGTGTGAGACTCTTGGGGACTTGTCATTAAAGGGAAGTTTACTTTCCGTATTTTTATTTACTATTTTATTGTATTTACTTGTGTTTATCTTTTTGCTGGGTTACGTGCAATAGCATACTGATAATTGTGGACATTTGAATCTGTTACCTACCTCAATAGTGTATTTATTGTTGTTCTCAAACAAATTAACCAGGCTTACAAGTACTGCTGAAAGCCCTGAATAGCCTATGAACTACTATTGGGAATTTTGTCTCTAATATTACTATTGGGAAAGAGTTATCTAATGAGTATGTGAGTGAAGAGGTTGCTGATGTAAACCGAAGCTCGTGGACTGTTTCTGAACTAATGGGGGAGCTGTGATTAGATGAAAGGGGACTGTCTCATTTTGAAATTAACTCTGTCAGGGAACTTCTCCAAAATAACATCTCTGTCTTTAGTT
This sequence comes from Polyodon spathula, assembly GCF_017654505.1. Classification (NCBI taxonomy): domain Eukaryota; kingdom Metazoa; phylum Chordata; class Actinopteri; order Acipenseriformes; family Polyodontidae; genus Polyodon; species Polyodon spathula. The sequence continues at coordinate 13,333,013 of NC_054553.1, forward strand.
GCAGTGACAGCGACTTGGGGAGAACACACCTGACATACCACCAAATTGATACTGGCCAGTCCAGACCAATAAAAACTGGATTTCGGAAAGCACCCTTACATTTTCAGGAAGAGGATGTTGAATTTGAAAATTTCAGAATTTGAGAATTTGAAACAAATGCAGGAGAGTGGAGAAATACAACATTCTACCAGTCCCTGCTCTGCTCCAGTTGTGCTGGTTCGAAAAAAGGACGGAGGGCTGTGCTTTTGCGTGGACTATAGAAAACTGAGCGAGGTAACCATTAAGTTTGCATATCCTCTACTAAGAGTGGATGACACATTGGACGCTTTAGTTTCTGCCAAGTGGTTGATCCAAAGGACAAATGCAAGACAGCTTTTATGACCGCTATGGACTGTATGAGTTTAACCTACTTCCGTTCGACTTGTGTAATGTGTAACAGTAGTATAGTGGTTTCACTAGATTTTCATTAGGCTGTTGCTGCCACTTTAAAAGTCAGGCAATTCAAGGCTTCAGCGTAATGGACAGTATCATTATACAAGTATAATATACAGTGTAGTAATTTTCTAAGGAAATAAACATTTTCTAACTTGAATTTTTAATTATTAGAGCTGTATGAACAGTCTGTTTGGAAATAAATAAATAAATAAACAAACAACGGAACAATGACTGAGTTATTTTGGTATAGTCCAAATGTAAGGAACAGTACTGATGCGCAATCGTCTTTACTTTCCTGTCTTTAAAGTCTCAGAGGAAGGTGGATGCAGATGCAGTAACCAGACTGAAATGCAATTTTCTTTTCTTTTCATTTTCAATGCAGAATAAAAACAAAGGTGATACTGAAAGTGCATGTCTTTGTGTCTTCACCGTAAAAAAAAACACAACGCAGAGTACAATAGTCAACAGGGTGAACAAAGTAGACCTGTTACAAATGCACGAGTGCATTTCAGAGATTGATGGACTTTTCAGAGATTGATCTGTAATGGTCTACTTGGTCTATCTCGATGAAATCATTGTGTTTGGCAAAACTGTTGGAGAACACTTGGGCAGACTGGGTGAAGTCCTGAATAAGCTGAAGGAGGCGAACTTAAAGATGAAACCTTCTAAGTGTCATTTGCTTGCTACGCAAGTGAACTACCTGGGCCATATAATCTCAGCTGAAGGGATTGCAGCAGATCCTAAGAAAGTGGACGCAGTAAGAGCGTGGTCTGTACCCAAGAATCAAACTGAGGCGAGGAGTTTTGTGGGGTTGGCTTCCTATTATAGGAGGTTTATCATGGACTTTGCTGTGATCGCCCGCCCTCTACACCATTTGACAGAAAAAAATATGTCATTTAAGTGGGGCAATGGCTGCCAGGAAGCTTTTGATCTGTTAAAAACCAGTCTGATTACTTCCCCGGTTTTAGCATACCCAGACCCTAAAAAGGTCTTCATTTTAGATACTGACGCTAGTGATACTGGAATAGGAGCTGCCCTATCACAAGAAGGAGTGGGGTGTGAACGAGTTGCTGCCTATGCAAGCCTTGCCCTTACTAAGCAACTGCGACGAAATACTACAACTAAAAAGGAACTATTAGCAATGGTAACATTTGTACGGTACTTCCGGCATTACCTTTTAGGTAAAGAGTTTGTTATACAAACAGATCAAAACTCATTGAGATGGCTACACAACTTTCAACAACTTGAAGGAAAACTTGCACGATGGATGGAACGTCTAGCCTTTTTCCAGTATCGCATTATACACAGACCAAGAAAACTTCACCAAAACGCAAATGCTCTTTCGAAGAACCCTACTGTAGGTGAAGGAGGGGAGCGCCAGGGTGTGGACCCTGTTGTCTAGCTGGAAGTGGTTGCTGGTAAGGGTACCTCGCCCCCCACCCAAATGCGACCTCAGGTGTACAGGTGGTTCTCCCCAGGCCGCTGGTACCCTCCATACTTATGCTGCACAATGATATCATGGGAGGTAATTTAGGTAGAGAGTAACTGCAGGGAAAGGCAAGGACTTGTTTCTTCTGGCATTAAACATATTTATTAGTTGCTGACATATGCTTTAATGTTACTACTGATCCCACTTGTAATGTTCTTCACTTTTTTACAATGAGTTCAGCATATAATAAGTACATATTTCAAATACAACGCTCTAGATGCTGCACACTGCATACTGGCGCCTTTGCTGTAGGTTACTTTGCCTGATTGCAGCTGGACCATTGGAGTTACTTTGAACACAGGTAAAAAAAAAAAAGGCAGCAGCAACATTTTCATCCATAGTACCATCTTTGAAGTAGCTGCCACAATTGAAGTATAAAATACAAGCACATAACCAAAAGGGCAGTGTAGCAGGGAGGTAGGAAAGCCCTGCTATTTAAATGTGTTTATTTATTTTCAGAACAGGGTCTCCCCCTCCTCCGCTGTTTAGTTTATTTTGTGTATGTATTATGATTTATGTTTTTGTGTTTATTGTTTATATGTAAATGTCGAAAGATGCAGCATGTTTTGTTATTGTGTTTATGACGGTGTAGCTGTGCGTTTGGTTTGTTTTGTTTTTATTTTGAAACGTGTTCTGGCTGAGACACGGTTAGTAAACTCGTCCTCTGCCAGGAGTGATTAAAAACCTTGTGCAGAAGGTGGCCATCTCTTGAATTAATTAATTGTGTAATTGTTGCTAATCAGGAGATGGTCATCTGTATATAAACCCACAGCTCTGCACTCGGGGTGGGGTGTTCGAGAGGTGGAATGAGAGCGAGAGAGGAGAGATTAATTTAAAAACATATAGGAACAGTGAAGGCGATTGCCCAGCCTGACCTATTTGTGTTTGTGATTTATTTTTGTTTAACTATTTTATTTTGGTCTGTGAGCAGTGTTTTCTGTTTGTTTAAATATTTAAATTTTTTGTTGTTAACTAAACGGCGTGCGCTGCACCTTTGAACTGCAGTACTTGCCTTTCTGTTGTTCTTCCTGCATTCCGGCCTGATGTCACTGCTCAGCTTTCATTCTGTCACAGACAGCTACCCTGTCCATAAATTAGCTTGCAGATAAATGGAGAGGCTGGCCATAGTGAAGCCATGGGCCATGTCCTCTCCTGTTAGATGAAGCCAAAAAGCAGGTTGGGGAAGAGGAGGTGAACACTGGAGCACAGCAGGGAGTAATGGATGGCAGTAAGATATAAATCCTTGCCGATCATTGGACTTATGGTTTAATCTATGGTTAGAGCGAGTTCCCTGCCAGAACCACCACTTTGCTTGATGGTCTTCAGCTGAAAAGGAAGGTGGTAACTTTTCCACTGTGGTAAGAAAATAGATTTAAAAAGCTTGGTTTGCACTTGTTTAATACACATTCTAAGCCATTATAAGAGGGACAGGGAAAGCACATTACGGGCAAGGAAATTGATTTTAAAACCTTCAGGACTTCACCTTTTAAGTCAAGCAGAACTAAACAGATAACAAAGACTGCTCGCCCCCTGGAGACTGATGTGAAGGAGATGTTTCACCTCAGTGAGTCTCAGGCCTTCACAACATTTTCCATGGTGATCATTTGCTGCTGCTTAAAAGCTATTGAAATAAAACAAAACATGCAGCCCCTGATGTTCTTAAACCCATGTGCCTGTCCTTCCCTCATCTGCAATGACTTTTACAGGGTGATATAACTAGAGAACCGTTTACGAACTGTGATGAAACCTGCGAAGGACATTCCTGGATATTGATAGTATCAGAATGTGAGGATACATAGAGGCTGTCTGTCTGTCTGATTGTCTGTCTGACTGTCACACATTATTACGCATATCTACAGAATCATTGTCCAAGAAAACCCTTATACTAGGAATATGGAGGGGTATGTGAGGGTACATGGACAGGTAGTACATGTGATGATATACAGTACAGAAACACCTTAAACACCTTTAAACAGGTTGTATGAATATGACTGTGACAGAGAGAGGAAGAATTTGAACTGTAAATCTCAACCAGACAGGGCGCTGTGTAAGGTTGGTGGTATGCTTCCACCTAGATGGACTGCCTTGATGGTAGGTGGAAACCAGAAGGTGACCATATTAGTGGGAGTGCGTTGATACACGTACCCGGAAAGACTCTATTGCAATCAGCTGTGGGGTGGCCCTCTAGTGGAGAAACCATGGCGACGGGTTGGTTGCAGGGAGCAGTTTTTAGGTACCAAGGGGAAGCAACTACGTCAGTAAGGCCCCTTAAGCTAATGACAAAATTCAGCCGAGCGTGTGTTCTGTTATTGTTTGTGTTTTATAGAGGAGGAGCTATATATAGAGTATATATTATAGAGTCAGGAGCTGCAGCCACAGAGCCAGCACTACACCTAGATCACGTCCCTCACAGCACAGCACCAGCACTCGCCACTATGCTGAAGAAAGGAGCACCATTTTCAAGACTGTAAAACCTGCCGTGGTCCCCCTATTGCTGGTAGATGGGTGGTTTATTATTTTGTTTTTGTAAAATAAAGCACAGACATTTTTGGGAGATAACTTTTGTCTGGACCTTCCCTTATTTATTGCACCACTGACCATCCTGTTCACACTTGATGTCAGAAATGGGATTCCACGATGGACCCAGTAGCACTAAACACTGTGATGGAGGCTCAGGCACAGAGGTGTGAACAGACCTCGGCAGCGGTGAATGAGAGGATGAATGCCATGTTTCTCGGAGTCAACCAGAGGAGGGAACTGGTGGCCGCACCAGTAGTGACACCTCCAAAACCAAGAGTGGTAAAACTGTTGGTGGAGGATGATCCCAAGGCCTATTTGACATCTTTGGAAAGACAGGCGACAGCAGCCCTATGGCCTCAGGAGTGGTTGGCTACCCACCTGGGACCCAATTTGATCGGGGAAGCCCGGGCAGCCTACCACGCTTTAACCCATGAACAAGCCAAGGAATTGGATCTGGTAAAAAAAAAAAGCCATACTACAGCGACTGGACATCACAGAGGAGATGCAATGCCACCGGCTGCGGGAGTACCAATGCTCCAAAGGAGTCCAGGCCCAGCAGTTGGTTGACTAGGTGACCCGGTGGCTCTGCCCTGGCGAACATACAGCTGAAGAAGTGACCAAGATTGTCACCATTGAACAGTTTGTACAATTGCACGTGGGTTAGTGGTCATCTCATGTATCCATGGAGATAACAAGGACTACCCACTCACTAAATTAGATATGACAATTGGTAGTCATACCCACCGTGTAATCGTAGCAGTGGCAAAAAGGTTGCCATACCCAGTTATTTTACGTCAAGACAAGGACTGAAAAATAATTATAGTTATAAAACAAAAGGTAGAGCCAGTCTCCGGTATGACCATAGGAGCAGCAGGGGAAACTATTGGGAACATTTTTCTCCTGCATGCTGATCTGTTCCCCTCCCAATTCCGCCCATAGAAAAACTAAACAAGAGAGAGGGGTGGAAAAATGGGATGGCACATCAATGAAACGAGATTGGGGTTTGGTGGGAGACTCCTCCATATCTAATAAATGCCAGGGAAAGGGGAATGGGATCCAGTGTGACCGGTTTTAGTTACTGAGACTCCTAGTGCTGAGGCTACAATATCCCCCCTTGATATATTGAAAGTCTGGGAACAAGATGCTGATCTAGCATACAAATAAAAAAAATTAGCCTAAGCTGGCTAACATCTGGGAGCAGGTTCGGTCTATCGAGGTGATGGAAGTAGATGGCAATCGGTCGTTCACATACCCCCATCACATTGTACTCGAGCATTTGCTGTATAGAGTCTGACTGATCACGAAAAATTCTGACTGCTCACAAAACTAATTTTATGTCACATTGTTCAAGGGAACTGTATAAATTGTTACAAACTCGATCCATTCGGACTTCCATTTATCACCCGCAATCGGATGGTCTGGTGGAACGTTTTAATCAGACATTAAAGCAGATGCTGATGCGGTTTGTCAACCAAGAGCAGAGACATTGGGCTAAACTCCTCCCCTACCTGATGTTTGCAGTGAGAGAGGTTCCTCAGAGCTCGACCAGGTTTTCTCCCTTTGAGCTGCTATATGGGAGACAACTACGGGGTGTCCTCAATCTTGTTAAAGAAGGATGAGAAGAGCAAAATAAAGATTCTAAAAACATAATGAAATATGTAATTATGCTGAGAGCCCGACTGCGATTGGTTGGTCATTTGGCACATGAGAACAGCATCGGCAGGAGCAGCAGTGCAAAAAACAAGCACAGATTCTGATTTTTCAGCCAGGAGATAAAGTACTGTTGCTGCGTCTCACTTCGGAGTCTAAACTGCATGCTAAGTGGCAGGGACCATGTGAAGTGGTACGGGCAATTGGTGATGTAAACTACGAAATTAGACAACCCGATTGCCACAACAAAACAGAAATTTATCATATTTATTAAAACCCTACAAAGAAAGGGAGGCCCTGTTTATAGCCAATGACAGTATAGAAGAGGATTTTGGTCCCGCTGTCAATGCACCAGATACAGTTAACATTCCGATGGGGGAACAACTACTTCCTGATGATCAGAGGTGTGAGCTCCGCGGGTTAGTGAAACAATTTGGTGATGTTTTTCTGACTTGCCTGACAGAACTAATGTGATTTAACATGTATTATTACTCCAGCAGGTGTCACGGTCCGAGAGAAACCATATTGAATCCCTGAGAGTCGTAGGGGTGCGGTTGGCCGGGACTCTAAACCCTCTTGTTTCATGCATATTGCTTTCAGCTGCTCCGCAAACAGGAAGGACAATTGCTTGGACTTTTTGATGTATTTCGCCTCCTCATGACCTGACCTTGTGAATTTATGACCATATAAATCACTCTGCCTGTCATTTAAATTGGATTATATCTGTGCCTGGACTTATTCCAAGGGAAATTCAAACTAAATCCCAGTGCAGTGTTAAATACATCACTTCACTAAATGGGTTGTGCCTGCTGCCCAAGTCAATACACTGCTTTATTAAATGTATTACCCTGAGCAGTAACAGTGTGAGAAATATTTAGAAATCAATGCTTTGAAAAAAAAAAACATTGTCTTCTCAAACACGTATGTGAACATCCGGGGTGAAATTTTTAATGGATGATCTACCTTTTCAAATAAAAATGACATTTGTTATTGTTGCTTCTTGAAGCTTTTTTTTTAAAATGTGTAAGGAATACAGTCCAGCGGGTGCCTTTTAAATGCTCTTCCGTGAGGTCTGCTGTGAATAAAGGTTGTTTCTCTACTCATATTTTGATTGTCTTAGCATCACATGTGTTTACTGTACTGTGGTTTTATTAGAAAGGTCACTTTGTAGGGTTTTTATATATTCCGGACAGCTGTGGTGGTCCTACTACTGAATAGATGGTGGACTTTATAATAAAGGTGGCTTTATATATAAACTCAGCAAACATTGGAGCCATATGGTCACCTTATTCATATAGCCAACAATATGAGGCATTCTTTAATCAGTGTTCTTTCTTCTAAGGGGGCCTGAAATAATTCTGCACATTGTGGCACAGCTCTTGAAAATGCAAACATACATCCTGTCTGAAGATGTACAACTGCTCTAGCTCTGTGTTCCCACTCACAAAGTATGAGGGCCTTGTATTATAATTAAATGTGTAATTAACTAGCAGGGTACTTGTTTTGATAATAAAAAGAGGTTTGTGCCACTTCTGATTCAGAACACGTGGTCTCTAATGGACTCTGTCTCAGTGCTGTGTGCAGATGAAAGCTAATTTAATAAAGGAGAGTTCTTCTGTTCCCAGAGTGATTACACCAGCCATATATAGTACACACTTTTGTGGGACGATTGTATCTTGCATTTCCAGGTACAATGGGCAGGGCAGCAGGATTTGATTAAGGTATGATAGTGGGCACATGGTTGTCAGGTGCTTCTTTATCCAATGCCCAAATCCCATCTGTGTTTGTTCACTCGGCCATTTTTGTTTCTTTAGGAATGGAACAGCAATTCCAGAAGGAGCGTTGTGGTTGCTCAGGGACACCAGCAGGTTAGAGAGGTAAAATCGGTGCAATCATGTGATAAGAGAAAAAAAAAAGTCCTAACTGTAACTCGAGCTCTCTTCTCTCCCCTGGTTTCCAAATCATTCTCTCTCTTTTGGTCTGTCTCATTAGACACATCCAGATCCAAATATGACATCAATGCTATATTGCTTCTGTATACATAGCCAATGCATATTTTATAAAGCTGTGAAGCAAACCAACAGATAGAGAGCAGATCAAATAGGAAATAAACGCAATGAAAATCAATACCTTGGGCAGGTACCTGTCAGACACAATTCAATACAGCTCCCATTGGAAATGAAGCAATGCACACCAAGCGCAGAGATCCACTCAGCCAACACTGGGGTCTGCTTTATTGATCTCAAAGCAACAGGTGTCAACCCCACTTAATTAAAGCTGACTTGTTTTAATACATGATGAGTCATTGTATATTTTCACTGCCCTGTGTCTTTGTTCTGTTCAAATTTGAACCCTATGTACTAAATGGAAATGCACTACAGAAAAAATGTATAGAATTCTTTTTCACTTTAAATGATTTCTCAGTGAATAGACAGAAGTTTTGGACAGGATATCAGAAAAAGTGCTGTCCAATTCTATACATGTACAAATCCCAAAGCTGCTTTCTAAAATGTGTTTAATACATTCATTTTGTACTTGCTGTCATGAATTCTTCCTGAGGCTCTCCTAATCTCTAAGCCAGAGCATGTATATTGTATGAGAGCTCACCAAGCTACACTCTGCCCCTTTGAATATTGTTCTTGGGAAAGGTGAGTTTAATGTATAGTGTCAAAACATAGTTACGATAATGATTAAATAAATCACTTCCAAACAAAGCCACTGTTTAATATATAGAGAAACAGGCTTCCTATTAGCGCCTCTATGTCATAGGATGGTTTGAGGAACAGCAGCTCTATTTGGAAGAAGGAAGTCCAAAAGCGAGGAAGTTAGAATGGAAAATCTTTGTGAGTGGGGGCAAAATATCACGGACTGTTTCGCCTCACTGAGCTGCAGCGACCCTTACTGGCCAAGAAAGCTCAAGCAGACACCTGCAGGGCTGGCCTTTGATCTTCAGGGTCCAGTGGCTCTCTGACATCTGCTGTTGAGCTCTTGGAGTAAAAAGGTACAGTAATTGACTTGGTGGTGGGAAGGGAAAATCTGTGAATTCACTAAGGATTCTTGCACATGCGTCTATAAAAGAATGTAACTCAACATTAGAGCAACAGTGCTCAGACAGAAACAATATTTTACTCCAGAGTCAAATAAGAGCCTGCTATACTTGCAGCAGAGGGAGGTTACAGATCACATATTCTGTTAAAGTGCGGAACCAATCCTGAGAGGATGACATTCTAAACAGGATATTTCAGGGTAATATTTCATCACTTTTACAGACAACACGGTCTGCCAAAAACAATTAGTGCAGTCATTTACCATCCTTCTGTGTGCCTCACAAAGCCAAGAAAGACTCCTACATAGACCAAATGGTGGGTTACTGATTCACAGAGAAAATGAACCTGCCCATGACATTGTGCAATATGTCGTTTGCAGCGGGGCATGAGAAATTATTATAATCAACAAAGAACGTAATGTACTACAGTCTGTTGAATCTTTCAGAGCCCAAAGTAAATAAGTTTTGTTGCATTTGCATGTTACTTTGTTACACTAATGAAACAATTGTACAATAGCACCATTAAAAGATCGCTGCAAAATACAGGGTGCTTGTAAAGTGACTTGGGGGACTAAACAGCAATGGTGTAGAACAGGTATTAATCACAAGAAATGCATTTGGAGGTAATGTTGCCAGATGATGGGCTCCTCATTGTAACAGCTCCCACTGCGCCTCCCTAATTTCCATGTATAAAGATGCATTAAGTTGCATCAGCACTGTATATAAGGCAGCTCTAACTGAAGTAAACAGGAAAGTCCAAGCATGGTTTATATAGTAGCAACTTGGGACCTGCATTCTACATCAAAGTGGTCCATCCATAACATTCAATCGGACATATAAGGAAAAACATCTATGAAACTAAGCCATGTACCTTACCTTGAGTCAGGGGTTGATTTGGTCAACCTATTGTATACTCCCCAAAAATATGGATTTTGTTCATGAATTTATATTAATAAAGGGTTCATAATGTCAAGAATGAGTCTCACGATTTGTATTGTTATTATCCCGATTATATCATAGTGTATATAGTGGAGGTGTCGGTCCTTCTACCACTCCAGAGTTTACATATATTCAGTTAACACTGGCCCAATTGTGATGACACTTCCTAAGGACCTTCTTTTATTATTGAGTGTATCATAATGTTGGGGTGTATGGAGGCTGGCTGTCTGACCTTGTCACACATACATGTTAACATATATCTAGAGATCCACTTACCCAATAAAACTGGGTTACTTTCTTTACCACACATTACTGAGAGGGTCATAATCAGGGAAATGTGAAGTAGCCTGGCCATTTGGACATCACACTTACATTTTTACATGTACACATTATTTTTTTTATTTGATTTGCAGATGGAATATGGATGTATGCTACTAGTGTGCTTGTAATTATACTGTAAAAATGTTTATTGTTTAATGTTTTTTTTGTTTTTTGTTTTTTTTCTAAGCCCTGCGATGTACGTACTGTGGACTAGGTTTAAAGACAGTGGTGTAGCTCGCCTTCTAGTGGTTAGATTGTGCTCTGCAGAGCAGTGTCTGCTTTAAATGTTTGCTAAACCTCACTTGGGTTTAAATAAACCACTGTGCAGTTAATTAGATAAAAGTTAATAGAAATACTAAGATCGGAGCAGGATGACTGAAGTGATGCCTGTGCACAAGCCATCTGAGTTTAATGTTTCTTACAAGCAACTTGTTTTCATCTGTAATTAATTGAAAATCACAGAAATATATATTATTTGGTAAAAACTATAATTATTATGATTATAATATTGATATGTTTTTTAATCAATTCAGAAGCTAGAACCCCCTAAATTGTATTTGAATACGTAAATACGTGTACACTGTTATCAGTATATAGCACTGTATCATATTGTGATTGTACAGGGTACAGCTCTCAGTCGGATTCCCATCTGGACTTGTATCTAATTTCAACAGTTTTCAGAATGCCTCCTCATAAAATCTCCTGGACAGTACTTTTGGGCTATAACAGAAAGAACCTGGTCAACTGACTTTTTAGACAGTATTAAACCCCGTCCCCCCCCGTCCCCCACACAATAATCACATTTCCTTTGTTTTGTTTCCTTGAGCTACAGCAGAGCTTGCAGGTCACAGTTATAACCACCCACTGCTGCAGATAGAACGGGTAAGAGCAGGCCAGTTTTTTTATTGGACTGACTGGTTTCACAGACTGACTGATAAAAGCTTCATGGAGGGAGGAAGCTTGTGCCCCTGCAGCTACAACTACCCTAGGTAATATAAACTGGAAAGCCAACAAGGTCTGCCTTAAAATGATGTCCAGTGCACGTACAGTGGGGTAAACTCTGGAAGGATATAGTCAGCTGTCACTCAGGAATCTTTAATAAGCTCACGTCTTTACACCCAGTACAGTGTATGACAGGCAGAGTGTGGCTTTTTAAAAGTCTTTTAACAGCAGCATTTGGATATCAGGATGTCAAGAATGCAAAAGTGCACACACAGCAGAAGGCTTTGTTTTTTTTTTAGATTTGCTTTTCCATTTGTGGCCACAAGCGTGCCTGTGGGTTGAAGTCAGCGTACATTATTGACACCAGTCATTTGGTCCTGACAGCAGACCACAATTCATGAAATAGACCACAATTCGTAAAATGAAATGGCAAAACTGCAGAAAAATACAGTGTCAACTCCATTTTATATAAAATAGGGACTGTGTTTATAACAATGGGTTCATTTTATTGAAAGCATGTTTATAGTAAATATAAGCTTTGGTTTTCATGAAACCTCACTGGTGTAAAGAAGATAGGTCCACTGTTGACCACAGGGATCAGTATATAGAAGCATGCTGTCATAGACTGTCCTTTATTTAAAACAGCCTCACAACCATGTTTCTTCTGGCCTTTTGTTTATTATTTTTATTGTTTATGTTTTTTTGTTTTTTTTTGCTTGTTTTGTTTTTACTGGTTTACATTATTAACACAATTATATTCAACTGTACCTCAAAATATGATTCTGTCTCATCGGAAAGTTGGCTTACCAGTTTGTGTACATTACCTAAAGCTTTAGCTGCAGTCAACCTGAAGTCAGTCTGTCATAGTGACTTCCAGCCATCGTCACAATGATAAGCCTGAAATCAGTCTGTCATAGTGACTTCCAGCCATCGTCATAATGGTGTGTTCACTTCACTGCCCCTGATAAACCTGAAGTCAGTCTGTCATAGTGACTTCCAGCCATCGTCACAATGGTGTGTTCACTTCACTGCCCCTGATAAATCAGTCTGTCATAGTGGACAACTTAGAGCCAAGTGGGTTATTGGGTTCTTTGAGTTCATGCAGAATGGAATACCTCACACAAGATGACCATAAGATGGCACCATTTTCCTATAATCTAACAAACTCTTTCGTTGTCTGTGTTTTGTTATTCCCCTTTGGGTCACATTCATCAAGGTTTTTTTTTTTTTTTTTTTTTTTTTTTACCTCAGAGAACTGTAAAATTTGCAAAATAAAAAATGAAAGTGTTAATTTAACACACACACACAGACACACACACACATTTATGTTATTCAACCCCCCATTTAAAGATACCAGGAGAGCTCCAGCTGTTCCCTTCTTTTAAAGTTTGTAGATTACATGTTTTGGGTCAGATATCCTCCAGTAGTGACTCAGGTGCTTTCGACCTCTAATCTTCTTCCCAGTTTTATTTTATCCAGACTTGGCTTGAGTGACTCCTTTGGATATCGCCACTGCATAATGCTCTAGTGGTCATGATACCAACTAAACATTCAAATGAAAAGCAGGAGAAAACATTCAAATAATATGTTCAGATTGCATTCCCTAGTGCATCTCAATCTTTACAAGCATGCCAAGGTTCAGGAAGTCCAAGCTCGTTTACAATATGATTTGCTTCTTTTTACCACAATTTCTTCTAATCTACCAACAGGTATGTTAAATTTATCAATGCATGTGCTGTAAGAATGTCTTGATCTATACAGATACATTTAATCTCCTCCTGGGGATCAGATATAGTACTGCACTAAGAAATTCAACAGGACCTAACCAGCAAGACCAGTCAGTGAGTATGGTTTTAAAATGCACATCAGAGTTTCCAATCCATTACAGTGTGGTAAAAAAAGACAAGATTCCTTCAATATACTCAAATTTTAGTTAAAGAATGTATAATGTCATCACAAAGTTACCACCACAAGACCACTAATTCTAGTGAACAGGGTCTTACCATGCATACAATCCAGAGGAATGTATCATTAATACTGGATGAGGAGGGACAGGTCACAACTGGAGTTCAGTTTAAAGGGGTTTGTGTCTTTTTTTAAATCTCTGTTTCAACCGCTTTGGCATTAAAGCAGTGCATGATGTACTGTTGTTCAAGGTAGTGTCCGTCTATGAAGATCTATTACCTAAGGCAGCATACAGTAGCACAGTAGATCTCTGCAAAATACAGGCTTCTTATGAAGTGACTTGGGGACGAAATAACAAACACATCAGTAAACAAGTTTGGATTTCCTGAACCTTGGCATGCTTGTAAAGATTGAGATGCACTAGGGAATGTAATCTGAACATATTATTTGAATGTTTTCTCCTGGTTTGCATTTGAATGTTTAGTTGGTATCATGACCACTAGAACATTATGCAGTGGCAATATCCAAATGAGTCACTCAAGCAAAGTCTGGATAAAATAAAGCAGAAAGCTAGGAAGAAGATTAGGGGTTAAAAGCACCTGAGTCATTACTGGAAGCATGGCTTCTAATCCCAGGACACTGAGTCAAAACATTTAATGTACAAACACTGAAAGAAGGAAAGAGCAAAATAAACATGTGGTATCTTTAAAAACATCATGCAAGGGGAAAAGCTATTGTATTCTGGGCCCCGCACCTTTTATTGTGTGTTTAATGATTACTGTCTGCACTGTATTTGAGATGGTTTGTGTGTTTAATGATTACTGTCTGCATTGTATTTGGGATGGTTTGTGTGTTTAATGCAGTGTCTGCATTGTATTTGAGATGCTTTGTGTGTTTAATGCAGTGTCTGCATTGTTTTTGAGATGGTTTGTGTATTTATTGCACAGGGTCTGCATTGTTTTTGAGATGCTTTGTGTATTTATTGCACAGGGTCTGCATTGTATTTGAGATGGTTTGTATGTTTAATGCAGTGTCTACATTGTATTTGAGATGGTTTGTGTGTTTAATGCAGTGTCTGCATTGGATTTGAGATGGTTTGTGTGTTTAATGCACAGTGTCTGCATTGTATTTGAGATGGTTTGTGTGCTTAATGCAGTGTCTACATTGTATTTGGGATGGTTTGTGTATTTATTGCACAGTGTCTGCATTGTATTTGGGATAGTTTGTGTGTTTAATGCACAGTGTCTGTTCTGTATTTGTGCCATCGTGCATGCAGGTATACTCGCTGAGTGTTGACTCAGCATTCTCTGGCGGATGAAGAAATTAAAAAGGTGCCTCTACAAGCATTAATTATAGTATTTTAACATTCATACAATTATTTTTAAATATATTTTTTTCTAAGATTAGCCTCTGGGAATAAAGATAATACTGGGGCTAAATTCGCAAAGCTATTTACTTCAAATTGTCATTAGAACACTTTCTTCCAGAAAGGATAAAAGGATAAATGCGCCACCTCTGTGGTCCAAGAAGTATTAAGAGAGGGAATGTGTAGCAAAGCCTGTTCTGCAGAGGTGCCTTTAACAAAGCCATTTACTCCAGTGTGTCAGGAGTATCACTTCTTTCTTAAAGGAGAAAAACACCTGTAAAGATGCACAATTCAAAATAAATAACTCTGGAATGTAATTGCTAAATACTGAATTATTCTTACATTATTATTTCCAGTTCTGTAACTTGCTTGTGTTTTTTTATCTCCATAATAGTCTCAATATTCGCAAACCAGTTGCAAACGAGTCGGAAATCTTGAAATGTACGAAACATGTACAATACTCTTAGCCAGCTTTTAGCTGCAGATTTTCTTTGTTCAGCCTTAGAGTAATATGTAATTGTGTGTGTTCCTGCATAAATTCGCAAAAAGGGGGTGGAGGTCGTGCAAATGAGGGTTCTCAAATTCTCAAATATTGCAATGAGATGTACTAAAGCTTCCGCCAATTGCGTCGCTTACAACTGCATCAATTTGTGAAAGCATGTTTTAAACAGTTGCAATTGTTGTTGGCATTTCCTAGTCAGCATTTTCTCGTGCGTTGCCGGTTGTGCGCATGCATTTTTTAGGCGAACACCCAAGTACCTAATTTACAGATTAATATTTTCACATAATGTAATGTGTAGCCTACCCAAAACACATTAGTGTTATCTGAGGACACGATTTACAACAATTTAGCACTATAAATGTATGTGCGTACAATTTTATTGTTTTTAAACTCGACAGCTCCTTATGTCAGATAAATATGTTCGGTTTAGCGAAGGGCTAACAAAAACAATGCTATTTTGATTCTTGCACCCTTGCATGTATAGATGTTATCCTTCGGGCACCCTCTGCTGCAGCAAACCACAACACAACTCCTGCTATTTAGATGCATAATGTCGCACGACCCTCGCAATGGTAGAGATCTTGCTAAGAAGAACAAATATTTAAATGAGTATATTGCGGCTCTTTTCATTAACATATTTCCTCTTAGTACATATGACAAAATGTATACTTTGCAAATTGTTCAGTATGTTTGCGTTGCGACTGGCCCATCTTAGTACAGCTACCCTGAAACGTTTAATGAAAAATATACCGTTATACGTCCCCTTGTGTTGCTACAACTTTTAAAATAATGTACCTGTAATTGTTATTTTCCTGACAACTTTTTACACATAAAGTCTTTCAAAGCTCTTTTCAAAATGTCCGCTCTAGTGCACTGATAGTGTAACGATTATTGCCCACATTGTCAAACAGGTAGCACAGCAATTATGATCCATGATATCGTACGGAACAGAAAAGCCAGAGCATGATGCTGTGTGTGTGTGTTTTTTTTTAATTGCTCTTTCTGCAGTGATTTTAGAGGACAGATTTCAAACCCCAGTGCACTAGAGCAGCCATTTTGAAAAGATCTTTGTAACACAGTGCAGTGGCTGTAGTTAGAGGACCAGAAACAGGACAAACACCCAGTGACACTTGGTGAAGCTGAGCTATTGCTTGTGATCAGCATTTTTTTTTTTTTAAAAGGTTGAAAGACAAACAAAACATAGAACACGGCAGTGGCAGCCAAAAAAAAGAGACAAACAAAAATGGACTACACAGACAAACACGGTGAGCTGTTATTACTATAACTATTATTATTCCCTCCGTCTCCAATCCTGTTCTCCACACAAACCCGAGTGAGTGAAACAGACAGAGACTCAAATCAGTCAGTTCACTTGAGTCTCGGTAGCAACTGTACGTGAATTAATTGGTGAAGCTGAGCATTTTACCTGCACGTGAACTACTGTGCAATCCTTGTGCCCAAATACAAATATACATTTTACTCACCATTTATGGCTGTACAGGGTGAAAAGGTTATTTAAACTCGTCAAAAAGACGATTTGTAGTAAATGGCTTTGAGAATCTTGTCCAAACACAGTAACAGGTTAAGGAGATCAATTCATAAACCACAAATATATAGAAATAGAATGATATTGAACAGAATGCAAAGGCAATAGGCACTGAATTCATGTGATACAGACAGTCAATAGAATGAGCTTATGAGGATGTACAATATTAGTGAGATGATTGCCGCTAGATATTTTTATAGTGATCAGAGACTCCCCCATAAGTTTAGCTGTAAAGGTGTAGAAGGAGGTGGAGGGAGGTTGATTCTAGTATTTACACAATAAGCTGACTGTAAAACAGTGGCTTTAAACAGTAGCGCTGTCCCTCCTCCCGACAAACACTGTGAGCTGTTAAACGAGTAACTATATAGGGCTTATTATTATTCCCTCCGTCTCCAATCCTGTTCTCCACAAACATTAAGATTCTGTCTTGGGTGTGAAAACACCTGGAAACCGAGGACCTTCTATCAGCCTCTATCAGAGAGGGAGGGCATTTTTGAGACAAAGCAGAGTGCTAAATCTGGCAGGTCCAACCCAAAAGCATAATGTTGCATATATATTGTAAATATCCTGTAGACAGGACTCTGTTGCTTTAAGAGTTTATTGATAAGAAGCGGTGCCCTGCAGCTCTGGTTATAATGGTTGGTCTCTTACCCAGAATGCCAGATGCTGACATTTGACACTAGGTGTAAGAAGTATGAGCTTGTTTGTACCTGAGCTGGGTATAAGCTCACACATAACCAAACCCTCTACACCGTATGCAAGTTGTGGTGAGGTTTCCTATAGCTAGCCAAGGACGTTTCAGGAAATCACCACAGTATCGCAATCTGTGTCCCAGCTGACATCAGTTCTAGCATTCACTCCTGATGACAGAAGACCCTTCCATGTGTCATGACTTATCTAGTCACAGAGGAGATGCACCTTGCACCGTTACTGCAGAAATAGGGATGCTGTGTACTTTGTTAATGAGGTCATTCTAAAGAATCAAAATTTTAAAAGTTTATTGGGCCCCCCTCGTTCACTGGGCCCTCTCATCGCATCCGATGGTTTATCATACCATTTCTATGCTGATGCTCAGACCTTCCTCTCAACCCTCCAAACCCCCCCCCCCCCTGATCCCACCATCACCTCCTGTATTTCTACCTGTCTTTCTGCTATCCCCTCCTGGATGCACTCATATCACCTCAAACTAAACCTCTCTAACCATAACCTTCTATTCTTTCCCTCCCAATCTTCCCCTTCCTCTGATCTCTCTATCTCCATTGCTCTGGAATCTAGTATGCTCTTTCCCTCCTCCTCAGCCAAGAACCTCGGAGTAACCCTGGACCCCTGCCTCTCCTACTCCCAGCACATCTCCACTCTAGCACGCACCTGTTGTTTCTTCCTAAGCAACATACAAAGAATATGACCCTTCCTCATCAACTTCTCCACGCAACTCCTCGTCCAGGCCGTGGTACTCTCTCGCCTAGACAACTGCAATTCCCTCCTGGCCAGCCGCCCTGTGTTTGCCACCAGTCCACTCCAGTTCATCTAGAACTCTGCTGCTCACCTGGTGTTCTCTCTGTCTCATTTCTCCCACACTACTCCACTGCTCTGGTTACTCCACTGGCTCCCGATCACTGCTCGTATCCAGCTTAAGACTCTTGTACTTGCCAACCGATGCCTTGACCAGACTGCACCTAGCTACCTCCAGACCCTCATCTCTCCCTATACCCCCACCCAACCTCTCAACTCTGCCTGCACTAAAAGACTGGCTGTACCTCCTCTACGCTCCCCTGCCTCCAGAGCCCGCACCTTCTCCACCCTCGCCCCGCAGTGATGGAACAATCTTCCTACGGATGTCAGGACTTCCCAGTCCCTGATCACCTTCCTGCTCCTCCTCAAGACACACCTCTTCAGACAAAACTTGTAAAACTCGACTCTTCCCTTCTGGACAATATAGCACTTTTATTTTAACTTGCACTTATTTAATCCTGCAGTTAATCCAATCTGTAGTATTTTGTATTTCACTTGCACTCATATCTAACCCTGATGTAACTATCTACATTGTTATCTGCTCTTGAACTGCCCTGATATCAAATCGTACTGTGTTTTGTATTTGCTCTTATTAGGATTGAAGTCATTGTATTTTGTATCTTGCTCTTAATTGTACTGTAATTCTTGCTATGTATTTTTTTGTATACAACTATAAGTCACCCTGTTAAGGGCATCTGCTAAGAAATAAATAATAATAATTATTACCTGTCCAATAATTATTGCCTGTTCAATATTCCAATAGATAACCAGTTTCGCACACATTACATAACCAAGTCAGTCTGAAAAAATAAAAATTGACCTGTCACTCACCCCTCTTTTGTTCAGTCGATTCACATCCCTCCACCTCCCCCAGTCGGCATCTTTTTTCAATTACCCCATGGTCCATCACGGGGCTATTGGCTCGTGCAAATGGCCAGGCTATGTGCCCTCAAGCCAAATGGCTTTGAGAGCAAGTGTCTCATCTTTACCCATGCTCCCTAATCGTCAAATAAGTATTCTGTTTCATGGGTGTTTGTCCTGAACTAAACTATAAAAGCTAGATTAACTTGGTGGGATATATTGCATTGGCTCTGACATCCCCGTGAGTTAGTGAGCCAAAACCTGCATGCATTTTTTATTCCCATGGCGCTACAGCAGACCCTGTTGGCTAGGCGCTTAGTAAGCTCAAGCGGGCAACTCCAGGGCTGGCCTTTGTTCTCCAGAGGGGATGCAACTAGTAGCCATGGAAACTCACTAACCCAAATGAAATGCAAGAGAAATTGCTTCAGGTAATGTTAAAGATCAGGTGATTTCCAAACAGTTCAAAGGCCCCAGGACCATACAAAATAAAATTAATAATCTCATAACTTCTCGTATGATTGCAAATATCACAAAAAGTAAGGACAAGTAATAAAATACTGGAGAAATGTCAATTGAAGCTGACAAGCCATGGTTTCACATTTGGTGCTGCAGTTGATGCCCACAGAGAATCCTGGTTAAACACATGCTGGCACCTGTAAATGGTAAGAACAGCAGTGTTAATTGCCATTGCCTGCCTCTAAAAGAATCATAGAACGCTACATACTGGAGCTACAGACTCTTCTGATAGTGTTATGGCAGGTGTTTTGCATTCCTGTTTATAGAGTTATGCTTTGAAGGTTTTATTACTGGACAAATCACTCTAATGTTAAGTTCTGCAAGCAGAATAGGTGCTACCAGGAAACAGGCTGCTGCCTGTTACTGTACAGCTGCTGATCAATGTATATCTTTTCCTATCTAGTCTGACACCAATACCTTATTTAAACACTAAACAATGGAGCTCACAGCTACTGTATCCACCCCCGTACAAGGAATCAAAGCAAGAAAACATTTTTATTTGCATATGGTTTCAATTATGCAAACCTTCGAAGAAAGTTTTCTGAACAACATGAATTGTAGTGTTAACCTGATGCATGTTATTTACTTTGTGCACAATGAACTTCTGGCATCACCCAAAACCCCTTGTTAATGAATGCCAGTTTACAACCAAAAAAAATCCCCAAAACAAATGATTTCTTACTACACATCCAGGAATAAGGTGAATAAGAGTATGATGTACACCTTCTCTCATAAGGCAGATAAAACTGGAACTTTTTACTGCCCATTTTTCTCTTTATGATGCATGATCTCGTTCTGTGTGGTTCTCATTTCAATTATTTAAACCTTTTTTTAAAACTGTGTGTTAGGGTTAGGGTTAATACCTAATGCTAATGTTTCTGCTTTAAATCTGAAATCAGCGCTCAGTAAATGAAGGCCTTCCTGTTTGTTTCAGCAATAAATTAATAATAGACATAAAACAAATCCGTTGAAAACATGCTGCTTGCTCCAATCAACGCTTCCCTAATTCATTCTCTTTGGTAGTCTGTTTAATACCTTTGTGTGTGCTGTTCTCCAGCTAGACCATCTTCATTAGAAATGTCTGCTGCTGACTACTTATACACAAAAGCTAACTGGCTGCAGTAACCATAGCGATGTGTGTGGGGGCTCAGGGCAGCTTTTAAAGGGACCCTGTCCTAGAGACCTGAAAGTAGTGGGAGTTCTTTATACAAATGAAACCTGAAATAATGTATTTCAACATTTACTCTATTAACCACTGTACACAATAGTGCAGAAAGCATTAAAAAGCCCCATGAAGGCACGATGAATCACTCTGAAAGCATGTAACTATAGTTAACCATGGTAAAGTAAATCATTCCACAGTGAGACTGCCTTTAATACCTCCAGGAGAGGTCTGCTGTCCAGAACATCCATCCCATAGTAAAGACCCTTGTGAAACATTAATACATTTAAACAGTCTTAGATATTTAAATACTAAGGGCTAGATGTACTAAAGTGTTGCGGCTGTCGCAAACCAGCTGCGAACGTCTAGAGTGAAATGTATTGAACACGCACAATGCTGTTAGCGATTTTTTAGAGTGCTTTGCAGCTGCTATTTTTCTTTACGGTTCAGCCTTAGATGAATATGTAATTATGGACGTACCTGCATAAATGTGTTTTTTTTTATATGTTACTGATATATGCCAGGGATACACATTATTACATGGTGACATGCTGCACAAGCAGAGAACTGCTCATCCAATTGTGCTAAAGCTTGGTGACATCATTGTTCAGCAAAAATTATTGAGAGTATCATGATCTCAGGATATAGGAAGGCTCCTGTTTATAGGTGCACTGTCACAATCTGTAAGTAGGCTCTCATAGACTCTTGTAGACTCATAGGATGTTTAATTACAGCTGTGATGGAGGAGGCAGCCTACTGATATAGTATATCGTATTAGGTAATGTTGGTGGTCAATTTTAACAAAGACAAATCTCTATCTTGAGATTTAGAAGCTAAAGAGTTAAAGGAGGCCTACAGGTGACTACATGCTGCCCTGAGACCTAGGCCAAGATTTGCAAACTGTGCAGTTTATAAGAATACCCGCCTTGTTTCCCGTAGCAACTGCAACATCAATAAGAGCCCCTCCTCCACATTAGAGACAACAGCTGTTTACCGTTCAACAAATAAAAACCATCTGAAGTCTCCTGCAGGGGCAGGTTTGTAATCTGTCATGAACTGTCAATGAGAGACGAAGTGAGGGAAGCCAAAAGCCTGTCATCACCGGGACAGTGAAGTCTGCATTCTCTTTACAAGCTGGTGACTTGCAGCATATTAAACACGTCTGTACACAGATTTTGTTGAAATGTGTTAAGTGAAGAAAAAAATAGATTGAGAATACATTTAGAAGGAATCATTTTGTGGTAAGCAGACCCAATTTTAGGCCAATTGTAAAAAATAAAGAAACAAATGAAACCAACCCTTATCAGCCCTTGACCTTTACAGTCCTTCTATGTTCCACCAGAACTTTAAACACTCACTCACTACTGATTCAATAATACAAAAGATAGGATTCATTAGAAAGTTTTAACAAGAAAACATAATGTATTGCATCATTAGTAGTAGTATTAATTAACATTTACTTTGGTATGAACTACAGGACAGCCTTTGTATTTACAGTTGTATTGCGACCCCTGTGTGATAATAAGACTCCACATACCGCCTGTGGTTAATTTAAACAAATGTCTTCACCGACTTTGTCTGAGAGGAGCTGCACAAACCGACCAGCAAAATCGGAAGAGAAAAATGATGGGCAGATTTCACATTATTTACATTTCTGAGGAGGAAGAAAAACTGCAAATTCAGGAAAATGTTGCAACAATTACAAAACTTTGAGCGATATACCAAATTAATATGAATGTGAGAAACCGGAGAAAGTAGAGAAATTCATCAAATCGTTTACAACTAATTATAACACATGATCTCCACCTTACTGAACATACTGCCGTCTCTGATTTTGGTGGCACTGATACATTCTTACATTCTTACACATATACAGTGTGTGTATATATATATATATATATGTGTGTGTGTGTGTGTGTGTCTGTGTGTATGTGTGTGTGTGTGTGTGTGTTAAGCCTCAATAGAATTGTAAATACAGTTAAAAAAAATCTACATAGTCTCAAAAACACAAGCACAGAACCAAGATGGCACATTTCATATGAATGATGTTTCTAATGCTAATTAAGAAAATGGATACAGACACATTGGCTGCACTCCTTAGAGAGGAACAGTGACGTGTGTGTGTGTAAGAGTCGAAAGACAGTTGCCAGTGGAAAGACCCTTCCTGACCGGTTTACTTGGGTGATAATTAAGACCTGTCTCTCTCAGCCAGTGAAATATTAAGAGGATTATACTTCCCTGAAAAGAGTTCCCTGGTAATTGAGTCACGCCTTCCATTCCTAGGCACAAAATCCCCTCATGAAGCTTAGATGAAGGCAAGCATATCACATTTCATTAGAAATACAGAGCTCAATCTGTGTTTTTATGATGGTGCATATGGTATGGCTTGTGATGGTCTACATTGCATGACGTGTAATGAGATCAAATGACTGTTAATGATGGACTGTTTTGTTAAAAGGAAAAACTTCAGTGAGAAAGAAGGGTTGTGTATTCATTCCAACAAGAAATCACATTCATACGTCATTCAATAAATACAACACTCATACACAAGTTTGTTCACAGACACGCAGATAGAGAAGGAAGCAGCCTCTCTCTCAGTTCTACTGTATGCACCAGCCTCCCCCAGGTTGTAGTCTTGCTTCGGGTTTCAGGCCTCTGAAGCTTCTGGGGCTGACAGCTGAGGGGCTGGCCTGGAGATAGTGGTCAGAGTGAATTACAATTATGTGTAATATGTGCTGCAGAGACCAGAGTCGCCACAGCAGCTGAACTCAGGCAAAATCCAACCAACACACGACACTGTGAGTACAGAGCTTAACACCCGACCAGTATCATGATTTCTGCTGGGTCCTAGAGGAAACTCACTCCCTATACAGTACAAATTCTCCTCTTCAGTCACAGTGACATAAATACTGTTACTGCAAGCTTCATTCTTTTTAAAGAATCAGCTCATGATAAGGGTTTGATAGTGGTACTAACAAAAACCTAAATCCATCTTTTACCACAGCACTGCTGTTTCAATGTGTCTCCCTCAGGGACTGCCCTCGTTAATGGAAATGTGATCATGTACTCCCCAAAGGTATTGATTTTATTTTTTAGCAGATGTTGAAGCTCTGTTGTGTTAATTGATTCATTGAGGTACAGTAGCACATACTGAGAAGGAGGTGCAGTGTTTCAGAGCAGCCTGGAAGCCCATTCTGAGGATATATTTTCAGTGTTTCAGAGCAGTCTGGAAGCCCATTCTGATGGGATATTTGCAGTGTTTTAGAGCTGTCTGGAAGCCCATTCTGAGGGGATATTTGCAGTGTTTCAGAGCAGTCTGGAAGCCCATTCTGAGGGGATACTTGTATTGTTTCAGAGCAGCTTGAAAGCCCATTCTGAGGGGCTGTTTTACACAACATGGTCAGAGCTGAATCAAAACAATAATAAAGGAGTCCCCGACTGGCTCACCTGGTAAAAGCACAGTTGCATTGTGTTCAGGGTGAGTCACACAGCCAGTGGAGTGCAGGTCCTGGCTATGTGAAGTCAACGGTCTTTGTTGCCAATTCTGTAGGTAGTGTCGCATTAGCTTTGGTACTCCCACAGATTAGGGAAGCAAAACCAGGAGGGACTGTTTCTCCTTACGGCGCTACAGCTGCCCCTACTGGCCAGGCACCCAAAGAGCTCACGTAAAAACCTGAAGAGCTCTGTCCACCAGAAGCCGGTAGCTCGCTGACATACGCTCTTGAGTTCCTGGGTGTAGAAGTGGAAGCTGGCTTGGTCGTGGGATCAGAGGATGCCAACTGAAGCTTCAGTTCTCCTGGACTGTGTGGGGAATTGCTTAGGGGAAATAATTATTAGACATTCCAAACTGGGGAGAAAAACAGAGATAAAATAATTGGGCACACTAAATAAAAATAAAAAACACAGTAATAAGAAAGATGTCGTACAAAATATCGGCTCAGTATGGTGCTACTTGTAAAATGTTATAAATGCAAAGCCTTGGTTATCAATGTCAAACCAGCATTCCCACTTTGTAAGCCCACTGTAACATGGTAGTAATATTATAAATATGTATAAACCAGCTTGCTTAAGAAACTAAACGTGTTTAAAAGGAGCCCTGTGATAGAGTAGTAGAGCTGCACTGTAAGCTCTTTCATCTCACCTCCAGAGGAGGGGGGATCACATCCTAATTGGAAATGATTAGTCTCTGAAGGCCTGCAGTTGACTTTGATTACAGCAAATGAAGCTTGGGAGGGACTGTGTGTTGTGTGAAGGGAGCAGCCCGGGCAAGGAGGTGCTCTGATTGCCAGCCACTGGTGTGAGTGTGCCACACTCATAACGTGCCTGCTACTGTAATCAACTGCAGGGTCAATGTTAACTTGCAGGAATTATTGGAGTCTTGAAAGGCTTTTCCTGGTCAGTAAAACCTTGCCCAACAGTAACATGCACCCTCACAGAATGATAGATATCAGTCAGTATATTGAAAAAGTAGATCTACATGACCAACATCCACAATGCAGTACATGTGCAAATAACAATGTAAGTGTGAGCTATGGACAGAGATCCCTTTACAGTATATACCCACAGAGTCTGATAAATTACTGTAGATCAGCATTCAACCATGGGATCCCCCTACCTGGTAAAGGCATGGCTGTGTAGTGTGCAGGGTAAGTCATGGAGTCTGGGGAAAGAAGGTTCCTGTCTGTGCCAAGTTGCTGGATCGATGACATCCACTGTCATATCACAGGATACTCACTATCCTTCAGGTCTCCTGAGACGTTGTTGGGAATTGCTGTGGTGAGGGAACATAATTGAAGATTCTAAATTGGGGAGTAAACAGGGGTAAAATAACTGGGCAATAGTAATAATTGTAAGTGGACATACAGTCAAACAGGTGAGGAATGACTCTGTAATATGTTATTTATTCAGCTTCTAGATATGGGACTGTGACGGTGCAGTGGGTGTGGGTGTGGAGCAGACGTCACAGAGTCACTTTTAAATTTGCAAATACCCTACCACAATGGTAGGGTGAACTTTATTAACAAAAAAAAAACACAGTTCAGAGCAACAAAAATATAAATCATAAGTCCCAACAGAGGAGTCCCTCTCAGCTCCTTGGGTGCACTCCTGGGGTGGTGAAAAGTGCAGGTGCTCAGGTGCTTAAGTGTCCAGTTCTGTTGTCCGGGATGTGTGGTGACCAAGGTGAAAAGTGCTGGCAGTGGTGCGGCAGCTCCTTGGCATCAGGGATCACTCTGACAATAAACACAAACATGTAGCACAAAAATAACCACATAAACAAACACACAGATCAGGAACCTAGCTCCAGTATTACCTCAACAAAACCTTGCACTTACAAAATGACAGCCCTTATATACCAGGGGACTCCACCCCATGATCAGCATGACTCGGCACACCTGCCAGTTGTCTAATGCAACACAGCTGATCACAGTGATTTTGTCCCCTAATATGGTCATTCCGCCCTGCACCAAGATGGACGACTTCCTTTTCCGCCCCTCTCTCCAAGCCGGCCCATCTCTGAACAGGCATGCAAGTACCTCTGCTTAGTGCCCTCTTGGGTCGGGAGGGAGATTTGCAGCTCAGATCCTCACGCTCCCTGTCACATATCCCTTTCCTCAGAGTGCAGCCGAAGGCACACTCGGCCAATACTACCTTCCCCAATTGGCCCCCCTCCCTAGAGAAAAAGTCTGCATTTGAGTGCTCCTTACCCGCACAATGTTTCACCCGAAAGTTGAAGGGTTGCAACACCAGATACCACCGAGTTATTCGAGCATTGTTATCCTTCAACATGTCTAACCACTTCAACGGAGCGTGATCTGTGACAAGGAGGAAACGATGCCCCAGGAGATAATACCGGAAAGAGTGCACAGCCCATTTAATAGCCAAGCACTCCTTCTCAATAACGGAATAGTTACACTTCCGAGGGAGCTTCTTCTTACTGATGTATAACATGGGGTGTTCTACTCCGTCAATCTCCTGGGACAAGACTGTCTCAGACCTACATCAGACGCATCAGTCTGGAGGATGAATTCTTTGCTGAAATCAGGAGATATTAGTGCAGGAGCTTGACACAGTCACCTCTTTATCACATCAAAAGCCACCTGACACTCATCTGACCACTTTACCAAATTTTGGAGCCTGCTTCTTAGTGAGATCCATTAACGGGGTAGCAATAGTGGAGAACTCGGGGAGGAACCTACGGTAATAACCCACTAACCCAAGGAGGGATCTCACCTGGGTTTTGGTCCACCAAAGCCTGGACTTTAGAGGGTATCGGCTTCACCTGACCATTATCCATAATATAACCCAAATGTCAGGACCAAAATCATCCTCGACACTATCTCTCGCAATGAACAGGGCCTCCCTTTCCCTCCAGGGTTTCAACAAATTAATGTGGTAAATTTCAGTTTTATTCCGGTGGTCAAGCTGCCGAATCTCATAATTGACCTGTCCCATTGCCCGCACCACCTCATATGGGCCCTACCATTTAGCAATCAGCTTTGATTCACTTGAGGGTAGGAGCAACATCACCTTATCCCCAGGTCGAAAGGTCCGAATCTGTGCATTTTTGTTATAATGTCGCTCCTGGCGATGCTGAGCCTGTTTTAAGTTATCATGCGCCAGTTTGCCAATTATTTCTAGCCGCTCTCTCAACAGCATTACGTGCCGGACTACATTTTTGGTTTCATTTTGAGGCTCCTCCCACCCTTCTTTTATTAAGTCAAGAATGCCTCGGGGTTGTCTTCCGTACAGCAGCTCAAACAGGGAGAACCCAGTTGAGCTCTGTGGCACCTCTCTCACTGCAAACAGAAAGTATGGGAGAAGCCTTGCCCAATTTTTCTGTTCTTGGTTTACAAACTGCCTCAGCATCTGTTTTAAGGTCTGATTAAACCGCTCCACCAAGCCGTCAGTCTGCGGATGGTAAACTGATGTGCGGATAGAGTGGATTTGCAATAATTTATAAACTTCAACAAGATATTTAGACATGAAATTAGTCCCATGGTCAGTCAAAATCTCTTTGGGGATCCCTACTCTAGACATAATCTTTACTAATTCAGTTGCAACCGCAGCTGCACTAGTGGACCTCAAAGGCACTGCCTCAGGATGTCGTGTTGCATAGTCCACCACTACTAAAATATGCGTATATCCTGAGTCAGAGGGAATCAATGGGCCCACTATGTCCATTGCGATACGTTCAAAGGGAACCCCCACCAAGGGCAGTGGGACCAGCGGGGCAGGGCGAACTCAACCCGGCGCCACCTTTTGACACTTGAGGCATTCCGCTACATATTTCCTCACTTCGCCACATACTCCAAGCCAATAAAACCGAGCCAATATTCGATCCAGCGTCTTTTCAAAACCGAGGTGCCTCGAAAAAGGTATATCGTGTGCCAACCGCATCACCTCAGCTCGAAAAGGCCCCGGAACCAATAATTGTTTTACAGGAGAACCTGTGCCCAGGGCTTGGGTTACCCTATACAGTAACTGCCCGGATATGACATAGTGAGGAACTGTGAGAGGATGTGTATCATCAATAGCCTTCCCCTCGACAGACCAAACCTGCGCCCGGATGTTAACTAAGATGGGATCATTACTTTGTTCCCACGCCAGGTCAACATCCCGGTCCCAGAACTTCGGTATGTTGAGAGGGGTTATGGTAGCCCGTTAACTGGGGTTCTCAGTAACTCTGCCCCGCAGGTCACACTTCACCCCTATACCCTTTCCTCGGCTTTTAACAGACACAGAAGTTTCTCCAATCAAGCCCCACCCTTGTCTCATTGCTATCCCCTCCCACTTCTCAGCCCATCGCTCTTGTTTTGTTTTTCGGGGCCGGAAGCGAGACGAGAATACTTCAGCTTGCATCGGAAAAATCTGGCCAATACGATCCTCCTTTACAACTACTACCTTACTTGGGGCTTGGCCGTGTTTCACCCCAAAACAGCTGTTTGAAACATGGCCAGTCCCTCCCCAAAATGACAGGATAGGGTAGACTATCCGAGACAGCCACGACTACGCGGTCTGTCCGACTTCCCACAGTCACATATAATTTTGTGGTCGGATATACCTTGGTTTTTCCATGAACACAGGAAATAGCCACCTGGGCATGTGGCTGCCAAGATGTACCTTCCACGAGAGCAGACCGAGTCATAGTTTGCCCACATCCTGAGTCCACTAAGACGTGGGTACTCTTATTACCAATCTTCACAGCAATGACACAAGGCCTCTCCCGACCCTTTCCCCAGGACTTACCTGCTTTGAGAGCCGGGTAGTGGGAAGCCACATCACACTCCATCGCCGCAGGGCAGAATCGTTGAATGTGACCTGGCTCGTGGCATCTCCAGCAGACCGGGGCCGAGGACACCAAGGAAGCCGACCTGTCCCACTGCCCTTGAGCAAGCAGGGGGGATGAACCCCCTATTATACCCCAGCTAGGGGCCTTCCTCGGCCTCCACTGTTTGGGAGGGAGGTGGCCCATCGGGGCACGTGCTGGAACGAGTGTTAAGGATGGTCTCGGTGAAGGTGGAGGTGGGCTGGGGAGCTGGATCAGACTCTTGGGAGGGGGAGGGGTTGATGCTGAGGAGGGCGACAACGCGTCTTCAAAGGCCTCAGCCAGATCGATGGCCGCCTCCAGCGTGGTGGGCCGGTGCTGTACAATCCAATTCTGTGTCTCTGCCTCCATCACGCTTGTGAACTGTTCGATGTTAATCAGCTCGGCCGATTTTTCGGTGGGGCAGAGCCACCGGTCAGATTGATCTTTCAGCTGTTGAGCTACCACGCGGGGGCGGGTAGCCGGAGGCCTTCGGTACTCACGAAACCGGTGGCGGTAGGTCTCCCCAGTGATGTTGTACCGCCGGAGGATGGCCTGCTTAATCAGTTTGTAATCCTGAGCGGCGGTGTTGTCCAGAGCCCGGTAGGCTGCCTGGGCTTCGCCTGTTAAGCACCCGGCCAGTTGCAGGGCCCACCACTCCTGGGGCCACCTAGCCATTAGTGCCATGCGCTCAAACATGACCAGGTAAGACTCCGGGTCCTCCTCCGGTAGCATCCTCTGCAGCTTTGGCTTGGGGACCGAACCTATGGGGAGTCCATCTTCCCCTACCGCTGCTGGCCCCGCGCCAGGTTGGTGCAGCTGGGCCACTGTCTGGGTGAGTGAAGTGTAGTGGGCAGCGAGCTCCTCCTGTCTCTTCACCTCCCAGGCTTCCCTCCTCCGCTCAGCATCCTCCCTCTGTTGGTCCAGCGTTGTCAATAACGTCGCCAATGTAGTCGGATCCATCTCTAGTGATCCCATCACTGCCACCAAATGTGACGGTGCAGTGGGTGTGGGTGTGGAGCAGACATCACAGAGTCACTTTTAAATTTGCAAATACCCTACCACAATGGTAGTGTGAACCTTATTAACAAAAAAAACACAGTTCAAAGCAACAAAAATATAAATCATAAGTCCCAACAGAGGAGTCCCTCTCAGCTCCTTGGGTGCACTCCTGGGGTGGTGAAAAGTGCAGGTGCTCAGGTACTTAAGTGTCCAGTTCTGTTGTCCGGGATGTGTGGTGACCAAGGTGAAAAATGCTGGCAGTGGTGCGGCAGCTCCTTGGCATCAGGGATCACTCTGACAATAAACACAAACATGTAGCACAAAAATAACCACATAAACAAACACACAGATCAGGAACCTAGCTCCAGTATTACCTCAACAAAACCTTGCACTTACAAAATGACAGCCCTTATATACCAGGGGACTCCACCCCATGATCAGCGTGACTCGGCACACCTGCCAGTTGTCTAATGCAACACAGCTGATCACAGTGATTTTGTCCCCTAATATGGTCATTCCGCCCTGCACCAAGATGGACGACTTCCTTTTCCGCCCCTCTCTCCAAGCCGGCCCATCTCTGAACAGGCATGCAAGTACCTCTGCTTAGTGCCCTCTTGGGTCGGGAGGGAGATTTGCAGCTCAGATCCTCACGCTCCCTGTCACAGGGACAAATTATCAGTAACTCTTAATGCTAATCGGGCAATGATGATGTCACTACTGCTTATAAGAGGAACTCGGCATTCTTGTGACTAATCTCAAGAAGCCCCTGACGCATCCCGAAATAATGCAACTGCATCTGCCAAACTCCAAACAATGAGTCTATGTTGCGTGCTGAGTTACATCAGCAAACAAACTAACTAACAGGACAGTTTTCATTTGCTTTGCTCATGAGCTATGTAACAGGGAGAGATCTGTGTTGACTCTGCTGGCGTGTTCACGGGCTGCAGGAAGAGGGCGTCAGTCGTCCAACAACCGCCTGTGAGTCATGGCAGTGACACGGGGAGGTTGGAAAGTGGGTGTGTGGACTTTCCCCTTCTCTGAATGGCTGAGAGGCGCGTCTTGGGAGATTGTTTGTCCTATAAAATAACGCTCTGCTGTTTCCTCAGGTCTGCCTTTGTAGACGCGCTGTGTGTGCGGAAGCGCTGGTCAAGGACGGAGAGACTAGCTGGGAAAAACGAACAAGCCAGAGAGTGACAGCGGGGAACCCTTGGGCAGACCCCGAACTATTGTTTAGAGTAGGCAGGGAGCTGCCAGAGTAGGACGGTGATCCGGGTCGTGCGGGTAGCGGCGACCGGGATAACGCTGCCGAGTGCAGCACCTTTTATTTGTAGTTTTATTACTGTTTTATTTTCCCTTGTTCTTTTTGCCTTCTGTTCTCTATATTTTGAGCACCTGCGAGTGTGCCCGCAGTTCATTCAACTTACCAGCTTTGGTATTTCCGTGGTGCTGTTTATCACTGTTGATAGGCAGCCCACGGACAACAGTGCCTTCTGCGGGTAAAACAGTAAAATTGCTGAAAATAAAACTTGGTACGGTGTTCCAAGTACAACTGTTCTGTCTCTTGTGTCAGTGAATTACCCACCACCCTTCCTCAAGCTAATTTTGCACTGCTGCACTTTTCAACCTTTTGCTCGAAATATATTTTAAAAGCCTTTTTTTTATTTTAACTCAGAGCAATCCCTTGCTCTACTCGCCCTGTTGCTCCTGTGCATCTCATTGCAGAGTTCATTGAGCTCAATTATTTAACACCTAGTTCAGGGTGGTGTAAAATGAGGAACAAGCTTTAAAATGCAATATTACCAATGGCTAGGTTTACCTTTTGGCAGCTTTTGGAAGACTTTCTTTGTCATCATACCTTTATTATATTGTACTTTTCTAGATTTTGGAAATGCATTTTTCAAGCGGAGTGGGTAGGTCAGTGCCACTTTGATATTATTAACATTGTTCTATGGGTCAAAAGGTGTCAAATTCAAGGGGAAAACAGAAGAATCACCCTCTTAATGAGAGAGAAATGCAATTCTCTGTGCAGCTCAATCAACATAAACCTTAGCTTGCAGGCCTTGAGTTCATAGCATCTGAAACCTGTTTTTTTTTTTTTATTTTTATTTATTTTTTTTTTAATTATTATTATTTTTTCAGGAGTAATAACATTACTATCATAGCATGCTACCTCTATGTTGTAAACATAGCCAATGTAAATCAGTATGGACACTGCATGATGTTTTTGTATTCCTTTGATAATAATAATAATAATAATAATAAGAAGAAGAAGAAGAAGAAGAAGAAGAAGAAGAAGAAGAAGAAAAAGAAGAAGAAGAAGAAGAAGAAGAAGAAGAAGAAGAAGAAGAAGAATGCTGACTGTTAAAATTGTGCCTATATACTGTGAAAGTTGTACCTGAGTGTTCTTGAAGTTATGGTGGAATTACTTCTGACATGAAAAGATCTGCTTGTCTTGAGGAGAAACTGACACTAATAAAAAACACAGTACAAGCCATAATCTGTATTGCTTGTGTGAGGAATTGAATGGAATGTCAACAGTACATATACATCTCAAAAGGATGGTACTGTTGGCAGCCCCCGATATCCACTATAGCAGCCTCCTGTTGAGCTCTAAAGATTCGTCCTCAGCCACCTGAAGGAGGTTTTCTATCAAATCAATACATTAACTGAATGTTGACATATACTAATGCAGGGATTGAATGACAGCAAAACTACACTTACAAATTTACTGGACTAGAATACAGAAATTAGATGTATGGTCACTTACCTATTCTTATTCCTGAAGATTCGAATGATTGATGCCACTGTGGATCTGCTAAAGTCCGGCTGTGCCCTCTGCCCAGCTTCTCTCATTGTAATTCGTAAGTTTATGATTTATCACATGGACAACTATTGTTGCCCGTATCTCATTTGAGAGATTCCAAGTTCACCTTCCCCTTTGGTGTCTAATCCTAGCACCACACATATGGACACCACTTCCTTTTAGGGCTCCATGGTGTCATCCTTAGGTTTTACTTGCACAGACCATCTCAACTATTGTCAACTCTTGCAGTTCTGTGAGGAGACGACCAGACCTCTAAAAGCAGAGTAATGAAACTCTGGCAATGCTAATGTGACACAAAACATGCTCATACAGTAATTACAGTATATATATATATATATATACACATACTGCACTTAACTTACCAATTCTCAGCACGAAATGTAGGGATGATAGATGCAACCGTAGAGCATCCCAGGTTTGGTTGAACTAACAACCCAGCTGCTTTCATTGTCAAGCCTCTGTTTATGACATGATCAATGACACTTGCTTGTATTTCATTTGAGACAGCAGCATATCCTTTGTCTCACTTGTTCAGGCTGTCTGCCCACAATACCATGTCCACATCCTCTGCTTGTTCTATGCTTTCACACACTGTGTGTGTAGAAATCACAGCCTTTTATGCACAGCGTTACCATTTGATTAAATTAACAAGCATTGATTGCTAGCAACAGCAATGAGATTGATGTAATTTGCAAAAAGACATTCACATGTGAAACATGTATTAAAGTATAACAGTTGCATTTAGGCAATTGAATATGTGGTTTAGAATTGTGCATTGTGAATGCAAACCCATGAAATGTGTGAATAGATTAGCAAATTAGAATTAAGTTTTGATGTTTATGTTAACTGTTTTGAGAATTGTGCTAATAGCTTCTGGAAATTTGCTTAGGCATTGAGAAAAACTGTAAAAGGGCATGTCTTTCATACCAGCACTTTGTGCTCCAGAGCAAGACCAGGCAGGTATCCATTAAAAATAGACCACTTTTGCATGAGAGCAAGTGAGGAGCATATTAGTGTACAACAAATGCGTAATGGCTTGACCTATTAGACACAGCAGGGAAACAGTAGCTTACTCCATTCTTTTGTTATTCTATTGACCTTTCACATCTGCTGTGTGGCTCTTTTGTGATGGTTTTGTGATTTGAAAACTAACCAGAGAACAATAAACTCATTTAGCATGCAACTTACAATGGCTGCAGTCTGTTAAACCCAATTCAATTTTGCCTTAACTCAGTCCTTATTTGTTATTTTAAGTAGCAGGCTGCTGATTTATTCTGAAGTAAGAACTGGTATGTTTCAACTGTTTACAGTTAATCCAAACAGCTTCCAGGCAATGGAAATATCTGTTTAGGCACTCAGTACTGGCAGATGTATGCTTTGAACCCTATGCTAGAAACTATCACTACGCATAGTGCAAGGCTCTGGGATTGTTTTTAGAATGATTTACCTATACATACATGTTTTAATTGTTGTTAAATTCTGCATCTACTTCTGTAAAAATCCTGGGTAACTTTTGAATTCTCTTTTGTTACATATGTTTACTTTAACAAGCATTGCAAACAGAGATAATGTCTATATCAGTTCACAAAAGTCTCACATCAAATCACATCAATTTTCCATTGGAATTCAATCCTGCACTGCAAAAAATATGTCAATGTATCAAATCAGTAAAATCAGAAAACTTTTACCGATGTAACGATACAACTCTATAAAGGAGTGAAGCTTAATTCTATTCAGTTGAACATTTCATTTAATCAGTTTTTAGTCTGGCCATATTTTTGGCCTTGCTTTCTTTTATTATTTCTTTACAATGTTTGTAGACACTGTTGGAGGTTAGATATATTGTGGAACTGCGGAATAAACTATGGTAGAAACAATGATACCAGTTTTTGTGAATTTCAAACCTTCCTGAAAGGCTCCAATAGGTCAGCTCCTCAAGGGTTACTTGACCCAGAAAAGTTGACCAAAAAATTGAAAACATTGCTAAACGCACAACTTACCCGACCAAATTGGTGCCGCAAAAACCATTTACTGGATATGTGGAGCACATAACGAGCACAGGTACCCTTTAATGTAACAAAACAGAAATCAAAGGTTTGGTGTATAAGGCTCGTATTGAGACTACATTTCTGTAATCCACCAGTATTCTTTAAACATGAAATATATAAAAAAGTGGTCTAATATATAACTATTATCCAAAATGTAATGTGGGATGCTGTTATCTCCAAGGGGGAAATAATATCTTCCAGGGGATTATGTCGCCCGATTCGTGGAGAACATTATATTAACACAAGGGGACAATAGTTTTCTACAAACCCAAAATATCCAATCCATATATGTTTTATAAAACCTTGGAGACAGATCAATCTCAATTTGGTTTCTGGACTGTGGTGTAGATTTATTTCCATTGGGTTTCTGGAAAGCATGTAAATTGATCTCCATTTGGTTTCTGGACTATGGTGTAGATTGATCTCCATTGGGTTTCTGGACAGTGGTGTAGATTGATCTCTAGTGGGGTTTCTGGACAGTGTGTAGACTGATCTCCATTGGGTTTCTGGACGGTGGTGTAGATTGATCTCTGTTGGGGTTTCTGGATGGTGGTGTAGATTGATCTCTATTGGGGTTTCTGGATGGTGGTGTAGATTGATCTCCATTGGGTTTCTGGACAGTGGTGCAGATTGATCTCTGTTGGGGTTTCTGGACAGTGTGTAGATTGCGCTCTATTGGGGTTTCTGGACAGTGGTGTAGATTGATCTCTATTGGGGTTTCTGGATGGTGGTGTAGACTGATCTCTATTGGATTTCTGGATGGTGGTGTAGATTGATCTCCACTGGGTTTCTGGACGACAGTGTATATTTATCTCCACTGGGTTTCTGGACGGCAGTGTATATTTATCGCCACTGGGTTTCTGGATGGCAGTGTATATTTATCGCCACTGGGTTTCTGGACGGTAGTGTAGATTGATCTACATTGGGGTTTCTGGATGGTGGTGTAGATTGTTCTCCATTGGGTTTCTGGCCTAGAATCTGATGTGAAGTGCTTCTTCAGAAATCTGAAAAAATGTGCATCCACCATATTTTTTGGGGGATGTGGAGATCTGCGACAAAATCTGTTGTACAGAGTCATCATCCTTAAGACTGTCCCTCGGGATACACCAGCGATTCATCTGCCAACAGAGCTCCTAATCGCAGCCCACTACATGCACTGTCAGAACTGCTGTCTGTCTTGCACATTATTTACAGCTTTTATATATTATAGATAGGGCTTCTGTTTTTCGGTTTTTATTAATTGTATTTTTCGGTGCTTATTTTAGCTATTTTCAGGTTTTATGTAAATAGTTTTTTTTCGTGGCTTTTGTTTTTGATATACTGTATGAAATTAATGTTTTCGGTTACTTTCCAAAATGCTTGAGAATTTTTTTCTCGGTCAAAATATGTATAGTAGTAACTCGACAGTACTTGCACACTTAAGTTATACCTACTTTCCTTTGTCTTCCACAACGAAATCCCTATGGTCACGGGCACATTCTTCTGGGGTTTTTGTGTGTAGGCAATTTTTTTACATTTCACAACAATTTTGTTTTAAATCCTCTGTATCTTAACTGTAATATAGCTTTAAATCTCGCTAGCAAGCCTCCATTCCTGATTGTAATCTAATTTTAAATCTCACAAGCAGAGTCTCCAATAGAAATGTAGGAATGTGCTGTCACTCAGTAGTTGGTGTGGGTTTAAAGCATTCCGAATGAATCAATGATAGATACAAGTCAGGAAGGCGGGACATTGCCCAGCAGCACTAGGAAATGTATTATTTTTTAGTAGGTTTTATTTTTTAATGGGAAAATGGTAAAGTGAATTGATTAACCATTTCCACAGTTTTTCTGGTGGGTTCTGGTGTTTATTAGCTATCCACCAATTTAATTGTTTTTGTAATCGGGGGTGTTTTATTGGTTAAAACCGAAATCAGAAGCCCTAGTTATAGAACACATGTCCAGGATTCTATTTGCAAAACAAATGAATCAGTCATGTGTGAGATATACTATTTGTAAGAAGTGTGTGCTGCATATTGCAAGTGCTTCCATTATCCCTGAAAAAAATATTATTGTAATAGATAATTTATACCCTAAATACACATATAGCTTTTTCCATAAAGCTAAGGGGGCTATTTCATACAATATGTAGATACACAGGAGATGCCTTTTTACCAGTAGAATAAACTGTATTATTGTCTTTTTTAAAATTTCTGGTATACTACATGCACGATGTTATGTACTACTACTTCCCTTAAAGGGAGTTGTTCATATTGTTAAATGTGCAGAGAACACGTTTAATCACGTTTATTGATTCGCATGGGCTATACGTTCGGCACTAGGACCCAGGAGCCAGCGTTCTCGCCCTAGCAGAACTCTTCAGTCTGAAGCCGAGACAAAGACAGTGCGAGCTTGTCTCTCTATTCTACAACATCCACACCCTCTCGGCAGCACTAAGCACTCTGGTGAGTACAGCTCTGACAAAATGGAATAAGATGAACGGGAATAGCTTAGAAATCAGGAACCGCTATATGTGTGAAAGGGCTTTTCATGGGCTTGATGTTTTTTTGTGCTTTAGCATGTTTTTTTTGAAAGTGCACAGAAATGACATAATAGATGAATGAATGGATGAATCACATTAACAATGTAAGCAGGTGAAGAAAATCTGCTGGTAGCACCAACGTTAAAAAATAAACACAATTAAAATAAAGCAATAATAATAATAATAATAATAATAATAATAATATAATAATAATAATAATACGCTCAGACATTAGACAATAATGTAAAAAAAGTTTTTTTTTTTAAATTGTATTTTAAAATATCCATAATTGAATGTGAATAAAAAATGAAATTTGCAGAATTAATATTTGAAAAGCAAACTTGTACATGTGTTCACTGTAGTGATTTTAAACTGGTAGCTACTGAGGAGGTGTGCTGCTAGATATATGGGAAGGTGGTTTCTTTGTGCTTGAATACCTGCCACAGTCTCTCACATTGTAATAGCCTAGGTGTCCGTTTGATACAAAGAAGTGTACATCGCTGCCAATGTACATCAAGTAGCAGTTCTGTATCAGCACCCAAGCTTCTTCCTTAATTTATATCTTATCCTTTCTATCGGTTTAAAATATTCAGACTAATAACGAGAGGCACCTCAGCGGAAGGCAGCAGCAAACAATCAGACACACGAGTCCTGCGCTCAAGTGATTTCCCTTTGGAGCAAATGGACGTTACACCCGTAAGAACCCTATTCTCTTCTAAACCCCTTCACTGCCTCAAAACCAGTGTACAGCAATCCTTGTGAAACCAGCTGCTGCACTTAACAATCAACACTGGCGTTAGCACTGTGGGGCTGGGCGCAACTACTGTAGGTATTCAGAATGGTAACTAGAAAGGGTCTAAAGCGTGATCTGCATGTGGATGTGTTTGAAGCAATCCGGAGAGTGTAAAGCTAGCGCTCGTTGCAAAGCATGCTCCATTTAATAGAGTCCTCTCAATGCAATGTCTGATAGGAATGAGGTGGAAAGGGAGGGGCAGATGTGCTCAACAATTACTTACAACAGTATTGTTTAAAAGTTGATGACGTCAAAATCATGCAATGGGTTAATATACTAGCCTACCTCTGGAGGCCAGGGTTCGAATCGATTGGGAATTGAATGAAGTTAGTGGGCTATAGAGAGAACCACCGCCCATACAATTTGATTATATTTGCTAGTCTTTGTTTGAGGGAGAACCAGGACTTAATGGCAGGGAGGGGCAGTTGTTCGCATCCTGAAATGGGCTTTGTGTTATTGTCCCTCAATGTTTCTGATCACAAAAAGAAGAAATGATTAGCACTGCAACACATCTCATTGTGCAAGCTTACAAAAGCCATATAAAAGACGGGCTACATGTGTGCATGCATGTGTCTTTTTTATTTGACTGGGTGTGTGTTTGCATTAAGCTGACAAAAACTTATAACACCCGACAAGCCTGCGGTGCTCTAAATATAAAATTTAACAGTATTTCTTCTATCAGAATTTCATAGCTTCCTCACAGTGTCATTGTGGATCGTTGTGGAGTGTGAGTGAGTGCGGTGTTAAAGGAACACAATCAGGTCACTCTAACTGAGCGCTGATTTGATTCCTTGTGGAAATCCATTGTCATCGTCTCCAGCTCTGACAGTCCCCGTCCCCCCCCCCCACCTTGGGAGGGACAGGGATGATGTCATGAGACTATACTGAAAAGCAGTTGGGATCTGCATCAACATCAGATCAATGGTTTAGCACATATTGGTAGTGTTTTTTTATGTAACAAAAAAGGATTAGGGCTGTCTTTTTGTTGTGTATTTAGATAGGGGACAGTGGCACAGACCACAGTCAGTCACAGCCTGAATGCTAGCCCATCCGTTTGAAAGTTAAATGCAGCAAATCTGTTAAAAGGATAGTAAAGTATAAGCACAGTGGAGTACAGCATCCCCATGGAATATAGATGGTGTCAGGGCTAATGAAAATATACCCAGGACTGCACTATATTGAGACACAGACAAAAGTCAGCAAACAAATACTGTAGAATGTGTGTGTGTGTGTGTGTGTGTGTGTGTGTGTGTGTGTGTGTATATATATATATATATATATATATATATATATATATATATATATATATATATATATATATATATATATATATATATATATATATACAACACTGTAAATCACAAGTGACCTGTACTGTAGTAATTAGGCTACTAAACAATATACTGTATGCAGGTGCAAAACTAAGTACTGCAAGCAACTCATCATACTGTACTTGTACTTATTACTACTGTACCCTGGGCTAATGCTGCAAGCAAAACCAACAGGCAATTGCATTTAAAAAGAGACCCAAATCCATAATCACTATAGCCCAGGCAAGCAGGGTTAAGATTAGTAAAAGCATTATATTAACATGGAAAAATGAATTCCAGTACAAATGTACTGGACCATTCTAAGGGCAATCCTGACTGCCAGCTGTGTTGAATCTAGATCTTGCTTTTTTGGTTTTTCTGTATTGGGAGGACAACAGATGGCACTATAAAGCCCCTTTTACACTGGCACTCCTACCAGGGTCCGGACCCGGGTTCTGGCTACCCGGGTCACAATCCCATGTAGTGTGAAAACACGAGTTGACCCGTGTCCCAGCGACCCACCTCAGGATGGTGGTTGACGCGCTTTGACCTGGGTTGAGCGAGACAAAGTGCATGAGTGACAGCCACTTCCACAAGGAACATTTCTGTTTATTTATTCTGTTTATCCATATTTTTGTTGATTGAGCTATATTGCAGCAAAGATGTAGAAACATTTGCTCTAATCAACATTTGGACCGATCCAGAGAAGCTTGGATGGAAGTATCAGTAACAAGCTGCTTCCAGGGCATTGATACGCGCATTGTGCAGTTGCGTCTGTCACCCAAGTCAGCTCTGCTTTATCAAAAGCAGTGTGAAATCAGGCACGTGACCCGCTTGAAACTGGGTCCTGACCTGGGTAGGTTGTGACCCGGGTTGAGCATGCCAGTGTGAAAGGGGCAGTGTGACAATATACAGACTGGAGGACAGGTTCCTCCATATATCTCCCAGTATTATCTGTTAAAAATCAGCTTAGCATCATTACATTGAAATTTGACAAGCTGTTCTCTACATATACCGTATTACTTCAATTTGGCGCCACCCTCGTATTAAAGACACCCTCGTATTGACGCCGCAGTCATATATCAGCTTTATAATAGGAGGCCACCTTGGAATAAACGCCGCTATCATAAAGAAACATTAAGGTATTTATTTTTCTTTATTAAAAAAGGAAGGGTGATGTTCGTACATACTACAAGTAAAAGATGTTCTGGCCCTTGTATCTTGTGCTGAGGAATGTCTGAGCCAGTGTTCCTCCCCATTGGATGAGGACTCCACTCAGGTTTCTATATTAACTTTATAGCAGCCAAGATACCTTATAATACATTGCAAGGTCTCAGGTTTACAAAACCCTGTGCAGTAGCACAGTGTGGAATTGAGTTGCAATTAAGAGGTTAGTTTATCATAGCCTGTTACATTAATTCTTTCTGGGTGAAGGGCTTATTCTTCTCTAGTGCTGTGTTTCTGCTATTCTGCCACAGCATGAATAATATGGCCTGCAATGTCAAAAGTGCCTTTTGTCACCCACCTGCTTGGCTTTGATAGGTGACAGGGGTGAAGCCTAACTTTTGTCAGAGCACAGTCCAAGGTGATGAATAAATACAAAGCGACTGGTCGGGAGGTTGAGTCTCCTCATCAAATGCATGCAAAATATTTTAATGAACAGTGTGTTCCTCAGTTACAATGGTACCTAAAATATTATCTCTTTACTACCAGCCAAGACCTAACGCCCAACCCCAAGTCATTCTACCCTTATCTGTTCCTATACTTGCAGGACAGTGTGTGTAAGTGGTATCTTGAGAGCATAAACATGCATTTAAGATGAATTACTTTAGTTTACGACGAGAGAGTTCTCTAGCTCCAATTTAGCATTATAATCATTTTCGTCTGTATCAGAATCTGTTTGCCCTTTGACAATTCTAGTTGCCAGCTCCTTTTTAGTACTTCCTGATTCTAAAAAAATCATATGATGTGACCTTTCAACTCTTCTAGCCCCACCTGAAATGGGCATGTCTTATCCAATATATATAGAACTCTATTTTATGTTTTCAAGCACATGCTCATTTGAGGACGGTATAAAGCATACCGAAATGTTGCAGCTCCCCTAAGCAATATTCACATTTTCAATTGTATCACATGGTAGTTCTGCTGAATCCTAGCTTTCTTAACTCACACAAACAGACATCACTCCATGGAGCTTTTGTTAAGCACTTTCTTCACTCCACTTCACAAACAGCCACAGGACTTTGCAGAAGACATAATCTCTGTTTGGTAATGGAGACAATTCTCAAACTACCAGCCTTGAGCAACAAGAAGAAACTGGCAACACACATTCTGGACTGAGCATTCCCCTTGACTCAGGGGGTGCTCATTAACTGTGCTACAATTTTATAAACCCAATTCCTGTGCAACAGGTATTAGGACCCCAGTCACCCCAAGACTGAAGGTGTAAGGGTCAGCATGTATGTCCTAAAACTTGCTGCACAGGAAGTGGGTTTATAGTGTGGTGGCAGATATATTTTATATATATATATATATATATATATATATATATATATATATTATATATATATATATAGCACCATTAAATTAAAAACTTTGAATTTATGTTGTGACATAAACCTAGTGGGCTGGAGATTGTAATATGAAAGTAAATGTAATTTAAGAGTGAAATAAAAATGCTGGGACAAGTATTCAAATGGCCGCTGCTTGAAATGTATTCAGTGGAAAAATGACCATGCTCCTACTGGTTCATATAACAGAATTTATAAATCACCGTCTGAGAAAGATGTCATGCATAAGGAAACCAATGCATAAATGATGCCTGAAATAAATAACACTTTGTACTGTGGAGAAGAGTCCTTTCATTTCTATTGGTCATTTGGTGGGATACCACGGTTATTTTATTCTGGAGAAATTTAGTTTTTTGCACTTTAATACAAATTATGCCTTTGTTTTCCAGCAGATTCAAAATAAAAGATTTAAAAGAATATCCAAATAGGGATATAGGCAAGGGATAGGCAAGGGTTCATTGATTATTAATTATGCAATTGACACCTGGCCACCTGCTGCACACTGGGTTTCAATTAGGCAGGCAGGGAGGTCTAACCTGCCAGCCCTGCCATCCAGCACACACTTTGTTTTTACAACATTTAATATATTTTATTTATAATCAAAGCTAAACCAAAAACCCAAAGCAAAACATATTATTTAATTTACAGTGGCAGGCCTCCACCCTGCCTCTGTCCTGCACTATAGGAAACTGATGTAATGAATATAGAAGTCATGCCTTATCAGTGCAGTGCAGAGACCGCAATAATGTTCAGTTAAACATATGCTTTGGTTTACAAAGCAGTGGGATAAATCAGGATGAAATGTCTATGTTCCATGAACTACATTAAATAGATTACTCTTTATTACCCATGAGTTTCTGTTCTACCAAGTGACTACATTTCCGTCTTTCTCTTCAGATATCACTGCAACAGCCCCCCAGTCACTCCGCACCATCAACCTGTTTCTGAGTTTGTAACCATGGAGCTGGACTTTGGACACTTCGATGAACGGGACAAAAGCTCCCGAACCTCCCGAGGGTCCCGCATGAATGGGCTGCCGAGCCCCACCCACAGCGCCCACTGCAGCTTTTACCGCACGCGCACCCTGCAGACCCTCAGCAACGAGAAGAAAGCCAAGAAGGTGCGCTTCTACCGCAACGGGGACCGCTACTTCAAGGGCATTGTGTACGCCGTGGCTACTGACCGCTTCCGCACCTTCGACGGGCTGCTGGCTGACCTGACCCGCTCCCTGTCCGACCACATCAATCTGCCGCAGGGCGTCCGCTTCATCTTCAGCATCGACGGCACCACCAAGATCACTTCCATGGACGAGCTGGAGGAAGGTTAGTATTGCATCGCTAGGACAGAGATTCATTAGCATTCTTTATCAGGAGATCTTCAAGCCATCCAAGCATGACTCATCCTGCACTCCATGGAGGTGTAAGCTTATCTCCACAACTTAGATGAAGTACATTGTACAGTTAAGGGGCGGATTAGCGGATCTAGCGATAAAATACACCCTTATGACTTGCATAACCTTTTCAATAACAATGCTTTTACAAATTTCCTTTATAACACAATTGTCAAACCACTGACTGTCTGCCAACATTGTTTCTCAGAGCTGACAACCCTCATGTGGAGAAAGATATTTACAACCGTGAACCGTGCATTAAAACAGTCAAATTAGTTAGGTAAAGAAAGTGCGATCTCATAAACGGTACTGCCACTCGTTAGTAGCAATTTAGCAGGAGATTTACACACAACCTTTTTTTAAAACAATGAAAGAGCTGAGTTAATTAGTTGTCACGTTTAGCACTATAGCAGCTGCCGTTTTTAATTCCCATGCCAACACGTGCAGAGCTTGTAAAGGGAAACTGTAAGTCTGGGGAGACTTTCAGACTGGGCTGGCTGTATGCGCTAATGTTGGCAGACAGTCAGTGGTTTGGCCATCCTGCCATCCATGATTTGTGGGATGGCAGGAGAGTTGATCATTTTCCATTCTGTGGTATTGGACCACAGCCTCACATGTTGATTACAAATGAAAACTACAGAAAACAAGTATTTTTTAAAGTTTTTTTTTTTAAATGTTAATTTGTAAAGTATTTTAAGTATTTTTAAAAGTATTTAAGTATTTATAAAGCAATTGTTAGTACCACAGCATAGTAGCAAAGCACCGCCTACTGGCTTGAATTTACTGCAGCATTAATAATGACTGCAAGTTTAGGATCACATTTTTCACTG
Source organism: Polyodon spathula (assembly GCF_017654505.1). Lineage (NCBI taxonomy): Eukaryota > Metazoa > Chordata > Actinopteri > Acipenseriformes > Polyodontidae > Polyodon > Polyodon spathula. The sequence goes on from NC_054553.1 coordinate 13,377,317, forward strand.
TCAAAATCAACAGGTGTCCTGAACACCAAACCACTATCCCACTTGCAAAAGAGGGCTGCGTGTCACCTGTTGATTCATGAGCTATCGCATGTCAAAGAGATTGTTAATGAAGACATTCAGAACTCTTAATATAACACATTTTCTATTGGATAGTTTACATCATATTTTAATGACAAAAAATAAGTTTTACTTTTAAATCTGGCCCAACGTGTCTCTTTAAAGTGTAATCATTTTAAAGACATTTGTGGGGACAAATATGTAACCTCAGAACATTAGTGCAGGATTACCTCCCCAGACCGGACTGCTCACACTCCATCAATCTAACACAGCATTCATTCATTTCATTTAGCTTTTAAAAGTTGAATTGATTGAATTATGGCAAAGTGATTATATCAGCTCACCCCTTTACAAATTCTAGCGGAATCTCTGTGTTCATATACAGTGTGTGTATTATATGCTTGGGTAATAGTGTATGGTAAACTATGATATTTTTGATAGGAAAGCGGTATGTATTATACAAAGGATGTAACTCACGACAGCTCAGTCATTATACAAACGTCACATTGTAATAATTACAGTTATCCTAGTCGGAATTAGAGCAGATTCATTTGAAGACACCAATCTTAGACAAGAACTACAACACATTGCTTAATCATTCTCTATCATCTCCCTAGATGCAAACATTGCAATTCGGATTTGTGAACGAGTGGTTTGCAGTGCTCAGGTGTACAGGAGATGCAGGGGCTCCAACAATGACAGACAAAAGTTACGGTTCAAACAGCACTTTAATATTGCACTTATCTTGGTTTGAGACCGTCAAATAATAAGGCTGGCTCTACCCAACAGTGGATATTGCCGGCATATAAGAAAAGGGGTTGCAGTTCCGAAATAAAAAGACAAACACAAACACGCAACACAGACACAAAAACACGTCTCCAGACTTTTTGTGCTTTTTGTGCAGGTGTGGTGCTTCAGCAGTGGTGGTATGTATTTAGAGGTCTGGGCTTAGCGCTGGTTTCGTGCTGCAGCTCCCGGCTTCATTTTAGCCGTCTGTCAAAGACAAATACAGACAGTTTATCAGTGAATAAAACACTCCACTCACATTTACAGTCCTTATTGCCTCCCATTAACCACAACAAAGGAACCAACCACGGCGTCATGCCCCCCTAAAGTACCCTAAGCCCCGCCCCTTTCCGATAGCTAGTTCAATTACGTCTCTTCCAATTCATGACTCGAACAACGCTCACTGTACTAGGGCGAGGACTCCTGGTACCGTCACACCGCCCCCTTCCTGAATGGCTGGCTTCCGACTGCCCCTGGAATGAACTGCCCAAACATTCAGTACGAGGCATGCAGTTCCTGTTGTACAGTGCTCTCACAGGTCAAAAGGGAGATTGTTGATTCGGATTACGATTGAGCCCACCCATTTATATTGAGGAACTCTGCAATACTGATGCTAACCAGCAGGAGAACTTTGACACGCTGGCTTTATTTATGTTACCTCATGCTTACAAGATGAGAACTTACAAAGAGCCGCCTCATGAAGACGTCCACTGTTTTGTTCTAGTCTTTGGAAATGATTGCAGTGATTGTCACATGCTTAATAGAAATATGAATGCTGCTGTTTGACGCAGGGTCTATATCAAGAGCATTTGAGCTCTGTAGATTCATTAGCGTCCTTGATTGGAAAATGCTTGTGCATATTGTTATCAGGAGAGACAGATACATGCAGAGTGACTAGAGATGGGGCACATGTCCTTCTTATTATAGTTATGAGTTTTCAGAAGTATTTTCGATGCTTCATTACACTTTGCTGTGGTTTTACCATGTGGAACTACAGCAAAGGGCATTGCTCTCAGACCCAAATTTATAAAGGGGGAAAACCGCAAAAAGCCACGTAATGTGCGTGTTCAGTGCGGCCGCACTCAGCGTCAAAATAACAACCTAATTAGGTAAAGCAGCCGATTCCACAATCAACCAATTTAAATACCCCTCACTGCAATTAACAGTGGAGAATTACACACCTCTCACAATAAATAGCAAGTTTGGGTCAACTCTTTTTTTTACCGTTTTCTTTCAGACTCGAATTTAACAATACTGCCTGAACCTGTATTGTTAAATACCAGAATTCCATATTACAAAAAATAAATTCTGTAGGCATTACTAAAATAACAGTGGAGGATGAGTCCTCGTTGAATTACATGTATATGAGACTTTTTCTTTAGTGCGCCTCGGAATATCGTTCCATCTTCTCTTAATCTCCTCAACCATTCTTTTAATAATGCCTACATTCTAGAAGTAAAGGCTCTCGTTAGAACCTTGCTTTGCCACTGCGGGGAGACCTTTTTAGGTGCTTTGAAGAACCTTTTTACATGGATTCTATATTCTCTATTTGTAGACTTTCTTTTTTGTCATGTAAGCTATGAAACATGTATTGAAAATTGGAGTTTGTAAAACAATACAGTATTATAAACTGCAATTTACAAACTGACTTGATCAGAAAAGTTAAAAAATTAGCTCTGCAGAATGTTATTAAAGAAAATGATGTATACTTCTTATGCAGACAAGTCTCCTACATCACATTGCCTTTTATATAGCCTACTGATATGGACAAATTAAAGCCTGCTTTTCAGAGTTCTTAAAACAATCAAGCAAATATGAGGCCCGCAATTACTGGCAGCTTTAATAAATTAGACTGAATATTTAATAGACCTAATTTGCAAAATCCCCACCCAATTTTAGCGATTCTGTTCAGAAATAGCCCAGAATTACATATGCATATACAGAATTACATATGCATCAAGGGCTAAAGTGCACAGGGACATTGCCCCTGCAAATCACATTTAATTGCATGTTTATGCTATTGTGTGTGTTTTATAAATCCCATCCAAGAATTCAGAACACTCAATGCCCGTTTTACGGGCATAAAACATGTGCAATCCTTTTATAAATCTGGTCACCCCACTGATGACTCTAACCCTTCCCAATTCCATGGGATTCCTTCCAGTCATTGTCACCCCTCAGCCCCCTGCAGACTGGTGCAGTTCTTCCCCACCCGTCATTTTCATTATGTAAATGCTGCAAAGAGTTAAATTGTAGCTAATTTGATCAATGCGAGCTGATCATCTCTTCCCATTGATCAGAACAAGCTGATCATCTCTTCCAGCTGATCGGAATGAGCGGATCATCTCTTCCAGTTGATCGGGAAGAGCTGATCATCTCTTCCAGTTGATCAGAAAAAGCTGATCATCTCTTCCAGTTGATCGAAGCGAGCTGATCATCTCTTCCAGTTGATCGAAGCGAGCTGATCATCTCTTCCAGTTGATCAGAACAAGCTGATCATCTCCCAGTTAATCGGAATGAGCTGATCATCTCTTCCAGTTGATCGGAATGAGCTGATCATCTCTTCCAGTTGATCAGAAAAAGCTGATCATCTCTTCCAGTTGATCGAAGCGAGCTGATCATCTCTTCCAGTTGATCGAAGCGAGCTGATCATCTCTTCCAGTTGATCAGAACAAGCTGATCATCTCCCAGTTAATCGGAATGAGCTGATCATCTCTTCCAGTTGATCGGAATGAGCTGATCATCTCTTCCAGTTGATCGGAATGAGCTGATCACCTCTTCCAGCTGATCGGAATGAGCTGATCATCTCTTCCAGTTAATCGGAACGAGCTGATCATCTCTTCCAGTTGATTGGAATGAGCTGATCATCTCTTCCAGTTGATCGGAACAAGCTGATCATCTCTTCCAGTTAATCGGAATGAGCTGACCATCTCTTCCAGTTGATTGGAATGAGCTGATCATCTCTTCCAGTTGATCGGAACGAGCTGATCATCTCTTCCAGTTGATTAGAATGAGCTGATCATCTCTTCCAGTTGATCGAAGCGAGCTGATCATCTCTTCCAGTTGATTGGAATGAGCTGATCATCTCTTCCAGCTGATCGGAACGAGCTGATCATCTCTTCCAGTTAATCGGAACGAGCTGATCATCTGTTCCAGTTAATCGGAACAAGCTGATCATCTCTTCCGGTTGATTGGAATGAGCTGATCATCTCTTCCAGTTGATCGGAATGAGCTGATCAGCTCTTAAGGTTGAGCTGCAAACAAAATAGTCTGAGAAGCAGAGGGAGAGGCTTCAACTTAGCTGATTTGCTTTCGGCTTCAATTAACTTCAGGCTCAATTCAAAGTGCTTTACCAAAACTGTGCCTCTGTTTGATTAATGACTTGTCATGTATTTACTCACACAACGTTGCTCTAACATTGAAGATGACCCTGATTTCTGTAAACCCTGTTATATCGACGGCCTCCCCTTTCTCTCAGAATTAGCCTCCATGAAGGACAAAGTAAAAGTGCTGCACTGAGCAAAAAAAACAAATCCTGGAATTTCTAATATACTGCATATTATATGTATGGGATCTGTTTTTAGTTGCTTTTTAAACTTGGGTTAAATCTGTCTAGTTTTTCACATACACATACATTTAATAAAACAGAACAGAAGCTTCACATTTGAATTATATTTCTGTTTAATACACTTATTAAAAAAGAACACCTATGCTTTTTTTAAAAAAAGTCTCCTTGAGTCTTAAAGAACTCAAGCTCCTAGAAGTCTCTCCTTCCTTTGACCTCATGAAATAGAATCAGGTGATGCGACGGACGTGCAGCAATGGAACATCTAGAAGGAGCTCTTGGTAGATTTAGTTCATTAGTAGCTTGAAATACCTTTAAAAAATGATGAAAAAAACAGAGCTACCAAATGATAATAATTAGTATTAGGTAAGATTTACAGGAATTACTTTGTTAGCTATATAAAGGCCAGGGTCAAGTGCCAGTTTTAACGAACTGTCAGAGTAAACTGCTTTTAAAAATGAGAACAAATTAGCTGTAATATTCTATCAAGAGCCGTAAGTTTACGTGACAGTGTGTGGTTTAGATTAAACAGAAGCTGCAAAATTAAAAGCCTTTGATGGGATTATTAAATAAAATGCTCTGTGCAGTTCTGGCAGGAATACAACCTTTTGAAATATGAGGTCTTTCAATGTGTGGGCCCTATTTTAAGGCTATAAAACAGACTTCTTACCACTTTAAAGGGGTCGTATCTAGCAAAATCATTCTGTTAATCTTACCTGTTGTGCACTTCCATTAATTACAGTGTATGTAGGTCTCAAATGTGCATCAATATATATATGGATACCACATACTCGGGGGATGTCGAGGTCCAATATAAATCCGATATATATCAAGGGCCACTATATATTGACAGACCCATAGAAAAACAAAAAGGCTAACAAATAAGTACTGAACAACCACTCCATTGTTTTATCGGGTGCACCAGGGTCCAGTATAAATCCTGTACACAACCTGCTTTTTCTCATTTTTTTTGTAAAAAGCAGCACACCATTTTAATTTGTACAGTGGAGGGTAATTGCTTCTCATCAACTTCAGTCTCCAATTAATTTAATGAGTCTTCCTCTCCTTTGTCAAATGCACAAACCCGCTACATTGAAATAATCCATTCCCAACAGCAACATAGGAGGCTTGTTCCTAGGGAGCTGACATCACTGCCTTGTGGCATTTGCTTGTGCGTTGCTGCCACATGTGAACACCTGGTTGGCTAAAATAAAAACCGGTTCACCAAGTAGGTATTTAATTTGCATTGTGTTATTGTGTAATACTTGTGTACATGATAACAGGATGATATTAATGCATTGTTTTTAATTGTTTTGTATATTCTTGTTTGTGATATGCAGTATGAAATAAAACAAACAGTAGTTCTAAGTGCCTATGTATATTGCAGCTAAGGCATACGCAGTTAGACAGGAAAAATGGGGAGCCGACTCCAGGACCGCGATATATATCCAAATCCATAGTATAGCGAGGGGCGATATAACGAGGGGTGTGTGTGTGTGTGTGTGTGTGTGTGTATATATATATATATATATATATATAATATAATATATATCTATTTTATATATATATATAATTACGATCCCCCTTGCTACTCTCAGTTAAAGAAATCTGTTTGCAAGCCATGATTTCAGATAGTGTTGTACTTCCCCAATCATTTCAAATGGAAGTTGAAATTGTCTCCACTGCTTTAACGGCTTCTTTCCTGTCATTAACCAGGCAGCTGCTTCCCTTATCAATAACATGCATTGACTCAGAAAGACCGTGCTGAGGTAAAAGGTCCATGGAAGTTCAAGAGTAACACATTTCCTGATATTAAGACATAGAAACTCAGAACTTTCTTTAACCTAATGTAGTGCTATGTATCATGTTAAAGTATTTTTTACTATATCATGTGTTTCTTTGTAAGCTGAACATTAGGTACCAATAAAACGACTGGAATTTCACAACAGGTCAGATTCATGGAATAACTTTGTTTGCTACAGTACATTCACTTCAACGCATGACATTGCTTCACTTACCTTCCATATCTTAAAACAACAGTAAAGCAGAGGATGATGCAGTTGGATGTAAAACCCATTTGTATTAATATTTAATAGCTCCCATGTGAATCTAAGCTTGGCTGGGATCTTTTTCAGCAGATGAATGCACTAACCTTCTTCAACCATTATCCTTGGCCCTTCTTCACCTGGTTCAGCTACCATGCAGGGCTGTGCTCTCTGATCAGGGGGCTGAACTGAATCCTCTGACTTGTGTAGTATTCAAAGCAATCACTCAACCAGTCAGTAATGGAAAAACACAAATTATCAGGAGGGTGAAAGGGGAGGTGAGTGAGTGAGTGCTTGTGATTCAAATATTTGTTTTTATTTTTATTTGAAACAAGAGTTATAAATTCAAGTTTGAAAATCTTTGCTCCGGACCTCAATATCACTTCACTTTCTGCTCACTTTCAGGAGGGATTTTTACTAAACCACACATTAAACTGTCCCTGGAAACCATGAACCCTCTATTAAGCACTGTGTGTCTCAGTTACATGTTCCATTTCTCTGTATTAACATACTCAGCTGTAAACACTGCACAAAGTGATCTGGTAAGTATGGACTATAAACAGAAGTTCTACGGAGACAGCTACAATTGCTTCCTGATGTTTCTTTATCTTTACTTAAAAGTTTGGAATTCTAAGCTTGTTTATAAAACTTTAAAATTACGAGTTTGATGGAATTCCTTCTTCTTTTATTTGAGCCTTTTGTCCTGTATCAGTAAGTTGTATACCTCTACAAATGACTGGAAATTGTTAGTCATATGAATGTCTCGTTGGAGAGGTGAGGTTAAAAGCTTTAAAATCAGGAAGGCATACAAGCCCAGCTCTTTTGCATTGTGGTTAAGATGCTCACTTGCTGAGCGCGGCCAGTTTCCACCCTGTTACACTTGCCAGAATGTTCTATTTAGAAAAATAGATTTAGAGAGCTCTGTTGTCATGCTTTTCATTTGTTTAATCTGCTTTTCATTCCGTTTTCGCAGGGGAGAGTTACGTGTGTGCGTCCGAAAACTACTTCAAAAAGGTTGACTACACCAGGAATGTCAACCCCAACTGGTCGGTGAATGTCAAGGCCTCTGCCGCTACTCAGAAAGGCCTGCAGTCGCTGGCCAGCGGGAAGGGCAGCGAGATGAAGGAGAGCAAGGACTTTGTGAGGCCCAAGCTGGTAACAGTGATGCGGAGCGGGGTGAAGCCGCGCAAGGCCGTGCGGGTCCTTCTCAACAAGAAGACGGCTCACTCCTTCGAGCAGGTCCTCACAGACATCACAGAGGCCATCAAGCTGGAGAGTGGAGTGGTCAAGAGGATCTACACCCTTGATGGCAAACAGGTACCAGTGGGGTTTATTGTCACGAATGTTTTATTCAGTGAATTGTCATCTCAGCCCCATTCTATTACACAGAAAGCAGGTCTTGGATGTGAACCATGAACCTCGTGGCTTAATACCTCTTAGCGTTCAACTGAAGAGCTAGAGTTGCAGTTTAAGCATGTATGCTGATGTACTGCTGCCAGGGTGCCACCTAGGTGAAAAACCAATTTCTGTTGCAGATATGTAACATGCCTGCAGTTTAACGCAAATTTACCGTTCAGTGAACACTTGTTATTACTTGTTTAAACACATTCTATTCAGTGTATCTGTCATTCATCATCATCAAGAGCAGGTGACGGCTTAGTCTAGTTCTTGATTTGAAACGTGTTTCAATTGTGTGGTCTGATGGTTAAAAGAACTGGCTTGTAAGCAAGAGGTTCCCAGTTCAAATCCCAGCTCACCCATTCACTTGTTGTGTGACCCTGAGTAGGTCACTTAACCTTGTGCTCCGTCTTTCAGGTGAGACGTTGTTGCAAGTGACTCTGCAGTTGATGCATACTCACCCACCCTAGTCTCATATCTTGTAAAGCTATTTGTAATGGTGGTCCACTATGAAAGGCACTAATAAAAATAATATATGTGCTGAAATAAAATTGGATGTTCCATGTTTTTATATTCAGATGAACATTGGAATAGTCAGATACAATTACAAATACAGCTACATTAACTAATGGTTTTATTTCTGTGCAAAAAAAGCAAATTTTTATAATACAAAACTTTTCATAACTAGAATACAGTACTGGAGAGATTATCTTTGTTTCATGGGAAACAGGATAAGAACCCAATTTTGGAAAGATAGTCAAACAGATAACAGACCTTGTGATAATGTACTGCCTATGAGTTATTTCTGGGTGTTTAAGGGAAGTAAAGTGACTATTACTGCCAACATAGAAAACCATGGAAATGAGTATGTAAAATCACTTCACAGTACAATAGCGCGTTGTTTTACTTGCGTTGCAATGCAGAGAGCTTTTCCTTTGATTCTGATAATGGTATTGTGTGTGGCTTTAAAATACAGTATTTCATCTGTTCCATCCCTTTGATTTTAAATCTGATCCAGTTATAAAGTTAATGAACTCCTTGATTTACATATCTGTAAATGTGATGGGCTTGACTGTGGAAGCTTGTTGCATCAATGTTGTATTATATGTCCTAGATGAACAGAGATTGGCTCCAGGCAATGCTGCTGTTAGACAGGAGTATAGTGGTAGGGTCTCTTTACCTCACCACATGTTTTCTTCCATTTCTATAATGGCAGTTTTACACATTGTAATTATGCAACAACAGACACCTTGGCATGTCTTATTATTTAATCATTTGCTGAAAACATCCCTTCTACGTGAGAGAGAGACTTCGGAGCCCAGTGAATTATAGGCCTATATCAGTGCTGACTCCTAGCTCCATAACTGTTCAGTATTCAAACTCTCTTTCCATACTCCACCTGCTTGACTTCGCTGAACTGGTTCATTCTAGCAATTCCGTTCATTCCTGATGTGACGGGTGGTATCACTACTATACAGTACAGTATGTCAATGAATATATGCATCTTATTTCTGCTTTATTTGAATTGTTAATGCATTGTGGGGTTTCTTCTGCTGGAGTGAAGCGCATATCAGGTTTTGAAATCCACCTATTATCATATATATTAACTATACCGGTTTGCAGACAGATGTTCTCTCCTTGTGGTTTCCACTAATATGAAAGGCACAGTAAGGGGGTGGCCCTATTGTCAGAATTTGCACATACTTTTTTTATATATATATGCTCTGAGCACACTCTTAAACTCAGAGGAGACATTCAAGGAAGACTTAGAGACATTTCAGACTCCAGGTTTAACAGCATTAGCACTTAAATACAGTAATACAAATATGGTTATTATATATTTAGCTCTTAGGCTATAAAAAGCAAAAAGCTAAAAACGCCCACCACTAAATTCTAGAACATTCAATATACACTGAGTGTACAAAAAATTAGGAACACCTGCTCTTTCCATGAAATAGACTGATGAGGTGAATCCAGGTGAAAGCTATGATCCCTTATTGATGTTACCTGTTAAACCCACTTCAGTGTAGATGAAGGGGAGACAGGTTAAAGAAGGATTTTTAAGCCTTGACACAATTGAGACATGGATTGTGTATGTGTGCCATTCAGAGGGTAAATGGGCAAGACAAAAGATTTAAGTGCCTTTGAACAAGGTATGGTAGTAGGTGCCAGGTGCGCTGGTTTGAGTGTGTCAAGAATTGCAATGCTGCTGGGTTTTTCATGCTCAACAGTTTCCCATGTGTATCAAGGATGGTCCACCACCCAAAGGACATCCAGCCAACGACAGGCCAGTGGTCAAAAATGGCTCATTGATGAAAGAAGGCTGATACGAATTGTTCAGAGCAACAGATGGGCTATAGTTAGTCAACAGACAGTCCAGTACAACATTCCGAAAGACCCATAAAAGAATACAGAACTCGTCGTACCTTGACATGAATGGAGTATGGCAGCCGACGACCTAACAGAGTTCCACTTCTTTCAGCAAAACACAAGAAACTGAGGTTGCAGTGGGCTAAGGAACGAAAACACTGGAAACATTGCCTGGTCTGATGAATCCCGGTTCCTTTTGTTTCACACTGATGGGAGGACTAGGGTATGGAGAAAACCACATGAGTACATGCATCTAATGCCGCGTGTCAACATTGCAGGCTGGTGGTGGTGCTGTGATGATGTGGGGTGTGTTTTCATGCCACACATTGGGTCCCTTGATAAAAGTGGAGCAACGTTTGAATGCCACAGGATATCTGAACATCGTTGGCAATCAGGTGCATCCCTTTATGGCAGCAGTGTATCCATCTGCTAATGGATTTTTTCAGCAGGATAATGCCCCATGCCACAAGGCTATGATTATCCAGGAATGGTTCCACAAACATGACAGTGAATTCAACTTACTGCAGTAGCCTATCCAGTCACCAGATCTCAATCCAATTGAGCATCTGTGGGATGAGATGGAACGAGCTATTCGGAGTAGGGATCCATTACTAGCCAACTGTACACAACTTTGGGAAGCATTGGAGTCAACATGGGCCAGCATCCCCGTGGAACGCTTTCGACACCTTGTGGAGTCCATGCCCTGACAAATTGAGGCTGTTCTGAGGGCAAAAGTGGGTGCAACTCAGTATTAGGAAGGTGTTCCTAATGTTTTGTACACTCAGTGTATATATGTCACTCTCTTAAGACTAAAACATAATTTCTATACCTTAAAGCAATGCATCAATATAAAAGAGATATTCAATTCAAATATATGCTTACCTTCCAGTACATGGAAGTGGAGTGTAGGATATATTGAAAAATAAGAACTGTCTTCAAAAGGCAGAGACTTGACTTCGACCAAACAAAAATCAGTTTTTCAGAGGCCTCCAGAGCATGGATCACACAACTTGTAGTTAGCAAGTTGAGTGATACTTGACTGGGGTTTTACCTTGACAGTTCCCATCTTTGAGTTAATACTATTTTCTAGGAAGATCTGGTTAATTCCTTTAACCCCTCCGTTCTCCAAAAAGTCAGGTGAAACGATGTTCACAGGATCCCTGCTATAAAATATAATGTAATACGATACAAATTTATATGTGTATAAAAAGAGATGTTGTTTTATATATTTAACATCAACTTTCTGTGTGATTATATTACCCTGAGTCTACTATATTCCTTCTGAGCAACATATCTCATCCCGTTTTCAGTTTAGTTTACTTTCATATACAGATATGTTAACAAAATATGGAATGAAAAGCCTGTAGGGGTTTATCACAAGCCTTTGAATAAGCATACAGTGGTCAGTTAAGTTATTTCCATTTAAATTTAAGCTATAATGAATCATGTTAAATATAATAGCCTTATATTAACTTGTACCATGCTTGGACTAAGCTTGACCTCTCTCTCGGTTTCTAAAAATTCGCCTGCACAATCAGGTTTTCATACACCTTGATTACTTGCCAAGGCTAGTGTTTTAATTAATATGAAACTCCACTGTAAGCAGTTTTCCAAATTCACAGCTTGAGGTAATTTTTTGACCGATTCAAGAGATGCCGGGACTGGTATCTTTTCAGATAATACAAAAAAGCGTACATCCTAATTTTTATAACTAATCTCTCATTGTTTTCTTATAATATAATGAGATACATACTCCTGTCTTTCTTAAAGCACCTTCCGTTGGTTATCATTCAAGGTTGGCAAACCCTGCTTTGAGGTGCCAAAGACCAAGATTTATCTTTTGAACGTCTAATGCCTTTCCAGAATTATACTGTGTGTCTGAGACAAACATCTACAGAAAAACTGCAGACCCCCAAATTATTTATTTCAAATTCAAATTGAAGGTCCAGTTATTTATTTCTAAATGCAGGCTACAGTTAACATATTAGAATGGTATAGTGTTATAGTGAGTGAAGTCTGACCTTCTTCACTGTTCATACAAAATCCTGTCAAAGCAGAATTTTAAGACATCCTTTGCTTTTTGCCAATTTTAGGGTTGATTAATATGAAACACTATCGTAAGCATTTTTCAATACTAATTATTTCAAACCAATATCTAACTTAATGTATTAACATGTCCTATGCTTTCCATGTCCATCTCTTCCTGCCAGGTTCTAATTAATTTCTGTTATATTTAGAAAATGATTATTGTAAAATAAACTCCTATCTCCTGTTATCCAAAAGGTATTTCCATTCGTTAATAGTAACAAGATTGTTCATTATAGAGTCATTTTCAACACTTGCCTGTACCACAAGCAGGTGGTACTTGCTTTTAAATCAAAGACCATCTTTAAATCAGACTCACTCCTTTATTTAAATAAGAGGCTTGGCTGTAAGTCTGCTCTTTTAACCAGTTACCCTCAGTTAAACCAGTTTAAGTCTTTTTAGTTTTTCCATTACAAGATTTTTATTATTTTTCTACTTTAAACATCTACACTAACAGAACATGCATATATTTATTTCAAAGTATGTTTTTCCTTTTTACTCAGCTCAGAAGCTTTCTCCAGAAAGTTAGCTACCAAGGTCTGGCACTTAAATCAAAGAGTGGCCTACTTCTGATAAGGGTCTGCCAAGAGCTGGTCAGCCCACCCTTTCTCTGCAAGCTTCTTCACAGACTGTACATAACAGCCACTTAATATTTTCTACCAAGTATACAGTATAATATAAGTCTATTTGAAACAGAGTACATACAGAATTACTATGATTATTGACTGAGAGTATATCATATTATTTAAATCAATACATGTTCATTTAGATCATCCAGTTCATGTCTAACAAATCAGCACATTCCCAACAGGATTCAAATTCTGCGCCAGGCTCAGCTCTGGCTGAACACCACGACAGGCCTGTACAGATCTGCTAAAAACATTTTCTAAAACACATTACAGTCATTACAATATTTGTTGCAGTTTCACACATGTTCAATTTGTCTCCCAAAGATCAGCATGCCTCCAGTAGCTGGGACAGTCTTTAAAATCCTGATACCTGCAAAAACTTAAATCTTGTTAGCTGGTCTCCCATCTCTACATTCTCACTCCCATCGTCAGTGGGCAAACATATTTTAACTGAATCTGGGTCCATCAAAGAACCGCACACCGCCTTCCATGCAAAAGGATCTAATGACTTATAGCACAAAAGAAACGTGCGTGACAAGCCCACCAATCAAAACACAAGGAGCCAGTATTAGCCCCCCCCCCCAATAACTGAAGCCACAGCTGCAGCCTCATCCTGCACAGATATCATTAATTCAGTTTATTTACCTTGAAATACTCTACAGGGAAATCTCTCTGCAAGACCTTTACAAATATGCCCAACTGGGATTACAGCTGTAGCAGCTTATGGAAATAACCATGTTACATTTACACCATCTTGTCTTTTTATAGTCAGTCTCTATTACATGACCTATTTTGGTAGTAAAATGAAGAATGTCACACCCTGTTGTTATGCAGGGGTAGTAAATGGATACTGTTCAGGTTACTACTGCACATATGGGGTGGAATATTGACTCAGATGTGTTTGAAGAGGGAGGAATCATCAATTCAGGGATACCAAGATGAGCAAGTGAACAAATGACCTATTCCCAGTATCCCGCTATTCCTACAATATGGAGAACATTTGGGGGTTCCACTTAGTAAAAACATAAGAACTTTGCACCATTTATTATTTTTTTCACTGCATATATAGTCACTATTTAAAGAGCAGATGGTTATCTATGTACAGTTCAGTAGGTATTCCAAGATTGTAATAGTAATATAATAGTTGGAATACAATAAACTATTTTTGTTGTGTAATAACAATCAATAAATACCTAGATGCTATTTTAATATCTACTACATTACACACTGAAGAACATGGTTTCCAAAAGACTTGGGGTGCGTTTTGTGTGGTTCTGCTGTACAGTGAGTTCCCTGTGGAGTACAGCAATTCCAGCCAGCAAAAGACCTTCAGGCTTTAAGGCAATTTGAGCAATTGTACATAGAATTTGAAGGCCCCGAAGTGCTTGATATAACAGGATATACGGAGGTTGAGCTACAAAACAGATAAATAAAAACATCCCTGGAGACAGCATGGAGGTTAATGGATCATGTGATGAGGTTACCAAGATCAGTTACCTAAACGTGTATCAATCCTGACGCGGTATTTGGGAGTTATATGGCAGCACTTTCATATTTTCATTTTTAGTGTTTGTGGACAATTTTCTTAAAAGGTCAAATGCATACAGTTTCATTGTCACCCTCGGCCTTGCTGGTAATATAGTTAAAAGCTGTTGTTTCACAGCCTCTCTAATCTTTTGTCTCAATCATTTTGTGGCACATAGTAAAACATTGTGAAAGCATTGAACAGCACCCTTACAGAAGTATGAAAAATACAACTGGAATACCTTTTTAATACCTGCTACGTACCAAGACCAAAGAAGAAGCACACTCACTTGCTTTATTACCCACTCACTAGCTGTTCCATCCTACTGTACATTTTATTTCCCGTAGATCAGCATAGAGTCTGACTGCTGTTTTATTTCCATCCATAATATAACTAGAAATCTGTGAGTATTTGCTTCTAGGAAAGCAGTTAAAGGATGAGGTTAGGGCACTGTTATTTGTGTAACCCGATGCTGTGAGGTAATGCAGCATTGTAGATGAGCTACAAATGAATAGAGTGTGTTATTTCCACTCTGCTGATTCCATTGTTCTTTTCATTTGTGCAGCAGCTAGTGTGTGTTGGATGTATCAGCACTATATTCAGAGCTATCCAGTTATATTCCGAAGTGTCTGCTGTGGTGCAATGCGTCACCCTAGTGGACGCCAGCAAGTAAGCTTGCTTATGTAAAGACAGGTGGGTAGAAAATCTTGCTTTCATATTGAAATCCAAATCCATAGTGATTTCTCTGCTAAATCAACATTACAACTGCAAAATCGACCACCCAAGCTTATTGTGCCAGCTTAGAGGGCTGCGATTGTACAGCTTCACCAGGGAGAATCCTGCCAAGCTGCACTTTGCTGGAACTGCAGTATAGAGAGGCACATTTATCTTTTATACAGTTCATTTCAGTTGAATCTTTTTTTCTGACAGCCTCTGATAACACCCCCTGATAAATATGAATCTGGGGGTATGAGGTTAATACAGGCAATCTAATTACTACTGGGGTAAGCAGGTTTTACATGGGGGGAGGAGGCTGCATGTTTATAATACAGCCAGACGCTCTCCCTATATTCACGTATTTAGCACAAAGCACCATCCGCACAATGTCCATTATGCACTGTAGCAGCTCGGGAAATATAGCTACACAAAACATATTCAGACAGTCGCAGAAGTTTATATCCATGTATCTATTTACCATACAATTGTGTAAAAAAGCTCTTTACTGATTATTGAAGAAAGTAAATTCAATAAATGGAGTCAACTTTAGTCCTACAAT
The DNA here is from genome assembly GCF_017654505.1 of Polyodon spathula. Taxonomy (NCBI): domain Eukaryota; kingdom Metazoa; phylum Chordata; class Actinopteri; order Acipenseriformes; family Polyodontidae; genus Polyodon; species Polyodon spathula. The sequence goes on from NC_054553.1 coordinate 13,393,053, forward strand.
TTAGATGGCATGCCTACATGAAATAACACATTATGCTTATTAAACTGGTGTATACAGAATGAATAAACACGTAAGCAGTCTTCATGGACACATTAGTAACAAAAAACAGATTTTCATAAATCTTACCTGTTTTGTTTCAGTATTTGTAGATATAAAAATATTTTAGACTTTTATATACCTGTGGTTATGAATGAGATTTGTACACTTGTTTTAACAATTTGTAACCTTAAGTCCGGAACTTCCGATGAAATCACAGGAAGAAATGCATGGATGCTTAAAGTTTAGAGGCAATGGGGCGAATCAATAGGTGAAAAGATAAGGCTGTGGCAGTAATAAATATCTATAGTTTTGGTTAGAACTTAATGCGACATGATCGTGAAAACCACATATGACTGGAGACATGCATATATTCTCTCTCTCTATTAAACACATACACACACACTGTAGCGATCTTGGTTAACGCAGGCAGGCGCATCACACAGGGCGAGGCAATCGACGCCCCGGATTGCTTTTGTGCAAGAGGTCCCGGGTTTGCGCCCACCCTCTGCCTGTGTGTGGATTGTCTCATCCTGTGTGATATACCTGCCTGGGTTAACCGAGCTTTGCTACAATACATACATACATACATAGACACATGGTATTCCATTGGTTTGTATATAATGTCTATGACGATATGTTTTTAAAACAAGACCTGACAGCCACAAATTGTACTTTTTAACTATTAGATTAAATATTTACAGAATACTTAAAAACTGCTGCTATAATCATGATTCATTTATTATTAATAGCGTTATCATTAAATTATACCAAATCACATTTTTTTTTTTTTATTTAAAATGAAGATAACCTATACTGTGTCACCCAAATGCTTATGAAGTCGGCAAAAACATGTTTTCTGTTTGTTGTAAATTAAAACGTGATTTGGTATAGTTTAATTATAACACTATTAGTAATAAACAAATCACGCAGCATGGTTCTAATAGCAGCTGTTAAGTATTCTGTAAACATTTTGTCTAATAGTTACAAAGTGCAATATGGGGCTTGCTTTCAAAAGATATCTCCAACGTGAATAGAATACCTAATGTGTTCGAGATCATTGACATGGATTTTGCCTAACGTATTTGTAATGTTTTCAGACTCCCCCCACACTGTATGTACAGTAACCTTCACACATCTGTATGCACATATTATAACATTTGCTTATAATACTGTCAGTGTTCGGTGGCTACTTCTATTCATGTTGAGTTTATTTATCGCGGAGGCGAACTACCAGAGAAAGTGCATGATTAGAAGATTCTCTGAACAAGTAACTATAAACAAATTGGGTATTGGGGAGGGAGGAAATAAATCCCAACCAATATAGATCCATAAATTAAATAAAAACGTTTTTATTTTTTTAAATCTGTGCCATCCGATTTTTACTTACGCCAGATAATCGTAAATCAGAATTGTATATGTGAAGTTATCTAAATAAATGTACATTCTGCATGACAAAATGGACAGTTTTAAATGAAGTTTACAAATTATACACAACATAGATATTCCTATTATTTTTTATTTCATTCCCATTTGAGAGCTGTCTCGATGTACGTTAGTAGTTTCCATAACAGCGAATTGTGCTTACATTCATCCTTCTTGATCTCGTTAACATGCATTTTGATTAACGAGTTCCCCTTAACTAGTCATTGAGACAGGAAGTGATGTAGGTGATCTGCGACGATTAAGCTTTTTTTTAACGAGAAATGCGTTCATTAACGGCCTCATCGACTCAATTGCAAAGCGCTAACGGATTGATTTAATTAACACATTTAGTTTGAAAATCACTTGCTGCTAAAGCTCTCGTTACTATACCACGAGTCTGATACAGTAACACTGGCTTTTGAAAATCCTGCCCACCATCTGGTACTACTTTCTGCTGAAAAAAAAACATTTTTGATGCCCTACTCTCATGATATCTGTAAAACTTCCTGTTCCTGGGTCATTTCACTGAAACAGTGTATTCTGGGTCAAAGCATGTTACTGACTGTTAGCATGTCAGTCAGTAGGGGAAGCAGCTGTGACAGGAAAGAAGCCACTGAATGGGTGGAGACAATTTCACAATCCAGGTGAAGTGACCAAGCAAGTGTAAAACTGAAAACATGGCTTGTAAGCAGATTTATTGGCAATGGCAGCCAGCTACAATGGGATGTGGCTGTGGTAAATGTTACCACAGTGAGTGCCATGGCATCAATGTGGTACAAAACAGTTCTAGCATATCACAATTCACCATTGTGTTGTCATTGCTGCTGGTCTGTGAATGGCTCCGCTAGGGTTTCTTTGGAATACTTATCATACTAATATTGCAATGGTATGTTTCTGTCCTTCCTTAAAATAAAACTTAACCAAGAAGCTGCTGTCTTCAGATAATTATCAAATAATTAGGAATTCAAAGCTGTTTTCGGATTGCTTTGTGAATACCTGGTTTGAAGCTCTGTGTGATAAACCAAGAATAAAGCTCTGTATGACTTCCATAGTATTGCTGTAAAACCAATAACAAGAAGATATCCTGGTGGCTACCGGCAGCCACTTCCAAACAGCTGCTTATAGTGACAATGGAGGTTCATGTGAAACAATTTCTCCAGGGCAAACTCAAAGCTACAAGCCTCCTCATATTTAAGCTAATAAAGCAAATACTAAAAAAAAAAAAAAATCATTAGTAAACTAATTACGCCGAGGGCTTTAACTTAACTGAAATGCACATCATTACAGTATAACGTAATCTGTTGATTTTATTAGGTTCAGAGGGGCGGAGAATCCCTCCGAGGCAATTACCTGGTTACCAGAGTCACTGTACAGGGTCGACTCACAGGCAGTTTGCCCTTATGGTTTACAGTATGTATGCATCCATTTCTAAATTTGAACCTAACTGGTGTTAATTTGATCGTGCAACGTGTGTAGCATCAGCCAGCAGCAGCCCAGTACAGGTACCCTCCCTTTACACTGGTTTACTGTACTACCCAAGGCTAGTGCTTCGCTTTTATCAACAGCAAAACACATTTCTTTTATTTAGGAAGAAATACTTGAATAATCTGGAAGGGTAGGAAACACATTTGGAAGCATTCATGCATAATTAGGCACAGTTATGCCTATAATACATGAATAGAGGGGAAAGAAACAATACTAGCCATTACGGAGAGCAGGTGTCAGAGTTGACTGTTTAAAGACCCAGGGCTTCTTGCATTAAACTGTATTAAAAAAACACTCTAAAGAACAAGTAGTCCGGCTCTCACTTTGTCAGAATGACAGCGACCAAGGAGGCACCAGCCGGCACCAGCTACATGTTCAGAGGGTCTCCGTAGGATGAGACTACCCGGTGTTACGCAGATTTCTGCATCTCCTAGAATTCTGTATCCCCTTAGATTTGACACGAGCGTAGATCAAGATCGCTATACATGTAATAAAATTAAAATGTGTTTTAAAAGAAAAAAATTATAAGGTTACTTTTAATCAAGGATTTCGTGTATTGAGCAATGCAGGAGGCTGAGCGTACTGTAAACAATCAGTGGTGTTAAATGTGCCGTTTTATTTTGCTACAGAATTTGTTTGGTCTTGTTTTCAATATTTGTTGCAAACTGCAGCAGGACTCAATAGTAGTGCTTGAGAACACAACGTGGCTCAGGCACAGGAATATCGCGCATCCACACCCAGCTTTGAAAAACTGCATCTGCACAGGCATGGAATCATGCGGGGATACAGAACTCTGCATAACACCTGGAAGGTCTTGCTTTGAGACGGTCAAAGCGGAGAAACAGAAAATAAGTAACTGAAAACAAATATGTGTTTGTTCACCTTTATCCCCCTCTGGTTTATTTTGAAGGTACTCTGGTACCGAAACATTGGCTGAACATAAATGTGTTTCTTTTAAGGTACTGAAAGTGTGCAGTTTATTTATTTATTTTTTTCTTTTAAGAAACTTTAACCTTCCAGCTGCCTATCCAGTGATTTCGACGTGCTGCACAGGCCAGTCACAATTTGTGCAGCACTCACTGTTGTCTTTTCCATGACAAAAATGCTAATGTTTTCAGGGCCGAAATGATTCAGAGCAATTCATGTGTTAAAAGAGCATAACTGTCTCTTGGCGGTTTCGGCAATACAACGTCATAATGGAAAAAATACAGTACATCATGGGATTTGATACAGAATATCTATTCCTACAATGCATCTTGCATTGAGAAAGCAACACGTTTGGAATCAGAATAAAGGAAATTATTAAGTAATACAGTTCACTTGCAGTCATCTTTTGGTAAGTTGCAATTTCAGAATCATATCATTATGTACAGTATTACAACACTGTATGTTAAAATATTGCCCTCTTAATCCACAAATACATCCTATGTAGCCTATATTTTACATTTTATTTGTAGTGTTCTGTGGAACACAGGCACTCGTTTATCCTGGAAAAAATTTAATACAGTACCTGAAAGAAGATATGTGCGTTTGTCATGTTTCCCACACAGCACTACTTGTTGTCTGCTCTATTTATATTGTGATTTAGACTTGACCCTTCTTTCCCCTCTACCCACCCCCATCTGCGTAATTGCTGAAGGAACCCATTTTCAATGGAAGTGTCTCTTTCAAAGAGAGTGTGTGCTTTCCTGGTTCCTGGGTTTGCTGTCCTCCTGTGTTGCAGCTCTTTGTTGCAGCCATCCTCCAGTTTCTTCCACGTTCTTGTCGAGCGAGCTTGATGCAGTGCCACGCCTCCCAGACTCTGCTGCTCGTTGTGCATCCCCCACCCCCACCGTGCCCCCCTCCATTTCCATTCTGACAGCTGGTGGAACCGGTTGCTAGGAAACCGCATCCACAGCACAAAGAGCCCAGCTGGAGGGGGCTGGTCGGTCAGGCTCTACGGCCCCGTGCGTGTGTGAGTGCATGTATCCCATCTTTTTACTTGCCTTCCTTTTATTCATTGCCGCTGTGAAAGGATTTGACACAAGCCGTTATTTTTATTTACCCTCCAATTGACATCTATTTTCAGAGTACTCGGCAGCAGTAGGACTGAAGTTCTCTTGCTCCCCAGGAATTCATTATTAATAGGGCTTATTGTATATTAATTGGATAAGTATTCTACATGTTCTGAACATTCATACTTTTAAATTATTACTTTTTTATCTGCTAAATAAAAATAACATATTGCAATAGAAATATATGAAGTCAAATGAAAGCAAATTACCTTAACCAAGATCAAAAACTGAGAATAATGTGTTTATTTCTTCTAGATACATTTTAAGAAACATTTGTTTGACTATTTTAACTGTTACAAAAGAAGGATTTTTTAGAGCATGCTCCTAGATAATATAATAGTATATACTGTATATATATTCATATGAGCGTAACATGCAGCCTACAGCACTCAGTATTCCCAGGTGGTCTCCCATCCAAGTACTAACCAAGCCAAACATTGGTTTGCTTAAGCATTGCATGGTAAGTTCGATTTGAAGAGCTTTTTGCCGTCAGAGACATTGTCCAGGGGTCACTACAAGGAAGTAGCTCTTCTTGACCCCCATACAATAGTAATATCTTTGAGAAACCCATTGTCATGTGTAGCACTCTAATGACAAAACAATGGTTCTGTACCAAGGACAATGATAGCACCAGGGCAGCAATCATTCATGGAATAATTGTCCTAGAGTTAGGCCAGTATTAGATTTTGACATGTCAGTGGTGTGAATACAAAACTGTAACAGAACCAGACAGTGTGCTATCGTATGAGGACCACAGTCTTGCAATATTAGTTCCAATCCATTGTGTTGCCATTGCTAGTAATGCTGTGGTTTGCTAAAGGCTCAGGTAATTCACTCGTATTATCTGACCGGCACTTTTCTGTAAGGGAATGTATACATAATACAGTGCACTCACACACAGAGGTCCCTCATAATATCAGATCACCTTTATCTATCGGTTATATTGTATAAAATCTACAGTGCGTGGTCTTATGCCAATATGCAACCATACAGGTCTATAGGGGGCTTTGAGTCTATGATAGAAGCTTAGGGAGTTCAAGGCAGTGCTCACCTTGCATAGCGTAACAGGCAGACAGACACAATCTGTGCATAAGGGACTGAATTTTGAATGGGGACAATAACACATTTTGTCCTGACATATCAAAGCGTGACATTAGTTACAAAGTCAATCATGGCAGTGATTCAAACAGGTAATAGAAGTAGCTCAAACTGGATATCATTTCTGGCATTGACACGGTTATATCTATAACTGGCAGTAATTGTCCAGCACGTTCCTAAATCGGGTGCTTAGAGTGTAGAACTGTCTGCCAAGACTGACCTGTAGCAGCGCCTACAACTGTGCCATTTTCATCTGTGTGCTGGACAGGTTGTATAATCCTGTTGTATATTCAGACTGAAATATATACAAGCTGCATCTCCCTGTTGCGAGTCAGCTTCAGTGACAGCAAGACAGCAGATCTGACAGGCTTTGAAAGAGGGTTGATGGCATGTGCTTGATTTGCTGAGGTTTCAAAAGAGACTCAATGGGCTATTCTGGAGAACATTATGGCTTTTTAAAAGGTTTAGATCTTGCACACTGAATTGGACTGATCTTTATCTAATGCCCATTTTGAGTGGAATATGGCTGTCCTTATTTAGTGTTCAGAGGCTGCAGGGTTTAAAACAGAGCTATTGCAGCCCAGGGTACAGAGTGGATTGGCTTGTCGGCTGTGGAGGCCTGTGATGTGGATTAATGTGCTGTATCAGCTCTTTAGATCATCTTTCATTTTAATCAGCAATGAATTCAGTGCAAAAGTGTTCAGGGTACTTGCTTTGCTTAATCTTTTCTCAGTATATACACCATTCTATATTCAGTCACTTTATTTAGCAGTAAAACCTGATAGACACCTGTCAGTAAGGTACAGCCAGCAAACACGCCTCTAGTCAGCAATGGTCTTAACATATTTTAAAGGTATACGTCACTATCGCTCAATGTTGTCTCTAATTCCATCAAATTAAAGGGTGGAAATCTGCAGTCAAATCTGTAATGCTGTACCAAGTAAACTAGTCACCAGCTTACACCAAAATCTGTGTTGTACAGTATATCATGGATACTTGCAAAAAGGCAGATTGGTCCTACCCAGGAGGAATATGACCTTTACAATACACAGGGTCAGCAGATATCTGCTATAAATTAAGCTGACAAAAAGACTCTAAGCAGAATACAGCAAACCCTCCCCACACCTGGCCTGTGATATAAGCCTATAAGAAAAAGACTAGAATTAGAATAGCATTTATCAGCTTGACGCTCAGAAGTTACCGGAGACAGGGTGTTTCCATAGCAACAGGAACTTGCTTAATGGAGCCCCAGACAATTCAAACGATTTGCATGACATCAGCTCTACGCACCAGGCCTGCAGCCTGTTTCAGCATCAGGTACCAGCTGCTCCTTCTAGCTCCACAAGTAGGGTTGTGCAATTGGCTTTAAGAAATTCCTGGAGCCATATAGTCACATTGACGGACAAATAAGAATAGATTATTGATCTTTAAGTCCTGCCAGAAAAAAAAGATGCTATACGACTTGTCTGTCTCATCATTCCCTGTCACCCAATTAAGAAAGGATACTAATTCATTTCATACCTGTTATATGTGTTCTTCTGTGCTGTTAGATAATTGTTTGCCATGCTTACTAACTAACAAATTGCTTCTGAAAAGAGCTCTTCGTGCTGATTGTGGGAGAGTAAGCTGGGAAGCAAGTCATATCAGTGTTGCATTGGCTTCAGTGGCATGCAACGCTATTGAAGGTACATTACATTTATTTGTAATAAATTAATACCATATGCTTTTGGTTATTTAAGAAGTTATTTGTTTGCCCACTGTATTAAACATGTTAACCACTCTAGATTATTTTTATTTTAGTTTTCTTATGTGCAAACTGTTCTAAATGCTTTAGTTTCTAATAAGGTGACATCATGCTGCATGCAAGTTTTAGAAAATGGCTGGGTAATTTACAGCATGTTTCTCTTACTATAGAGGTAATGGAGGTTTGATATGTTAATATTGAATAGATGGGGCAGCCTTAATATTGAAGGTGACTTTCCATTGCCATCAACAGGAGCACATCAGGGTTGTAAAAAAGTGTCCCCAGTTGTGAGGTGTCAGTATACTGAGAAGGGCCAACAGCTTACTGTATCTCCTTAAATGAACTTATTGCATGATGATATTATTATAGCTTTTGAAGTGAAGCATGAAGTACACTAAGCCTTTTTATAGCAGCGATGTGTCAGAAAAGTAAGGGCAGGAATCTTGTAACACTGTAGTCTGTCAGCCTGAAGTCTCAGTTTATTTGAATAAGCACAGTGTACAGACTGATGAATCAGAGGATTAGAGGACGGGGATGCTGTGCATCTCTCACAATCCCACACGGAGTCTGGTGTCAGTAGATATACCATTTCTTAACTCTTCTTCTCAACACTGCTGCAATGCCCCTGTTTTCCTGGCTGTGTACTCAATGCAGCTCTCTTGGTGCTTGTCGTGCATGCTCAATTTAAGAATGGTGGGGGCGATCGGTTACCATGCTGACACCCTCCACTTCCCTAAAGGGTATGACATCATGCAGGCTGACTTCAGTGATATGCACAGAATATTAAAAGGCTTTTACTTACCTGTTTAATATGCTGTGGGAGGTTTGTATAATTCTCGGTTGCTGTTTCCATTTAGATCATTATTTACCAGGTTCAAAGTGCTGCTCTTATGTCAACCCTGCTTCTGAAATGCTTTATGAAATGACCACTAGAGGGGTGCAACTGTAATTATTGTCCCCTCTGTAAGTGATAAGTCACAAAATACCTTTAACTTTCTTGTAGTGTCTAATTGTTATTACCTAAAGCTGTTGAAATGCACAGCCCCTTTGAAGTGTATTATAACATTCAGAAAACCATATTAACATCATAAAATGTTTTAATATTGATCCTACATACAATTAAATTATTTATTGACGTTTTTATAAAACATGGCTTGTCTTTTCTACTTCTTTGCACTAAATTCAAAACCAGTCCCTTGATTGTAAATCTAAGTAAAACTCAAGAACACATTTCCACAAAATAGCATCTACTTAACTAAACTTTCAATTGTTTAACAAACACAAAGATTTCTCCAAACAAGCTGTGTTAACCAAGCGAGAATACAGACAATAATAAACACTGGTGCAGCGAACAGCAAACCACACAGAACGACTGCAAACACGTAAGAGAAAGGTAACATTCAAATGGCATGCAGGGCTAGGTACTGAACGGTAGAAGTGTACAATAGCATTGACCACTTCTTTTGTAGCGTCTTCCACATGTATAACTTAAAAAGACGGTGAGAGAGTCTCTTTCTGTTGGCAGCAAAGCAGAGCATTGCCCTCCAGGAGCCTCTGAACTTGGGAGACAGCCATGGGAGCTGTCCCTGGAGCTCAGTCTCTTCCAGTCCTCTGACAGTCTGTTCCTCTGGGCTCGCTAACAGGAGGAAATGAGAAAAAGATTCAATTTTTCTCACTGTGTTTTCTCTCAAGGCTTACATTAGTCATGTATTTATCGTGATTATGTATAGATTCTAAATCCGATTCAATTTGATGTACTGTGGGCAGGCTGAACAATACGTTTTGCAAATTCTATGTATTAGATTTGTGTTCCTTCGACAAGGGGTTGGTTTCTTCCATCATTTATTTTCTTAATTTGTCACAGATGGACAAATGATACGTCATGTTATATAGTTCTATAGTTCCAATTATAGAACAGGCCTGTGAAATTATTTGTAGAGCAGAGTGATTATGATTGGGTTTTAGTGTAATTACTCAAACACTGTTTGTATAGCTTTTCTAACAGCGCTGATTCTTATATCTGCTTTATAACACTTTAAATATTCTAGTATTCAAGACCTCTTGCTACTACTGGATGGAATCAGGGTTTCGCCTCTGGAGCTGTCAGCCTAGCACCTTTCCCAGACACATGAGAATCACATGTAATACACTGCCATTCTGTTACTAGAGATGGCCATTCACCCTGTTCTTATGACAGAGCTGCTGTTTGTAATGCTATCTAGATGATAGCTCCCACCTTCAAGACTAACAGTACCTATATTAAAGAGTAATAGCTTCAAATTAGATTTTCTTACTGTTTCCTCACCTGTTTACCATGTGTGTTTCTCATGTGAAAGGTGCTAGACTGACGGAGTGAAACCCTGATTCCACCCAAGAGCTAGGACTGTCTGCAGCTCACTGCTCCCCATTCAATGCATTGCCTGGGAAAAACTGCCGGAGGTGCCAATTAGTACCAGCTGTATTGGTGGTTCAGTAATTGGGCACAAGCCATGGGATGACATCAACCTGGGCTGGGATTCAAATAAAAAAGGCTTTATTCTGCCTTGCCAGTCCCCAACACTACAATGAGTCTTATGAAGATGAAGAACCAGCCCTACTCATACACTGCATGCTAAAGCAGCAGCTCACCACAGCCCAACATCATGGCAGTTAGTGTAACATCAGTGCTAGTGTAAGAAATAGGGAAGGCTTGTGTACAACATTCAGGGTGACATGGAAATACAGCACAACTGGAGGTGCAAGAGGTCCTGAATACTATAACATTTAAAGTGTGATAAAGCATATAAAATAAAAAAAATCATTGAAAAGCACAATATGTTAATACAATTAGAACCACTCAGAATAGTCACAGACATTGTACAAGGCAACCAAGAAGATGACATTATGAGCTACTTACTCATTAAGTAATGTGTGCAACAGCACTGTATGTGTGGCGTGTGAAAGTGCTTCAGAATCTGGTTTCCTATGCACTGCTGCATTGGCTCCATGTTTTATTGAGAAAAATAGAAAGAAAATTTTACAGTCATGGACAGATGCACTAGCATACATGCTTCAGTTAGAACCCCCCCTTTGTAGTCTCTACAGTGCTTTGCAATGACCCCTGATTTAGCAGCACGGCTCTGGCGCTCGTTAACAGAATGGCAATGAATCCAGTGCGTGGTGGAAGAGCCCTGGGTAAAGCCAGTAGAAAATCCCATTACAGCAAATGAAGAATGAGCTGGAATAGCAGTAAACAGCCTTCCCTTACTGGTGCGCGAGAGAGTTCACCCAAGGGATCCTCTGACCGTGCTGGAACAGGAGCTTTGAATGGCTGGCGCCGGTGCTTATTTTGCCATTTCACATAATTGCCATTTCAAGCACACAAAGGAAAAGAAAACCCATAATATATGGGTAGACACTGGTAGCCAAGGCTGTGAGGTAAAAATAGGTTGACGAGTCGCCACCTTAAAAACAATATTAATAAATATGCTCAACATGTGGATGTGTTGTTTCTTAACACTTTGCAGTCTGTGCACTGCATTTTAATATTGTCAAATAGGGCATCAGGGCAATGAATCGATCAATGATCATTTGAAAGCCAATTAAACTTTTAAATCACACAATTAGTTTGTGCTGTGTGTATAATCTCCCAAGTGCTTTCAATTAAAAAAAAAAAAATGTTGCCTTTTAATCTATAAACAGGTGAGTTTCGTGTGGGTTTTAAAAAAAAACAAAACAGAACCGACATTTAATTTAAAATGGCGACACTCTTAAATGATGTCATTATGTTCTGCAAAGTGCTTTCGATTCAAAGGGAATTGTCTGCTTTTAACTGGCCAATTATCATCATGTATGTTTTGCCTCATCTCAATTTAAAACTTTTACACCTCAACATCAGTAGACCAAAGAATTGAAACACGAGGGATTTTTTTAAGCCTACCTTAAGATATTACACACAAAAATTATTTGGAACCGCTATATTCATCCCATCTCTAATCAGTAATTGATGAAAGACATCTCTAGACACTAATGATGTTTTATTGTTTTTCCTCCTATTAAGATCATATTTTGCATATGTGATTTCATACCTAAGGCACAAGTAGATCTACGGTAAGGTGTCTTTTTGAACCGAGCTGTTTTTTGTTCTTAAATATCTCAAAATCAAAGCAGGTTTGAGTTCAGTCGATGAAGAACAAGCATAGCAAAACTGAGTGAAAAGCAGAAAGATGTTTTTGACAACCTGGTTTAAAAAAAAAAAAAAGATCAGAACAGTAACTGATTAGAGTGGATTCATCACTATAATATTCCACAGGGTTTCCACATGCTGCTGCAGTTTCCAGAGTGTTGAGCTGAGAAGATATCCTCATCTACAAAGCAGTCACTTCTCAGTGCTGTGCACAGCTGTTCACTGGTTACCAGACAGTCTTCTGCAGCTTCTTTTCAAATCCTATTTCATGTCAACTCTCCAAGTTCAACCATTAACACTCACAGACATTGTTCTAATAAAGAACCAATGGAGTATTTCTTACTTCTACTGTTACAGGGGGAGAGATACATCCTTGTATTGGCTGACTACTGAGCAATGATAAAATATCATACTGTAAATCTGCAACGCGCCCGTATTTACTTATCCATGTGGCTTTGGCTAATGAAAGGGTGTTTGTACCTGTGTAGATGTATTCAAATTAGCTGTGGCTGAACTGAGATTGCCATCGCCCGATTGTCAATAAACCAGCAGAAGTGTCTCGTCAGGAAATATATTATTCAAGAACTAACATTCCTCACATCTGATGTCTCACTGAGCAGAAAGCCGTGGTTTAATCAGGCTGTTGAGAAATAGTCTTCTTAGTACTGCATTTTAAACATTTTTTTTCTGGTATTATTGCAGTGAAAAGACAATTCAGAGACTTGTAACCAACTGAGCACCTCTATCAAAGTCAGTGCAGTGTTGTGGTCCTCCATTCTGGCCCTCGAGATCCAGTCCAGTCCAGGATTTTACTCAAGCAGGACCAGGACTGGAAGGGCTCATGAGGGACAGAATTCAGTACCACTGGACCAGTGCCTTTATCAGACTATTTACACCAAAGTTTTTGCTACATATTAAAGGTGTTTGCATTTTTTTTTTTTGGTCAGCAACCTTAATGGACTGGAACAGTTTTGAGGAAACCCCCTTTAAATTCATCCTTGCCCCACCTTGGCCTTGCCAACCCTTCATCCTCAGCTTAGCAGTACCACACAGTCTGTTTTGTCAGCTTCGCCCACTCCATCAAAACACACATACACTGCCTGTGAGAGCAACATGAGGGTAAATTCATTTTTCAGACCTACAGAAATGATTGTAGATTTGAAGTTGTATTTGTAGTGATGGGTGTAGTATTAGTCTGTTCTGTGGGACTAAGCAGCTGTCTGTTTCCACTGTCTTGTTTAGTTCTTATTTGTTGATTTTATTGCCATAGTCATCCAGCCCCCTCCTCCCCTCTACCCCAATTGTACCTGTAGCTGGCATTAACAAAATAATGTGTTCACTCTCGGCAATATTCCTGTAAAATGGAAGTTATGATGGCAGACCGAGATTTTGTGAAATGGTTCAGCATTTTTATTTAACTTAAAATCCCCTTTACTGTACAGACTTCAGCGATCATTTTTAAACCTGGATTTAGACTCTATTCCATGCCTGGTCTGAACAGTTATTCCTATTTGATTTTCCAATTCCTTTCACTGGTTTTTATCCAATATTTCTTCCTGTAATATGTCGAAAGACACTTCCAGTAACGCCACCCTTCCCAGACAGAGAACCATATATGAACTCTGGGTAACATATGTGAGTGACTTTTATCTTTGTGAAATGCATTTTGAACATGAAAGACTTGCATAAAACAATGAAAATATAATTGCAAAAGTGTAAAAGGAAACCTGGCATACACATGTAGATGCTTTACTAAATTGCTGCTTTTGGTTCTAATATAAAAGGAGCTCTCTGATTTATTGTTTTTGTTTGTAGTAGCCCCCTTATAAGCTCTTTTTGAAATATTAAATTGTGCCTTCGTTATCTTACAGCACATGTGCTGATGAAAAATGACATATGCCAGCCAAGCAGAGTTTAAACCATATGTGTAAAATTATACTGCATTGCATAGTAACTTTAGTGTGACCACTGCATTTTAAACATGTGTATTAATTTTCAAGAAGGATACAGTGTGTTGGTTTTCTGTGGACAATTTAAAAATACCAAATTCTGTCATTCATTGCCTCTAGAAAAGTTTACCATGGTAAATTCTGCACTGTGATTTGCCAGCTTTTCCATATTATACTATTAATTTGCAGTAGTTTACAATTGTTTGCCATTTTTAATATGCTTTACCATACCTCTTTGTGCTTTACAGTGTTACCTATGGTTTACTATGATAATTACACTTTGCTGTGGTTTGACTATGGAATACTTTTATAAGGGTTAGTTTTATTATGTTTTTTTTTTTTTTTTTTTTTAATATGCTCTGTGTACTTTACAATGCTTACCATTGGAATTTAGACCAAAAAGTTCAATTTTTGTCTTGTCTGACCACAAAACCTTTTTCCACGTCTGCAGTATCATCTAACCAAACTTTGTGTAGAGACCAGCTTATTGTTGATGTGTGAGCACTGACTCCCATCTCAGACACAGCAGGGCTCTACGTTTAGATTTTTAACTACTGGCCCCTCGGGCCACTGAGCTAGTGTTTTTATTGGCCTGGATGTAATTTTATCTGGTCCAATATATTTATATATTTTTTCATGATGGTTTTTATTTTCAGTATGTTTCTAATTGTGCATGGTAACCAAAGAAAGCTCACGTCTTAAAAGAAAGTGGCTGAACAAAGCCTTTCAATATATGTTACTTCCGCCATTTAACATGTGTGCTAAAAGAAGTAATCCAAACTTGGGTAACATTGAAATTAGAAAGGTAATTTAACATTATTATGAATATAAAGACATACTAAATGTTAAAGCAGAACAACACAGTAACTAATAAAACAAAGGCAAGATACTTGGAGTTGGAAAGGAGTTTTTTTTTTTTTTTAAACTCTGGACTGCAGTTCATTGTAAAACATCAACTGTTGACTGTCTGTGAATGGATGGAGTAACGGCAACATTTGCACTGACCATTAAAAGTACAGCCAGGTATCCTTGTTTTTAATTAATTTCAGGTTATTGAATAAATAAAGTAACTTGACTTAGATTCACATGATGTCTGTACTTGATGGCTAGTTGTAATTAGTAATGTTAAACTATTGTATTGTTGGAACGTATTTTCTATTGGTTTGGCCAGGTTACAATATTTACACTATTAAGATTATTTTATAAATATTATTTGTTAGAATTAAAACAGATCTAGAATATTTAGGTTTCTATATGATAGATGTTATTTTATTCTGAATACCCTACAGCAAAAATTATTATTTGGTGGGTTGCGTAATATTATGCTACTGTTGCTTTAATTGGAAGAGATACGCGCAGTGACGTTGCTGCTCATTGAGGTTTGTATTTTAATTCAGTAAACAAAAGGAAAACTCGTTCTTAAGGAAATAGGGTATTGAACGAAGAAATCTCATCTTGGACTGTTACACTGTTATGCTGTTTGCTTGTACACACGCATTTGCCTTTTACTCTTGGTAGCGTAAGGGACCAGAGTTCAGGTAATCAAATACACAAAAATGTTGTACCCAGTGTTTTCAAATCAAATCGGAAACTATTCGAAATTCCCATCGAAAGTCGGGCCTGTGGTGCTTCATAACTACCGGCCAAACTGTGCTCTCTACCGGCCCTTGGCTGCCAGGACATGGTTAATGTCAAACTCTGCACAGAATTTTTCAGATTTCTCAAGGTCATTGTTGGCTTCAGAGTGAAATCCCAAACCAGTTTCCTGCTTGCCCAGTTGCTTAGTTTGGGTGGGCGACCTGATCTGTGTAGTCTCTGAGTGGTATGATGCATCTTTCACTTCTTAATAATGGACTTCACTTCTTAATGATGGACTTTAGCGCCTTTGAAATTTTCTTGTACCCTTCTCCTGCTCTGTGCCTCTCTACCACTTTATCCCTTACTTGTTTAGAAAGCTCCTTGGTCTTCATGGTTGCTTTGTTGGATCACTATGTAAGTTGCAGCTTGATAATCTTTGTATACCTGAGGGAAATTATTTACATGTTAAACCGCTTTGATTACACACATGCTGAATCCATTTCACTAATTTTGTGACCTTTCAAACAAATCATTTGTACCTGAGCTGATTTAGGGCTGCAGTAGCAAAGGGGTTGAATACTGAGATTAATCTGTTTTTCTCTGTAAATCTTACTTATTTATATTATATATGCATTTTTTTACTTTATCAGTGTGGAGTAGTTTGTGTAGATTCTACATGTAATGTCTAATTTGAAAGCGTATGCTCAGGTGACAACAAAATGTGTGTGTGTGTGTGTGTGTGTGTGTGTGTGTGTGCGCGCATATATATATATATATATATATATATATATATATATATATATATATATATATATATATATATATATATATATATATATATATGTGCCTCAAATAAGGCATTTTCAAAGACACATTTTCATTTCCAAACATCTGGTACTACATTTAAAAAAAATTCCCAGTTTGCATACCATTCTTATAAGACGTCGGTTACTGTTTCACTTCCTTGGTAATTTCTTCTCATTTAGGGATTAAGCTGGTTGGTTTGTTCACTCTCTAAATGAAATGACCAAGGAAATGCACAAATGCCTGCAAGCAAGGCTTCTTTCTTAGTTTCTTAGAATGTAAAGTTCAGCTGTCTGTTTAGCTCCACAATGACTTGAATGGTGCTTCATTTTGTTAGTACATGTGTAAACTTTTTTGAGCAGTTTGAAGCAGATCGTCCTGAATCCTCTAGAACAAATGATTTTCTGAATCTCCACTGCTCAATGTGTTGTAACACAGGCCCAGACACCGAACTGGTGTACTTACTAATATTAGAACATGCCTTAAACTAACACAGTAGACAGCTAATCTGTTTACTAGTCACCAAACATTTCTTTCAGGTCTCTCTCTCACACACACACACTCACGCACGCACGCAGGCACGCACACCACTGACAGCCTCTTTCTTTCACATTGACTGCAGACTGCCCAGAACAAACATTTCTGCCAGTTCAATTCTGAATAGCAGTACACCACCTGCAAATAACTTAAAAAAACTGACCATCTCATTCTACAAATACGCAAACCCTTTTATTTCCAACCGGCTTTCAGGAAGGAACAAGATTTCATTAAACACAGCAAACCCCTTTTATAATTAGAAAAAAAAAATTATTTAGTCTGTCTGGAGGAAAAAATATGAACATAATTAACTTTCCTTCCTTTCTCTGGAGGGATGACTCACCATTCATTTAAATTAAGATAATGCAAATAAACCCCCAGAACCCTGAGATTAGAAGATGTATCTGGGGTCACGTTTTCAATGGAAGTCAGCTTTTAATTGCTGTTTCAGCTAAACATTTAGAGGCCATTAAGAATACTTAACATAAAAATTACCAGAAAAGCTGCATTGATTACAGCAGGCAATAACTTCATGCAATTCCCACACAGGAATCATCATTGTAAGTATGAGGGGTTTTGTAATGTTTTAGGCTGTAAATTGATCTTAAACAAATAGAGGCCATTAAGAATACTTAACATAAAAATTACCAGAAAAGCTGCATTGATTACAGCAGGCAATAACTTCATGCAATTCCCACACAGGAATCATCATTGTAAGTATGAGGGGTTTTGTAATGTTTTAGGCTGTAAATTGATCTTAAATAAATTGACTTAAAACCATGACTTTAAAAAGATATTTTTGTTGAAAAGTAGTTCTGTTTTACTTTTATAATTACAGATGAACCCGCTATATATCAGGATTGCCGTGCTGTCATAATTAGTGATATAAAGCGCATCATGATATAAACCAGGTTTCATTGCCTATGACAGCACAGTACGAGTGCGAAAACTAACGTTGAATTCAAGCGCAGTGTTTTAATACTGTAAACGCGTATAGTTTACTACAGAACAAATACATTTTGTATCATTAACTGGAACGAAACAGTTTGAGTCATTATTTTAAAAAGGCATGGATTGTCGACAGATGAGAGCTATCAAATTTGTTTTTGTGTGTATTTGTATAAGATTGACTGTTAATTTGGTGACGTTGGTGTTTTTTAACTGAACTGTATCCCGTTAAGACCGCCCACACAGTATTTGACAGGCTGCACAAAATGTCAGCTTATCAGCCGAGATGATTATTGGTTGATATTAAGCGTTGTAATATAAATTGGGTGGTGCATGTGGTTTTTAAAATAAGATTGACTGTTAATTTGGTGACGTTGGTGTTTTTTAACTGAACTGTATCCCGTTAAGACCGCCCACGCAGCATTTGACAGGCTGCACAAAATGTCAGCTTATAATAATGGCTTGTGAGACTTACTTGGAATCTTACTGGTTACTCTCTAGGAAATTGCTGTTAGGCAAAAGTCCATCTAAAAACATTCGATAAACCAGGGACCGTGATAGGATACGAGATGATATCAAGTGTGGAGTTTCTCGGTTTGAACTTCAGGTATGCATTTCCGATCACATAAAAGGTCGGTACTGTGAATGGCACCATATAAAATGCAAAAAAATGGATTCGTTAGTACACTGCATGGACCTCTCCAAAATAGAAAGCCCTTGTCTCTCCTATGTTTACAATGACTCTGAAATGCTCATGTCGAGCTACACAGGAGACCAATATCTATAATATACTGAAAGGAAATTAACGGCACGACACTTTCAGGGGTGTTACAAAACTAATCTAGATTTGCACGAGACCTAGGATATACTAGTCCTATTGTACTAAGTCCAGACTGAACCGTCAGGTGTAAGGTACTGTAGGTCTTTGGGAAACTGTGGTTCTGTAAATGTACACAGCAGTGTGGAGTTGGTATCAGTCCAAAAAAGATGTGACGAGACTCGAGAAGTCCTGTCTAGCTGTCGAAATGACGTCCTTCCGTCGTTCTTGCTGTGAATGTGGGGCGATCTTTGCTCTTTCCGTTGTTCCTAGTAGACCGCTTGATTCAGAATCATTTTGTAAAATGAAAACCCGTTGACTTCACACGATCAAATGAATGGACACTGGGTTTTTTACACTTATTTGACTTCTGATAGTTTACTTGCAGGAATGTTGGCCCTAACTGTCGTACACATTCTGAGAAGGAAAAGGCTTGTTCAATACACTATTGGCAGCTCTGAGTAAAACATTTAGTGATCGAAACATTACTTACTTTTCTCAGCCTACAAAAAGACCTCCGACTAACGGTACTAACAGTCTGTAAAGAAAGGTTTCTTCTACTTACACTGACCTGCTTTGTGACATAAGACTCAGTGCTTTGTCACAAAGGAGTTAAGTGGACCACCGGAAGAAGAGAGAACAAACAACATTTATAATTGTCATTTGCCATTCTTAGAAAAAAACCGAGCTCATTTTTTTCGATTGTGTTCGAGAACCGAACAAGGGTGACATAAAGAGGAACTTATCCAAAACAATGTTTTAACAGATGAATTGTCGTGGACCTCTGACTAATGGAGTAATTGGGGTTCGTCAATTATTATCTCACGAACCACCAATAGTTTCTCTTACATACCCACGGGTTCTGTCACACTGCAATACCTGCCTTTACCCAAGTAAATAGTCAATTGTTAATAAGGGGGTTCCAGAAAAATTAACTTATAAGGCTGTTACTACAGTTTATTTCACAGAAGATGGTTATGGAGTGTGCTGGACACTTTTTAATTAATTGTCGTCTGATCCCACAGTACAGACGTCTCTTGTGCTCGGAGTAACGCGTTGACCATATAGAAATATCTGTACTTCCAGTGTAAATAAAATATTCGGTACAAAATAATGGACAGGTAGGGATAGGTTGTATGTCAGTACAAAACACATTCTCATGATCGAATGGACCAAGGTTTTTTCTGCAGGCACAGAAGAGGACAAATTTAACACAATCAAATGAAAATTCTGTCTACCGTTTTCAATCTTGTCAGACAAGAAATATTAAATTAACAAGGAGATTAATTGATCATGCTTACTAGTAAAAAGGATGTAACACGAAGAAAAACATTAGAACGAAGCTCTTGGTAAATCTCAAAGGAATTCTAAAAACAAAGCAAGGACACATTTATTCAGATAAGTGTATTGGTTAGGACATTTATGTTAACAGTTGCGGAAACTTTTCGTATGGACCCCCAGGACTACACCCTTGAGTCTACAACAAAAAAGAATTCTCCATATAAAAACCAGAATTATCAATTTACAAACGACTTATGTATGTAATCTAAAGTCGTAAAAAACACAGTACCCATTATAGTTAACCTATAAAGGGTACCTATGTTACATTCAACTCATCTCCTTGTGCATACAATTGTTGTCGTTGTCTCACTGAGGTTCTCATATCGAGAGCGGTTTGACTTTCCTTAAGAATTTATGCATGGAGTGTATTGACGACAGAAGAGTGAGTGAAGATGACGTGCCCCGGGAGCTCACCCGTAATGTATAGTGTGGATGGGTCATAAATTTAAGTGATGGGTCACAGGGCATTAAGACCTCATATATAGTATGTGATTGCATTACACGTAATAAAATGAGAGTATAGTATGTGATTACAAATATGTAAGAGTATAGTGTGTGATTAATAACGTAACTGAATTATAGTTCTGTGATCATAACGTAACAACATATAGTGTGTGATTACATTAATGTAAGTTCACATAGTGTGTGATTACAAACGTAATGTAAGAGTATAGTGTGTGATGGACATTTAATGTAAACGTATAGTATGTAATTGGGACATTTCAATTTAAGAGTATAGTGTTTGATTAACATGTAATGTAAGAGATACCATCTCGTGTTATAATCAGTATTACACACGCATGCGGATACTTACATATGTAGTCTCCACGCAAGTAAATCTCGTTTGAAAGTGTTGTTTGACACAATCGAAACTCAATAAAATTTTTCACCTTAAGTATATCCAAATTAAAAACATAAGATTAATGGTTGTGGGGCAAGTCATATGTTTGTGCGTACGCTATGAATACTACATCAGAGGTGCGTTCAACTAGGTGAACTTTCACAACAAACTGTGTTAGCTTCTAGAAGCAGTCTTATATTATTATTATTTATTATTTTTTCTATTCTAAGTATTATGTTTCATTAGTTAGTTTAACCTTGTCATAACTTTTTAAGATAAAAATCAGCCTAATATGTTTTGTATTGAAAATAATATTTTATAGTATATTTATACCTATTTATTCAATTTGAAATAAACAGTACCACAGGGTCTGAGTGTCCCAATGAATGTTTCTTTCAAGAGGGTCGGTCAAGCGGTAATAAAAAAAATTGTAGTTGACACCTAGTTTTAAGCATTCTGTTTCACTTCAAACGGATCTTCAAATGTGTTTGCAAATTCCGTAGCAGAGCTCGTCTCTGGTGGAGGTCTTTTTGGTAGTTCGACAAAAAGGTTTGTAAGTACTTACAAACACTGATGATGATTGTCTTTAGTGGAACGACAAACCGTGATGATGGGTAGATTATGTAACTAGAGTGAATCAGTCTCAATTGTACTGTTGCCAGTACACCCTGGGCAATGGCTCCTTCCATCTTGTTTATATATCCCAAGATTACACTAAGATATGGAATCATCATAAATTAATTACAAGTACATTATTTCGCTTGGCGTTTCATTTTTAAGATAACGATCTGCCTCATATGTTTGTTATATGTCTTATGGTATAATAACTAAATACGAACAGTTCGAAACCGATAATCGTAAAATGTAGTAAATCAGACGAAAAGTAAACAAACACATGTTTGATGAGGTACCCAAGTAACAAGTACCAGGATATACTTACAAAGTGGACGTAACAAGCAAGGTAAGTCTTTAGCAAAACACACTACT
This sequence comes from Polyodon spathula, assembly GCF_017654505.1. Taxonomy (NCBI): domain Eukaryota; kingdom Metazoa; phylum Chordata; class Actinopteri; order Acipenseriformes; family Polyodontidae; genus Polyodon; species Polyodon spathula. The sequence continues at coordinate 13,414,862 of NC_054553.1, forward strand.
TTCAAGGATTAATGATATCCACTATTTCACAGTGAAACCGAAAACGGTCTACCATGAAGATATAGGAGCTGTATTGATATCATCTTAAAGTGGTAGTGCTGGGTCTAGTAAAGACAGTATATAAGTAAACAACACTATCCAGATCAGGGCCGCTTGTGCAGTCGAGCAAACTGATCTACCCGGGTTCACACTCTTTCCATGAAACCCTGTTCCGCGCATTGGACAGCAACTCTGTTGAGACGTTCTTGCACTGAATGGTGACTTTGTAATCTGTAAATATTTGCAGGGTCAAAAGTTACCATGCACAGCGGCCAACTATAGAATACTGATATCACTTAGTAGTATATAAAGTACGGTACAGGTTATATATATTAAATATATATATATATGTCATAATGGAAATAGATATATCTATATATATATATATATATATATATATATAAAACTGTGCACACATTATTTGTAATTCAACAAAATGTGAACATTTCCGTTTCATAAATGAGTACTGACTTAAGGGGCTGAATACTTATATAACCAATAAATTTCATTTTGTACATTTTCTTTGCAAGTTGTGCTGACATTTAACCTCCTCCTCCTATAACAGTGTTCAGTTTAACCACTACAGCTTTGAATAAAACAAGTTTATTTAAAAAACTGTGCACACATTATTTGTAATTCAACAAAATGTGATCTTTGCAAACCACTGTGTATATATATATAAATTCAGTGTATCTTTATTGAAATGTGGTAAGATACTTTGGCCTTGCCACTGCTACAGGTCTTCAACATGTCAGTATCAAATTCTTGGCTCTTGAATACTACCTTCAGTTTGTCCTCCTCTTGCCAGACCGTATCGTGTATGGCACCTCATCAAAGTCATGTTCAACCATAAAGCTTCAGAACATGGTCCTACATCAGAGGCAGTCATTGCTATTCCACAATGTATTTATTGCATTCCTCTGTGGTGATGCTGGAACTCATAAAGAGGGTTGATACTTCTGGGCAGCCGTATAGCTTTATGTTTTAAGGCTTGACAATAGTAAATATGTGGCTCTGACTAGGGACAGCTGGAGAGGCAGGGAGGGAGGCTGTCAATGGAGGAGTGAGAGCGAGGAAACACCGGGCCTGGCCCATAGAATAGAAATGCAGGGAGGGGAGAGACAGCTGGACCCTTTACATGTGAGTAATACTGATACGACAGCAGGCACAATAACAAGGTAGATGGCTTCTCAGAAGCACTATAAATGATGGTTGCAGTCAATTCCATTTCAGATGCTCCGGTGGCATTCCTTTGTAAATCGTTATTACTTTATTATTATTTCATACAAGCTCAGTCCTTGCAGCCAGCTTGGAATAGAGATCATGTTGCGCTAAGGTGGTGATTGCACAGTTCTTTGGGTCTGTGTTTAAGCACATGCACAATATCTGCCTCTGTCTGAAAACCCCTCCCTTGAGGTGAAAGTGCTTGAGACGGAATGAAGCTCTGTGTGCAGTCTTGTAATGAAGCACAAACCAGGTTCAACAGCTGGGTTTCAGAACATGGTCCTACATCTCAACCAGACACAAATATACCACAAATCATAGTCAACTATGGGTTATTTAATGCCATGGATGCTTCTGTAACTGTAAAGTCATTGTTTTGTAATTTTATAAATAACATTAAAATACTGGTATAATCTGTTCATTGACTGCCTCTTCAGTATTCCTACCATTACTACAGTAAGTGTATAATGAATGATGGCATACTGAACAGATAACGGCAGGCATGATCAATACATTCCAGACCACAGTTGACTTGGACAAGGACATTGAAAAGGGTGTTACCGGAACACTAATTGATTTAAGTTTGATCAATCTGTGAAGCAAACAGGCATTTGACAAATCAGTCAGATAATTGGTCACAGGTGTTTGTCTCCTAGATTATATTTGTTCACAACTGCATTGTAAGAAGCTCTTGAGACTAAAATAAGATGGGCACTAATAAAATACAAGGAAGAAAAGCTGCCTTCAAGGTCTGCAGTGTGACCTTCACACAAAGAGCCTGAATTCATTTTTCAGTGAGCTCAGCCCAGGGATGAGAAATAGTCTTCCATGTGGAATGAGTTAGCTGTGTCTGCTGCTCCAGCGGGACATGAGCTGGTTCAGCAGTCATCCAGAGACGTGGTGAAAACAGCAGATAATCAGAATGGCTTTGCCACTGGAAATAACAATGTGATTTGTGACAGGACATGAAAAACGCATTAACCAAACTGTAGCAAAGAGGGTGTTCAGAGTGTGCAAATCACAATTAGACACATTCAGATTTAGAATAATTGCATTAAAGACTTAATGTACTTCACTGGAAAGCTGTAGTGACAAGTTTATTGTTTAATCCTATAGTCTTTTTGAGACATTACAGTATGCCCTTCATTCTGTGGGTATTTGAATCCCCTGGCAACTGCTAAGAAGACCCTGTTCAGAAAAATCAGATTCTTTACAGTTTAGTAACACATACAGTGCCTTGCAAAAGTATTCAGACGCCTGACCAATTTTCTCATATTACTGAATTACAAATGGTACATTGAAATTTCGTTCTGTTCGATTTTTTTTTTTAAACTCTTAAACTCAAAATCAATTATTGTAAGGTGACATTGGTTTTCTGTTGGGAAATATTTTTAACAAAAATAAAAAAAACTGAAATATCTTGCTTGCATAAGTATTCATCCCCTGTGCTTTGGAAGCTCCCAGTTTGCACCGATGAAAGAAATTGCCCTAACGAGGACACAATTACCTGACCATTGTCCTCCATCTGTGAACCATTAAAGTTGCTGTCACATTTTCTGGATAAAAACCCCACTGTTGAAGGATCATTGGAAGGAAAAATGAAGACCAAAGAGTCATTATATATATATATATATATATATATACTTATATCATATATATATATATATATATATATATAATATATATATAGAGTAAGGCAGCAGTGTGAAGTAGTGGTTAGGGCTCTGGACTCTTGACTGGAGGGTCATGGGTTCGATCCCAGGTGGGGGACACTACTGCTGTACCCTTGAGCAAGGTACTTTACCTATAATGGGTTGTTGGTGTTATGTGTTTTGGTGGTGGTTGGCAGGGATAGGGTTAATTGCTAGCCCTGCCAAATACATGTGAGAACGTGACTGTTTCCAAATTAGATAACTGATGTTAATTGGGAACAGCCACATGGTATAAAAAGAGAAATGTATTGTATGAACCACAGTGTTTTGGTTAAAACTTGTAAACTCTATGGGAAACAAGTGCTTTGGCTGGTAATCTGCTTAGCCATCCAGTGTGCTAGTTAAGGACTGTTAAAAGTTTAATTAGGGCTTGCCACACAGATGGCTTGTGTAGTGACGTCAGACCAGGAAGGAGTAACCCACACATACAGCGCTGCGGTCAGTGAAGCGCTGGTGTGCATGTTTAAATAAACAAAAGGTTTTAACAAACAAAATGCTGAACAAAACAAAATGGTATGGTGACCAAAACAGACAAACAAAAGACATGGAACAAGCAAGTATCACGCTGGTGTAAAACCAGCACTGGTAGCAATTGTTATTATTTAGTTATTTTACTTCACCTCCTGACTCCCGTTCCGCCTCTGAGCACACTAACCCCCAAGTGAGACGTGTGGCACTCTTTTATCTACAGCTATGCCGGGACCCAATTGCTAGTGAATTATTCACTTGAATCCCGGCACAGTCTGCAGGTGAACTAATTGTGCACTCCTTGTGCCCAAATACAAATACCCACTTTAATCTGCACATTAAGTGATTGTGCAATCCCCATGTCCAACTACAAATATATTTTAAAATCACCTGTGCTTCATAACCCAGGCTATACACTGTGCACCAATACATACATAAAACAACAATAACACACCATGTGGGAGCTAGGCTTTTGTTTTGTTTGTTTTTGTTTTGTGAGAATAAACATGCATGAAAATGCTTGAAAAGTGTGGTTGTTCTGTCTGGGTCTGAAAATGATAATAAATGGATACCCTTGTGATGCTAATAGTAAAGAAGACGAGGTTCAGCAGTACAGTTGGGTTTTTTTAAACATAGTGTTTCAGTGCTGTACAGACATTCTATGTCGTTATCCAGTCTCTCTGAGAGATGAATGTACCAGCTTTACATCTTTTTTTTTTTTTTGACGTATTCTCATTTTGTTGATCATTAATGAACATTTCTGTACTATGGGTGTTGTCGCGTGATTGAAAATGAGACATTTTGTGTTTGAATTGAAAGTGATGGTCTCGAGGAGTCGAATGGGTCAAAGTTCAAGTATATTTTCCTCTAGAGGAATTATCACCTTTTGACTACTGTGGCATTGTCTTTTTTTTTTAATGGCTCAGGATGCAAATGTAGCATTCATTCATGTATTTATATATATATATATATATATATATATATATATATATATATATATATATATATATATATGGCTTTTGCTCATTTAATATATAGACAGAACAGAAAATAAACAGTAGTAATAAACAAAAACACAAGGACACGGCACATTCGCCAAAATAAACAGACAAACAAAACACGTCAGCTTCTTTTACCCCCCTCCTTCCTTCAACTCCTCCTGGCGATTACGCCATGGCTGCCTTTCTTCCTCCCATCCCATTTTTTTAAAAAACAATTTTTATGAATTTTCCACCCGCAGTATCCCTGGTCTGGCGCTTGGAGGTGCTGTTATCCCGGTTCTGACACCACATGTCACAAAGACGGCCGGAGTGGGTGGCATCAGACCAGAGCCAGGAAGTAAATAAACAAGAGGTGGAGTTTGGTGGAGCTGAGCGAATGCTTTCAATCAGGATTTAATAAATAAACAAACAGACAGAAAATAAAAAAAGGTTGTAACAATACAAAAAATAGGACACGGCACATTCACCAAAACAAACAGACAAACAAAACGGACCAAACAAAACACGGTGAGCTTCTTTTACTTTACATTATATTATTATTATACTTATTATTTCCTCCGTCTCCAAGTCCGTTCTCCACTCACCGAACACACAACCCCGAGTGGGTGAAAACATATTGCTTTTATGCAGCTGTACCAAGACTTGACTGATAATCAATCATTTAATTGGAGTCACAGTACAACTGCACGTGAATTAATAAAGTGCAATTCCCCCATGCTCCCGAAATGAACGTGCTTTACTTGCACGTGAACTATACACAAACATTTAATACACCGCATGCAACATATAACAAAAAATACACACAGGGGCGAGCACTTCGTCACAAAACCCCTGACCAATTCTCTCATATTACTGAATTACAAATGAGTCATTGAAATTTCATTCTGTTTGATATTTTATTTTAAAACACTTAAACTCAAAATCAATTATTGTAAGGTGACATTGATTTTATGTTGGGAAATATTTTTAAGAAAAATAAAAAACTGAAATATCTTGCTTGCATAAGTATTCAACCCCCACACATTAATATTTGATAGAGCCACCTTTCGCTGTAATAACAGCTTTAAGTCTTTTGGAGTAAGTATGTACCAGCTTGTACCAGAGTGATTTTGGCCCATTCTTCTTGGCAGATTTGCTCCAGGTTGTTCAGGTTGGTTGGACGACGCTTGTGGACTGCAATTTTCAAATAGTGCCACAGATTCTCAATGGGATTGAGATCAGGACTTTGACTGGGCCACTGTAGGACATTCAACTTTTTGTTCTTGAGCCACTCCAATGTTGCTTTGGCCTTGTGCTTGGGATCATTGTCCTTCTGAAAGGTGAATTTCCTCCCAAGCTTCAGTTTTTTAGCGGACTGAAGCAGATTCTCTTGCAGTATTTTCCTGTATTTTGCTCCATCCATTCTTCCTTCAATGGATGGAGCAAAATGGAAAATTTCTGTGATCTTTTATTTCAGCTCATGAAACATGGGACCAACACTTTACATGTTGCGTTTATATTTTTGTTCAGTGTGTGTATATATATATATATATATATATATATATATATATATATATATATATATATATATATATATATATATATATATATCATGGGTGACTGGATGTCTATTGTCTTCTCCTGTGCTGTTTAATAAACACAAGCTGACTGTACTGTGTACTGGCTCAGACAGCACTGCGTTTCATTATGAGCTGATACAGGGGCTCTCTGGGTCTGTTGCTTCAGCCGTGTCAGGCTGCTTTCAACGAGGAATCTTTCAAATCCTCCCTGTTTGAACAGAGAGGCTTTCATAAACCTTGCTGGACTGTCCAGCCAGTAAGCATTGCCTTTGCCAGTTTTCTAAGTGCTCCAGCATTTATTTGTACTCACAAGAAATCAACAGTGCATCAAGTAATCAAGGAAGCCTGTGTTACCGGTCATGAGGCACATGAATAAAGAGATAGCACTCAGATGGAATTGCAGTATTAATGGAGTAACTACAATGGGGTGAGGCTTGTAGAGTGGGTCCACATAGGTAACATAGTCATAGTTTGACATAGTAATGTCATCACAACATTATGACCTAATACACGCTGATGGTAACCCATTGCACAAGACAGTAATGTCAGTGTGGTACTGCATCACATCCACTGTATTATCATGCTGATTGCTCTGCTAATAGACTGTTGTTATATACCAATAGAATTTTTCTTATACTAGTGCTGTGGTATACTAAAGCCAAACCTGCTTAGTATGATTGTTAATGTATAAACTTTAACGTATTGGAAGTGTTTCTACAAAAATTCACCATCCATCAGTATTTATAAATTACTGCAACATGGATTTTTGTACCACACTGTTGTACAGACTTGTACGTCATTTAATTGGAAAAAAAGGTTTTGGGCAGTGTCACAAAGATGGCCGGAGTGGGTGGTGTCAGACCAGATCCAGGAAATAAGCAACAGAGAGGTGGAGTTTGGTGGAGCTGAGCGAATGCTTTCGCTCAGCATTTAATAAATAAACAGAACAGAAAATAAACGATGGTAACAAACAAAAACACAAGGACACGGCACATTCGCCAAAATAAATAGACAAACAAAACGGACTAAACAAAACACGGTGAGCTTTAAATAAACAAGTATCGTGCTGGTCCCACCAGCACGCAATAGCAATTGATATATCTACATAACTATTTCTCCTTCTCTCTCTCCCGTTCCCTACTCACCGAACACCCAACCCCGAGTGAGTAAAATGTGCATCTATGTATATTGTTGTGCTGGGATTCAATTACTAATTAATTATTCACTTGAATCCCAGCACGTGAATTAATTGTGCAACCTCGTTCTCACATATTAAATACTTTAAATGCACGTGAAGTGATGTACAATCCCGTGCCTAAATACAATTATACATTTCTAAACACACGTGAAACACAGCCCCGTTTATATCCCGTGTACCAATGCCTATACACCAACATTTAACACACCACACGCAACATATAACAGACAATATACACAGGAGCGGGCACTTTGTCACAGGAAGGTAACAGCAAATAAACACACACACACACAAACACACACACACACACACACACACAAGGACAATGAAACAAGGATTAGCCATAATAAGATTACAACGAGGCAGTACATAAGCATGGCCTCTTACATGTTGGACAGTGTTTGCAGTCTGCTCTGGCAGCATTGTTTTCATAGAGAGCAGAGCTTACTCAAAGTAGTCTGTTTGTGAAAGTAGTTGAAGGCACTCCCACTAGTCTTGAACCTTAACAGACAGACCTATTCTGCAAATAGAAACAGCACTATTCAAATCTTAGTTACCAAGCTAATAGACTTCATCCCTCACTCTTTAGCTATATCCAGAGCTGTTCATTAGCAACTATGCTACAGGAAACAGCCTTTATCAGACCATGCCGAGCCACCCCTTGGGAAATACAGCTGAATCTGGGAGCTATTCCAAAAATAATTTGCCTGCTCCGGAACAGAGTGCTAGCGTGGGCTGAATTTCAATGAGATGTGTATCTCGGTGCATCAGTGCATCGCGGCAGTGCAGGCTAGCAGTTATAGTCTCTCTTTGCTGAGTCTGGCATTTTCATGCTGCTTTCATGTTCTTCTGTGCTTAATATGGAGGTTTTGTTACAAGGAATAAGCATGGAGGCACACGAGACTGCATAGTGCTCATTGCACATCGCTCTGCAACATATTTTGTCATGCTGTATTGCAACAGTGGGACATAACAGTTTCATATTTGAATTGTCTTGAGTTTTAATTTATATGTAGTGCTGTACTTCAATATACAGTGCCTATAGAAGGTCTACACCACCTTGAACTTTTTTCACATTTTGTTGTGTCAGTGTTTCATGCATTTAATGAGGATTTTTTTTCCACTTATCTACACACCATACTCCACACTGTTAAGGGGAAAAAAGTTTTTATTCAGAAAAAATTTATATTTTTTACAAAACTGAAAGATCATAATTGGAAAAGTCTCCACCCCACTGAGTGAATACTTGGTGGAAGCACCTTTAGCAGCAATTACAGCTGTAAGTCTGTTGAGATAGGTTTCAACCAACTTTGCACACCTAGATTTGGCAATATTTGACCATTCTTCTTTACGAAACTGTTCAAGCTCTATCAAGTTCCTTGGGGATCGTTGATGGACAACAATCTTCAAGTCAAATTTTAGATTGGATTTAAGTCGGTGCTTTGACTGGGACACTTAAGGACATGTACCTTTTTGTTCCTTAGAAACTCCAGTGTAGCTTTGGCTGTGTGCTTTGGGTCATTGTCATACTGAAAGGTGAACTTCCTTCCCAGTTTCAGCTTTCTTGCAGAGGGCAGCAGGTTTTCCTCAAAGACTTCTCTGTACTTTGCTCCATTAATTTTCCCTTCTATCCTGACAAGTGCCTCAGTCCCTGCCAATGAGAAACGTCCCCATAACATGATGCTGCCACCACCATGCTTCACAGTAGGGATGTGTTCTTTGGGTGATGCAATGTGTTGGGTTTGCGCCAAACATAACGCTTTGTATTTAGGTCAAAAAGTTCAATTTTAATTTCGTCAGACCACAAAACTTTTTGCCACATGGCTACAGAATCTCCTGAGTGGCTTTTTTTTTGGATTCTTCAAACGGGATTCAAGGTGGGCTTTCTTGAGTAATGGCTTCCTTCTTGCCATCCTACCATACAGGCCATATTTGTGGAGTGCTTGGGATATTGTTGTCAAATGCACACTTTGACCAGTCTTGGCCATAAAAGCCTGTAGCGCTTGCAAAGTTGCCATTGGCCTCTTGGTAGCCTCTCTGATCAGTCTCCTTCTTGCTCGGTCATCCAGTTTGGAGGGACGGCCTGATCTAGGCAGGGTCTTGGTGGTGCCATATACCTTTCACTTCTTAATAATCGCCTTGACCATGCTCCAAGGGATATTGAAGGCCTTTGATCTTTTTTTATACCCATCCCCTGATCTGTGCCTTTAAACAACTTTGTCCCGGAGTTCTTTTGAAAGCGCCTTGGTGCTCATGGTTGAGTCTTTGCTTTGAAATGAACAACCCAGAGAAACCCAAGAACCCACAGGAACTGTTGAATTTATCTTGAATTTAACATGTGAATCACTACTATTTAATACAGATGGAGGCCACTTAACTTGGTGTGTGATAAATTGAGCTAATTTAGAATTGCTATTACAAGGGGATGAACACTTATCCAACCAAGTTATTTCAGTTTTTATTTTAATTAATTTTCTACAAAGCTAGAATATTTTTTCACTTGGAAGTTGTGGGGTAGGATGTATAGATAAATGAAAAAAAAAAAAATAATAATTCCAGGCTATAAGGCAACAAAAGGTGAAAAATTTGAAAGGGGGTGTAGACTTTCTATAGGCACTGTATACTATATATTTAGAGAGCATGTGACAGGGTTGGCAGAGTGGTGACATCGGGCCAGAAGTGGGAACTGAGATACACACAAAGTACTGCAGGTTTAAAGGCGCTGTGGTGCCGTTTATTTAAACAAAAAGAAAATAAAAGGTTTAACTAAAACACATTTGCTCACAGAGCGAAACAAAAGATGTAAACAAAAACAAAAATCACAAACACCGAAACACACAGGTCAGGCTGGGCAGATTGCTTTTACTGATCCTATGTTTATACTTTTTAAACTCATGCTGCTCCCTCTCGTTCTCTCCTCAGAATAACCCACCCAGATTGCAGAGAGCTGCAGGCTTTTATGCAGTTGACCATCTCCCGGTTAGCAACAAATTAAATCACTTAAATTGGGAGATGTCCACCTTCTACACAAGGTTTTTTAATGTGGATGGAGCTTCCCATCCACGCTGTAAAACAATAACAAAACGTACGGCTTCACTGGCATATTTATAAATACATGTAAGTAAATCATAATACCCAATACAAATGCACACGGGCAGGGGATACCCCATTCTAAAAATAAACAAATACATTTGTTTTAAATAATACCATACCATACAAATACAAACAAAACAATCCATTTTAACAGCAGGGCTTCTGCCCCGCCCCCTTTTCATGTGCAGGGCTCCTACCCCTGTCACAGGGCAAAATATTATAGAGAATATTATAATACATAATGCAATCATCATCTTCTTTGTTTCCATGTAGGAAGTGTTTATAATGATTAGGTTAAGGTAAGAGTAGGGGTCAGGGTACTGCAATGAAATAAAACACTGCATACTTCTATTTTATAACAACCTTAATTACTGGTTACTAGTGTCATGTCAATGAAAAGCTTTATCAGATATCACTATATTATTATATCGTATTATATTATAGAATATTTCTCTTGCCATAGCAGTGCTTCAGATAAGGTTTTGGGTCATTGAGTAATGTAGACACTATGCAACATATGGCATTTACCAGACAGCCTACAGTGAACTGTCCCGGCATTCTTTAGCTCCCGCATGCAGTTTATTCAGAACTGGCCATTGAGATGCCAGAAACCCATGATGTACAAGAAGCTTGATAATATGCAAACTCAAGCTGAGCAGCAAAATTGTTATGTGTATTCTTTACGCATTGAATTTAAATTTCATACATAATTAATATTTTTTTCAACGTGTAAAACACCCTTTACATGCTGATCTGTATAGTAAAATATGAACCGATTGAGGTAACTTGTTACAGTATGAGACTTCCTGACCATTACATACACCAAGTAACCTTTGTATTGATGTAACGTAAATTAACCCTTGCTCTGCCCCTGGTGGATTCCAATGGACCATTTCCCACCTGCCAGATCCTCTGGCTAGTTTAACCGTCCACATTAATATTGGCTCTGTCACATTGATGGAAACTGAATCAAATAACCCCTGGGAATGGCTGAAGCACTATGGTTGCTGTGGAAACCTTGGAACTAGCACAAATAATTGAGTGTCGCTGTTCTAAGCTAAAGAAGAGTGCCTAATACAGTGACTACACCTTGTATTATCAAGGTTATTTTTTTCTCTCTAATTAGCCTCATTAATATAACAGTACTAATAAGGAACTATTACAATGTAGTTTAAAGTTAGACTAGATAAAGATATAAAGATTGCCTGGTTGAAGTTTGACAACCCAGTTTTTGGGTGATGTCATTCTCAATATAGCCCTACAGTGGACACAGAGCCAGCACTACACAATTCCACATCACACAACAAACACCATGTGACACAGTACAATTCACAGAACCAACGGTGTCTATTTGAGAGGAGTGCAGGACTGAACGGCAGGCAGGGGGAGTTCAGGTCTGGGCTGAGGAATCGTTTTCATTTTTTATGGAGGGATTCAAATGTGGGTCCTTTGGTTTTAGCAGTCATCTAATGTGATATGAGATGGATACATGCATCCCAGCACCCCCTGCTTCAGTGCCTGATCTCCCCGTCCTCAAACACACACAGGAAGAGTCATGAAGGATGATCAAAGGACAGACAACTCATGTAGACACAGATAGTTTTGAGCTTCAAATTAGGTCACACTGCTTTGTTTATATAGCCTGTGTTGAGCATAGGCTTGGCACTACAGTTTTAAACTTTAAAGAGGCTTTCCTTTTCTCCTCCCATTTGCTGGTGGTGTCTTTTGTAATATTTGTGTACGCAAGAATCACTTCCACATGCTTTTGTTTCAATAGAATATAAATGAAGGCGCCTTGCACTGCAGAAATAGATAATTCCACGTGAACACCAAGGGTGACTTACCTTGATTCTCAGACGTCACTTATGCAAATTTAACTCAAGGGGCTGCTTTGATGACAATTTTAATAAATTGCTAAACATTCCAAAGTGTCAGAATATTCACTTCTGATGCTTTTCCGCAGCTCAGAATTTTAATATGCATGTATTTCCAAACCCCAGAGACAAGCTGCATAATGTGATCTGGGGTATTAAATTCTAATTTTGAAAGCTGGCATTGATTGAGTTCCCTGCAAGGGACTAATGGGGGTGGAGGCTGATTGCAGAAGAACAGTGTTGTATCAGAGCTCAGATATGTTCCAGTAGCTAGAACAAAGTTAGGGTTAAACCATGACTATTCAAATGGTCAGCCCTGATTGACCATGGTTAACCATTGCCAGGCCATGCTTGGTATACAGCACCACATTCTTGTAACTTTGTCAGAACATGGTTGTACATACAAATCCATGCTTTTCCATGAGTGACCATGAACCAAGAGTTAGCACCTGGGTAACAATTCTGTATGCTTGATGAAACATACAGTATTGTGGAGGGCATGAAGCTGATGATTTAGATTGTATCATCTGTTTTCAGTTATCGTGAATTTTTTCAGTGGGTCATGTCAGTGACAATCCTCAAGTTACAAAAATGTGAAACTGGTTCTGGTATGCATTGAAATAAGAGTATAGAATTGGAATCCAGATTAACTCTGGGGTCAGCATCATGGAATAACATTGATTGTGATGTACAGCTATGTTCTGAAATTCCATGATCTGACAATACAAGACTGGTATTACATACCATGCATCTTATACAGTAGCACTGCCTAATGAGTGACTACAAAATCTGATTCTCTTATATAAGTTTAGCACAGTACATTTGCAATGTAATTGTGCAGTTTGCCTTGTCTTTTCCCATGGTTATACTATGCATTTGCCATGGTTTGTGAGTAGGCTGTACTGTACCTCTCTGGGCTTTAGAATGTTTACCTGTGCTTTGCAATGCCTTCACTGTGTTATGTTACACTCTGCTTTTACTTAGATCAACTTTTTATATTTTTCAACTGGTTTAAGCATAACAGAACACACACACACCGAAATTGAGTTTGAAAAGGGAAGCAGAACCTGGAATGAAAATGCATGCCAAATACAGAGGTTACTTAGTTAAATGGTCATTGATCAGCTTGAGTTTTTCAATAGAACATATAAGGCTAGATTATTAAAGGTATTTAAAATAGCACTCAGTAAAGCTACAAAGCAAGAAATAAACGACTATTACATTTTATTTAGGGACTTTGAAATAGTTTTAACTTGTTACTTATTCATTTTAGTATTAGAATTGTTGTGTTCTCTTTTATGAAAAGCATTCAGGTTATCATGACCTGGAGTAAGTTGCTTTGAGAATGCTTTAGTATAGGATTTCAGTTGCATTTATTTAGTTTATAATATTTATGGTTTTGTTTACTAGTCTGTCCCATCTGACCTGGAATTAAATATTGGAAACAAATTGCAAAGTTTATTGTAGAATATATGAATATAAATTTTAAAAAAACCATCAGTTTTAATACTTATTTGCATTTTGATTGGCTCTTGTATGTTCCAATTATAACTCTCAGGGGCAGGTGTACTAAGATGCGCCAGTAGCAGTGCAAACATACCGCAATTTGCATTTCTGTTGCAATAATTTGCATAGTATACATTTTGTCGTCTGTACTAAGAAAAAATATTTTAATGACTCATTTAAATATTTGTCATCTTAGCGAAATCTCTAGCATTGCAAGAGTCGAGCTTCATTTTTTCGGATAAATAATAATGAAAGGCAGTTTAATACCATCAGATTCTATAGTGGGGTCCCCACCTTCACCCACAAATAAAAAATGTGTTTCTCTCAAAAAGCTTTTCATAATCATACAGTAGACCCTCTCTAAACCGAATATGTTTGTCCGACATTAAGAGTTGTCAGGTTTTAAAAAGTACAATAAAGTTGCTTACACACATACATTTATAGTATATATTTTAAATGTATAAATCATCGCACAAAATGTGTTTTGGGTAGGCTAAACATTACATTGTGAAAGAAATACAAATCTGTACAATACGTCTATACAGTATAGTAGTAAAATCTAATGAATACCTAACACAACATAAATCATGCAGCTGCATTGTACACATTGGTGTACAATGCGAATAAAAGATTATTTTTTAATTGAAACTAAATGATTTTAGCATTTTTTAATTATTATTATTATTATTATTATTATTATTATTATTATTATTATTATTATTATTATTATTATTATTATTATTATTCATAATAATTTGACCTACTTAATAACCTTGGCAATTAACACAAAATAGATCATAGTGCAGCATTGACAAGTTATGATACTTATAGGAGGACAGTCAGTTCTCGTTAATACGAATTTCAAGGGACCAGCAACAAATTTTGCAGTATACCACTAATTTCTATTATCATTAGTAGCCTATAAGCCAAATGTATACTGTCTGTTTTTATTTAAGTTAGTAAGTGGTGCAGTGCTAAATTGTGCACAATTACAAACCAGCTGCACATTAATAGAATAGGTGTGTTTTCTAGTCCTTTACAGATTTCAGAATGAGCTGGCAGGGTTAGCGGCACATGTTTGCAGTCTATTGCTCCTAACACCTTTGGGAAACTAGAAGTGTCATAGAAATTTGTTTTCAGGGCTTGTAAGTACACTCTGCTTTTAGGGGAAATAGGTTTTTGGCTGTTCGCCTCAAAAATGCCTTGAGCACAACTGGCAACACACGAGAAAAAGTGGACTGGGAATGCCAGCAAAAATTGCGACTGTTTAAAACATGCTTTCAAAAGTTCTTAACAAATTGATGCAATTGTAAGTGTTGCCAGCAGCTTTAATACACCTCATTATAATTTTTGCAAATTTATGCAGGAATGCTGATAATTACATATTCATCTATGGGTGAACCGCAAAGAAAAACTGCTGCCACAAAGCATTCCCTAAAAAGTCACTAACAGCATTGCGCTTGTTTAGTACACTTCACCCTAGACTTCTGACTTATTTGTAACTGGTTAGTACATCTACCACTCAGTCTACTTCCCACCTGTGAAGTTACTTTTATTAGGCTTTCATCTTAACCTGCTGGAGTCTTTAACATTTTGATTGTTTATTATAGCATAGAGAATTGGAACCCAGGGTTATGCAGCCCAAAAACATGTGAAAAAGTACTGAAGACAAAATGCCAGTTCCAGTGATCATAAAAGCATGGATGTTGTGTCTATGGTACTGGTCTTGTAGAGGTACAGTACAGGCCTATACGGATGCACTAGGTTTCAAAAGAGACTTGCACATGACATTCATTAGGAATATTAGTCACACAGTAGTTGTTATGAACTGCACCCTAACCAACGCTTAACTGAAAAGGGATCAGGCTGATTGACTGCACTGAGGCTGTGCATCTCCCCTATTATAGTGCCCATTCATATGGAAACGATGTGGCAAATGTCAGGATGGTAGAGACTGGATTAAATGACTGTAAAGAAGTGCTATACTCGACTCTATTGTTAACCCCGGTGCCCTGCTGCCTGGTAGAACACACATCCTTCAAGCACTGCAAGATTGCAGGTTCCAGAACGTGTTAGTCCAGGGAATCAGACCTGCAACACTGAGATTCACAGCACTGCAGCACAGAGGATCCTGCCAAGCTGCTCCATGTCTGTTAGCAACTGGTTGCATAGTGGATTACATGTTTTAGAAGACTAGATTGGATGAACACATTACCCGCTTTAGGGGGATTGTATTGCTACTAATACTGAGGAATTAGTTCTTCAAGTACTTGTGGGTTTCGTGCCTTCTTGTTGGCGTCAGTAAGTGCACAGCTCTGTTTTAACAACAGTTTCAGGTTTGAACAATGCCAGTAGCGGCTGACTAGTCTGATGAATAGGATCGACAACACTGTTGTTAAGAGCGCTAGTTTGTGGCAGATGTAATACACATTTTAATTGTCTTACTCATAGATGTCGCATCCTGAAAAACACATTGTCACAGAACACTTTTGTCATTCAATTCATGGAACAGGAAAGCATTATTTTTGATGTACACACTATGCATATAGAGTTCTTATTTGTAACAAGAAACGGTTGAACATTTGCATATCATATACAAAAAATATACTGGTTCTGGGATCTGGTGTGCGATCCAGCACACATTAACTCCTAGTTACAAAATAGTATTTCCTCCATCATAAAATGGTACAATTCCCTAAGCTACAGTGTATTATAATGAGTAAGCACTGTAGAACAGCATGCTTTCATCAGAAATGTACATTAAAGGTTCTATTTAAGCATTAACAGTCAACGCAGTGGTCATTACCTGTTAGATAATGGATACGGTATCCTAACATGGATCATTATGTACAGGTAGTGCTACGGTGCATATTTATGCTATTACAAACATAGTTCATGTGCATGAAGACTTTTTTTAGGTTACATTTTGTACTGGATTGCTCAGACTCCTTGGAGCCCCGTTAGCTTCACAGGGAATATACCTGTGGGATAATAGCTGCTCTGCTCTGACCCTCACTGTCGGAAATGTTCTGTGAGGTTTTTATTTTTATTTTATGGTATATTCATTTGTCTTCATCTTTGTTTCAGGTGACATGCCTTCAAGACTTCTTCGGGGATGATGATGTCTTTATTGCGTGTGGGCCAGAAAAGTTTCGTTACGCCCAAGATGACTTTTCCCTGGATGAGAATGGTGAGTCAGAAAACCACACTTGGACCTCTTCACTGGATTTCTATCCATCAGGATTAATAGGAAGTTAAAGGGCAGCTGTGTTGAGATCTGCCACATTTCAGATGATGCGTTTTTATGCAGATATTTTTATTATTCAACTGACTATGCAGCTGTTAAGCTAAATCTTCCAAGTCTACTTTTACTAAACAATGTCAAATATAGTGCAAGAACTATTGAACAATCCCAGTACATTCAAACGTTTTACCATAGAGCTGCCTTTCCTTCACAAGAAGCCAGTACGGTGTTCACATATATACTGTGCAGAATTTAAGAGGCTATACTGTAAGCTCAAAATGATGATTTAATGAATTAAAATAATGGTATCCTACAATTATGGAAATGCCTAAGTAAACTTTAACAAGGATACATCAAAAAAATTGTATTTTCTGTAATTTTTGCTCATGTGACACCATTATAAAGTCCTGTAGAACCATAGAAACCAAACACAAGGGATTTTTATTACACTTTAGAATTCAATTTCTGTTGATGTACTGTCAAAGGTTGTGTCTTAACATACCATCTGCATGTCTTGCTTTTATGAACTTGTTCTTCTGAGCGATTTAAATATCAGATATCATATGATTTGATAAATTGTTGCAAGACGAATAATCCACATTGGTAATCTGCAGTAATAGTGTTACCTTGTACAAAACAATAACCAATATGCATAAGATCTTGCAGTCTTGTGTTAGCCATCCCATTTCTAACACCAAATGTGTGGTCAACTCATCTTGCTCAGGATACCAAACTACTGGCTCCAAAGCCACTACCAGACAAGCTGAAGGAGTGTCTCCCTCGGTCAGGCTGGCTGTTTTTTATATCCCCCTCTATTACAGTATCCCTTAGCTTGTCTGAATTCCAGCTGAGTGTCCATTGATATGGATTGTATGTTCAGTATCCTATCTTCCAACTTTGCATTTAAATGCAGCTCTCTTACTGGCTCCTAGTCCTAACAAACTGAACATGTGTTATACAGTAAATCTCATTTGACATTGACACTTACGATAGCCCATGACAGGAAGATCAAAGACGCATTAAGTAGAATTTATTCCATGCAAAATGTAATATATAAGTTCCCAGCCTTTCTTCTCTACTGTAATAACGCTGCAGAACTGTGTGAAAGGATTAAATACTTGTCAGTACTGCCAGAGGTCCTGGTCAGGCAAATTAATTTGTATTTATTTTTTGCATGTCAGGCTCTATTCACAAAGCTTTAATGTTTTTGATTTTTCAGTCTGTTTTTATGAATAAAGTAGATTGACAAACATGAAACTGTTCTAGACTATCGATTAAGGTGTGACTGCATGATTTGACTTGTGATATAAATATTGTCAGTTGTCATTTTTGACATAGAGGCTGGTTTTAATAGATCTGTAAAGTGTAAATAAGGTTTTCTGACAGTACTATACCAAAGATTTTGCAGAAGACATCTTGGCTTTTTAAAATAAAACAGTGTTTGCTTTACCATTGCAGAAATACGTGTTTCTAAAAGGCAAATACAACAATGATTAAAATAATTGAACTCCATGTTACTTTTAAACAAAATAATTCAACCATAATATGAAAAACAATTGCTGTTCCATTAATAATTGATATGAAATATTTTTAAACATTGATCTAATAATTATGCAGACGATATAACAAAGTTGTTGCCCATAGTGTGTGAACATGCATCCCTAGACAGGTGTATTAGACACAGAGAAAGACAAATACTGCACCAAATGCCTCTCCATCGTTGTGTTGTTCTGAAGTCAATGAAGTAATGAGCACACTACAATTCTGGAGATTTTCAGAGGCAATTCTCTGTTTGCAGCCCTAGGGAGGTTTGGAGTGAAAGATGTTGGCTTGCTGTCAGTGTTTCCCTCACACCACCTGACCTGACCCTGAACTCTGCAGCAGACTGTGGGACGCGAGTCTCACGCAGCTGTCTGGGTTTCAATTCGGCCTCGAATGAACTTCGACAGGAAAGCTAGCTGCACATGACTCTGTTAGACTGGCATAAATGATTTAATTGATATCCAATTAGCTATTTTGTGAAGTTCAGTTCCATGTTAAAAATCAGTCAATAGATATACAAAAGGGAAATTAAACCATAAGAAAATGACATTGGTATTATTCCAAAATGTTTTACACTGCTGTCTCTTATGTCTTAGAGATAGGAAAATATATATAGGGATATAAGCACATAATTCATGGACTACAATTAGAAAATCAAAGCACATCATATGAAAAATAATTACAGAACATTATGTTTTCATTTTGCTTCTGGTCTACATTTACAGATGTTGAACAGGAACCTGTTGTACAGTATTGAAGCATGCTTTTGACTTGGCTTGGGCCTGTCTGGATACTTTTCATGGAAGGCCTATGCTGTACTATGAGCCCATGACTTACATACATTCACACCAATCCCACACATTCATTAACACTGCGTGTGTACCTCTCCGCCATGCTGGTCTACTTGAAAACCTCAATCGAAAATAACATGTTACAATCCATAACAATAAAGCCCAGGTCTGGATTAAGCTCGTCTGTTCTTTTGTTTAACCACAATAGCACCATTGACCCTGTCCCTAAATAACCCCCGAATACAGATCAAAGTAGGGCATTTGTCACGTCTCTGTACAATGAGCTTGTAGAAAATGCAATTGATTTATCCTCCAGGCTGGGTTTGGGACACAGACACATTGCTTCCCTATTCCCGTTGCTGTGTTTGCTTTAGCTCCCAGCGTTGTCAGTCCTCCCAATGGTTCATGAGTCCTAAATTGTTGAAACACAGGATGAGGAACACATGGGGCTGCATAGGGGTTTGATTTGTTACCACAGGGAGATCCATGCTAGCGTGAAATCCAAACTGACACATTTTATATTCTGACAGGGGCACCTCAAAATCACAAGTCTCTTGTTCCTTGTTAACGTTTATTTAACCTGAAGGGTGACTCATCTAGCCCTAAGGTCCTCAACAGGTGAGAGCCATTCTATAGAAGTGTGTCAGCATCAAAGCTCACAGTAAAGAATTTGAAGACACCTGTTTACCTGAACAGTGTCAATTGACAAAATGTCATCCATTAAAACACGGTATGAAACTTGTAAGAAACCACAGTGAAGTCATTCAACAGGGTAGTTTTTAGTTTCTAAACTAACGTGTTCACAATAAAAAATACACCTTATTCTGTAGATGACCTATCAAAACTATAAGGAAGTCAAGTTAACAAACTTTATGCATGAGACGCATTATTACGTGATATTAGCCAACATGTTTGTCGGCTTGACCTAAATTAAGCTGTATCATTTCCTGGCAAGAAAGTAAGAGGTGGCAAGAAGAACACATTGGTTAATCATTTGGTTCCTTTCTTTCAGCACACTTTTCCCCGGGGGGAACCAAACCCAAAACACCCCAGGGGGGTTATAACCAAGGTCAGTAGAAATCTGTGAACATTGAGGTACAATCTGCAGAAATCTGCTTGGGAAGGAGTGGGGGTCATGGGTTCTAGTAGTTTTTAATGATCTGCTAAAATCTGCCCCCTCCTTCCTAATTCTGTAACACTACCTAACCTGCAAATAAATCAGCAACACTGACCTATAGAGATTTGTACTGTACGGAAAGACGGAATAAAACCAAAATCTGATGGATTTCTGCGTGCAGATTTCTGTTGTCCCTGATTTTAACTTCATGAAAACCCCTTGGTACTCTGGGCTGTGAGACAGATTTCCCTAAATGGTAGCATTATATAAATAACTGAGTATGACTCATATTTCACTGTCTAGCTCTGACCTGGTTTGTTGAGCTAGAGGCTGCACTCAATGCAGCGCCAGTCTTGCAAATCACTGTAGATTTTTTAAATGGTTTACCTAGTTTCGATTAGAGTGAGCAAAACAAGACAGTTTACTAAGTAAGGGTCTGATTGGGGTTAAATAGGCAATAAATGTCCGACACCACAGTCATTCATCATTCCAAGAAATTAAATACATTCTGTGAGAAGAACTGCTCCTTAATATTATTACCAACCCCCAACATCACAAACCATCCCAGTTTCTAAAAGCTTTGGTAGGTGTGAGTAATTCTGTTTCTGTAGAAACTTCAGAAACATAGTTCTCTAGGTAATAACATAGTGTACAGTGATAGGAAGGGTTTTCATGAGTCTGCGAGCTCTCGTCTTTTTGTTTGTGTGTGTGTCGTTCAGTTTGTCCAAGTTGATGTTTCTTGGCTGTTCCAGTCACCCTGTCTCTGTAGTCTTTGTAATTGTGGTGTGGGGTCTGTGTTCACAGAATGCCGAGTGATGAAAGGAAGCACTTCGAAAGGAGGCCCATCCCAGAGAAGCTCAGCTAAGAGTCCCGGACCCACACGACGCAGCAAGTCTCCAGCTGAATCCAGTAAGACTGTTTATACAGAACTGCACTGTGTGTAACTGCCATGTGCCACGTTTCCATCTGCACTATGCAACCAGACTGTAAAATCTCATCTCATCTACTTCCAATATCTGATGTACCTACCGCCAGTTCCATCTGCAGTCTACAATCTCCAAAGGTCATAGATAGTTTTTGTATAACTGCCATTAAATTAATTCTCCTGCCTCCAATATTTCCTAGAAAGAATTATTAATTCACAGTCCATTCTGCATGCAGTCTGCTCACCGTCCTTCGCATTGGACACTCCTTAGGTCGGTGGTGCACAAAGTGTGGGGCACGACTATGACTAAAGAGACAGTTCTGTAAAAATTAAAAAGTATTATTTTATAAATAAATACCCAAATGACAGCTAATTAGTCCAAGTTATTACCTTTCAAATGAGCCATTTCCCATCACTCTTGTAGAACCGGAGAAATTGTGTTTGAAGTAACGAGTGTCAGTGAAACTGCAGTGAACCGAGCCAAAGTGGCAGCTTCCATGTTAACAAAAGCACTAATATTTTAACAGTGTTTTTCCCGGATTTAATATCCCAGGGTGTCAGCTTCAATAACATTACTGGGGAGTTGATTCCAGACCCTCATGATTCTCTGTGTAAAAAAGTGTCTCCTATTTTCTGTTCTGAATGTCCCTTTGTCTAATCAAAATTTGTGAGCCCTGATCCTTATTTCTTTTTTCAGGTCAAAAAAGTTCCATGGGTCGACATTGTCAATACCTTTTGGAATTTTGAAAGCTTGAATTAGGTTGCCGCGTATTCTTCTTTTTGTTCTAGACTGAATAGATTCAATTCTTTTAGTCTGTCTGCATATGACATGCCTTTTAAACCCGGAACAATTCTGGTCGCTCTTCTTTGCTCTCTTTCAAGAGCAGCAATATCCTTTTTGTAGCAAGGTGACCAGAACTGCACACAATATTCAAGATGAGGTCTTACTAATGCATTGTACATTTTTAACATTACCTCCCTTGATTTAAATTCAACACTTTTCACAATGTATCCGAGCATTTTGTTGGCCTTTTTTATAGCTTCCCCACATTGTCTAGATGAAGACATTTCTGAGTCAACAAAAACTTCTAGGTCTTTTTCATAGAGTCCTTCTTTAATTTCATTATCTCACATATGATATTAATAATGCACATTTTTATTTCCTGCGTGCAGTACCTTACACTTTTCTCTATTAAATGTCATTTGCCATGTGCCTGCCCAGTTCTGAATCTTGTCTAGATCATTTTGAATGACCTTTGCTGCTGCAGCAGTATTTGCCACTCCTCCTATTTTTGTGTCGTCTGCGAATTTAACAAGTTTGCTTACTATACCAGAATCTAAGTCATTAATGTAGATTAGGAATAGCAGAGGACCTAATACTGATCCCTGTGGTACCCCATTGGTTACCACGCTCCATTCTGAGGTTTCTCCTCTAATCTGTACTTTCTGTTTTCCACATGTTAACCACTCCCTAATCCATGTACATGTGTTTCCTTGAATCCCTACTGCGTTCAGTTTGAGAATTAATCTTTTATGTGGGACTTTGTCAAAAGCTTTCTGGAAATCTAAATAAACCATGTCATATGCTTTGCAATTATCCATTATCGATCAAAAAATCAAGCAGGTTAGTTAGACACGATCTCCCTTTTCTAAAACCATGTTGACTGTCTCCCAGGATTCTGTTACCATGTAGGTAATTTTCCATTTTGGATCTTATTCTAGTTTCCATAAGTTTGCATATAATAGAAGTCAGGCTTATTGGTCTGTACTTACCTGGTTCAGTTTTGTTTCCTTTTTTGTGGAGCGGTATTTTGTTTGCGATTTTCCAGTCTGTCGGTACAACCCCTGTGTCAAGAGACTGTTGCATGATCTTGATTAGCGGTTTGTAAATATCTTCTTTCATTTCTTTGAGTACTATTGGGGGGATTTGATCCGACCCAAGGGATTTGGTTATTTTAAGAGCTCCTAGTCCCTTTAACACTTCTGCCTCGGTTATGCTATTTATTTAAAACCGGATAGGAACTTGTTGACATGTGGAGCATGTTGTCCGTATCCTCCTTTGTAAAAACTTGTGAAAAATAATCATTTAATAGATTTGCTATTTTTCTTCATGTATGATTTTGTCATTTGTATCTCTTAGACATTTAACCTCCTCTTTGAATGTCCTTTATGCTTTGTTATGAAAATCAAAGACATACTATCGGATACAACTGAAAAGTTATATTCATGAACATCACATCTAAATTTGCATCTCAGAAACACTGTATTTGAATGTAAAATTAAACATAAAATGCTTTATTTTTATAATGAGCGCATATACAGCACGACTACAAACAGAAAAAATATAATAAAATACACATTTCAAAAGAAACGAGCATGTACATATACATGTGCACAGGTGTAAACAGGTATATGCACACACAAAACTATAAAACCGAAATCATTGTTTCTAATACTAAATAAAAAGAAAATATAACAATACTTCCGGTGTGGTGGCTGCATTGTACTCTAAGGAGGAGCGTACGCGTCTGCCAGCTGTGCCTGCATCCAAGTTCCATCGAATACTATTGTGTAAACACATGTAAACTGGTACATACAAACCTGCAAAAACAAAATATTTTTCTTCTAAAAATAATATAAAAAAAAGAATTATAAAATATGTTTCATTTTAGGTACATACGGTTCTATCCTACTTGTCATTTTGACATTTTGGTTTGCTGTATGAATCTGAGTGCCGCTTGCCGTATTCCTA
This sequence comes from Polyodon spathula, assembly GCF_017654505.1. Lineage (NCBI taxonomy): Eukaryota > Metazoa > Chordata > Actinopteri > Acipenseriformes > Polyodontidae > Polyodon > Polyodon spathula. The sequence goes on from NC_054553.1 coordinate 13,438,907, forward strand.
TCAAAATGACTACTTTCAAGATTAAATATTTCCTTCTACTATATTCCCAGTTGCATTTGTGGAACAAAACAAAGGATTGTTGTCTCCCAGGTACATTGAAAATCAACAAGGCTTTCACTGAGTTGGTATCTTGACAAATCCACTATCATAGCAATCTCTGTTTCGTAGTCAGTCACACAAACAAAAGCTTGAAATAAAAAAATTAAAAAAAACATGTGTGCTAGGAGGAGGAGGCGTGTCTTGTTTGCTGTATTTACAAAAATAATAGAATATCTTATTTTATATTTAAAAAAATCCATGTATTGTAATGCATGGGTCACACTGACCTATGTGGCGGTTCCAGATAGAACTGTTTATAACTTTTTATCATTTTTGTGATTTTGGCTATCAAACGTCATCAGGATATTTAATTCATATATTAAGAAAAAGTCAAAAACAGACATACACATACAACGGAAGAGTAATTAACATTTTAAGTGCAAAATTGGTCACAATGACCCACGTGGCAGTTCTAGTGTTAATGTACTGTATGTCTCAAACTGGGTGACATCATTTCTAGATGTGTTTAGCTCAATACACATATAAATTTACACAGTTAACCTTGAATAATGTCACACAAGAGAAAAACAAATCTGTTCTTCTGAGAGGTGTTGTGTTTGGGTGCCCACCAAAAGTCACCTTGAGCATTGCAGGCACCAGCCATGCAGAACAGATTAGCCCTACTTAGAGAAGAATGCATCCGGAGCAGGCCATTAATTAAAATCAGACTTTGTGCTGTTCACTGTTCAATGCTGAGCATTTAATCTGGCACTCAAGGCCTGTGATTTGATAAACAGAGTAGTCTGGTGTTAGCCTCTCATGTTGAGCTCCATCGTGGCAGCACTGGAGATAAGAGGCCTTTGTATCCAGTCACTTCCAATTGAGGAACCCCAGTCTGGCTCCCAAGGGTTTTTCAATAATGTAGTGAAGAAGTCAATTTTAAAGACAGCAGCTGTACTTGGCATCTGGATAAGGTGTGCCACTGCATTCCCACCTGGCCTGTTTCCACAGGACTGCGTTACTTTTGTGCGTTTACTTTTGTAACCTAATAATCTTCCAGCACATGTTCTTGGAATGGATTGTTTTGGTTCTGAGAATTTTGCATGCTAGTTTTGCAATTTCCATGCTTGTACAATGCTACAAGTATACTGTTCCTTGCATAATGATTATATTTGTGCAGGACCATCTGTTTCCTGTTCATCCTACTCAGTTTGTTTTCAAGAATGACCCATATTGAGTGCCCACTCTATCTTAGAAGAGGCTTTTTACAAGGAGATGCAGCGTTTATATATTACAAAATACATGTCGAGGACCATTTGATTCCATTTCACTGCCATTTCGCTGCAGTCTAAACTGTTAACACAATAGGTAAAGTGATTTCAGACAGCCCACAGTTGGCAGTGTCTGGCCGGCTTAATTTAGTTCATGGAGATGGTGGCCAGCGTTGGCTGAGCTTTGCTGAGATGATTAACAGTCTTTTCTTCAAGCTCACACTAGCTCTATTTTCATCTGAATGTATATTATGTATAATGTGTTTATGCCAGTGTTTCTGGGATTAAAAAAGAGCCCACAGTAGATATCATGGAGAAAGGTATTAAAAACACCATTCATCCAGCTCTGAGCCTCTACACAGTTCTGTTGCGAGTGGCACACTCGCCTACCTCCTCTACCCATCCAGTACTGAATGCTTAGGGAGCAGCCACACTTTGAATAGAGAGTAATACTTTTAATCACGCTGAGGGGGCAGCAATTTTGTAATCTGATGGTGACTTTAAGGTTAGGATTGAGTTAAAGATTTGGTCGGTAACACTGTGATTTAAAGTCAGGATTAGGTTTACATGTAGATGCTCCTGGAAGCACAAATGTTTGTGAGGAAATCACCCATGGATTTCAAACACTCAATCAGACCTTCGAAGAAAGTATTATTGAGCACATTTTTAAAGCGTTTACTCCAAACTGTAAATGCGTAAGAGACCTTGGTTTATATTATTTGTTTGGTTCCAGTTTTGTCAAATGATTTGTGCTTTCCAAAAAAATAGGAGTACATTAAGGAGTAAACACCTTTGAATATGTCAAGTTAACTAACATTTCTGCTGTTGTCTCACAACACTGATGATGTTTCTTGGTTCCTATTATCTGTATCCTACCACAATAAAGGGTCACACTTCCCTGCCTCTTGATTTATTGCTCAACCTCATATATAATAATAATAATTATCTTTATATAGCGCCTTTCATAGCGGACCACCATCACAAAGTTCTTTACAAGATACGAGACTAGGGTGTGTGAACTATGCATCAGCTGCAGAGTCACTTACAACAACGTCTCACCCCATCGACGGAGCACAAGGAGGTTTAGTGACTTGCTCAGGGTCACACAGTGAGTCAGTGGCTGAGCTGGGATTTGAACCGGGGACCGGCTGGTTACAAGCCCATTTCTTTAACCACTGGAACACACAGCCTTCTAATATAAGTCTACATTCAACACCTTCAAGCTCACGATTAAGATTGCTCTGTCAGTCACTCCATGTGAAGATAGACTGAACATAACCTTATGATTCTGTATAGTCAGGCTAGTTCTTTTCTCAGACTAGAGACATTGCATTGTATTGTAAAACAGACTACCTGTTAAGTGGCTGTTTAGCTTTAGAACAGTTTAAATTTAAAAAGAAACAAAACATGTGCTTTTGGCAATGTATTGGATAGCTTTTCAAAGTGTTGCTTTTGTGGCACACTACACTGTTGAAATAAACTTTTTTTTTTTTTTGGAGGGTGGGGAGGGTCTGAATTCAGATTGGTACAGACACGCTGGTCACATTGTGATGTTTGTACAACTGACCAGATAGAGGCTGGCAGGCACTGGATCACACCACCTTGTGTTGTAAACAAACTTAGTCAGTCTCCTAGCAACTTGCAAATATAGTGGAACAAGGCCAGTGTGTTTACCTCTGAAAGGAAGATATAATGAAACGCCACAACGGCTCTCGAGCCTTGAACAACAAAAAGGTTTTTAAACCAGAAGAGTTTATCTTCTCAGGCTGCTTTGCGTATTCTTTGTCTGTGCCTTGCCGTTGCAGGCGGCAGCTCCTTTATATTCAAACTGGCTCGTCTTTTTCTCTTTCCACAGCCAATGGCACCTCCAGCAGCCAGCTGTCCACCCCCATTTCAAAGCAATCTCCCATCTCAACACCCACCAGCCCCGGCAGCCTTCGCAAACACAAGGTATTGCGTGACTCGTCCCTTAAGGGGATAGGTTTACAAACCTAATATCAAATAGCTTACTAATTAAATGTTAGGTCTCTTGGACACTGTCAAGTTGTTTGTCAGCAAAACCAAAAACTTCCTTAACCCTAAAGTAGTACCAGATAAAGACATGTTTGCAAGTGTAAATGGCAGTGCTGTGTGATGCACTGTCATTACAGATTCTGTCCCCAGGCAATGAGATGAGATGAGGTTAAAATCTCTATAACCACGAATGCAGACAAGCCTGTCTCTTTTGCATTGTGATTAAGACACTCGATTTCAGCACATGAGGTCTCCGGTTCGTGTCCAGCCTCAGCCCTGTTATGCTATAAAACTGCACATTTGAAATGCATGTAGCTAATGGAAGTGAAAATGTAATGATTTTGTTTGCTACAATTACATAAAGCAGTTATAGCTTATAAAATAATTCCATAAATCTTACCTGTTATGCACTTCCATTTGCTATGCCAAAATAAAATCATAAATAATAAAAGATAAAAAAGAAATTCATGTCAGCAGGCTTGAGTTAGGGTAAGAGCATGTTACTGGCTGTAAAGCATGTCAATCAAAAGAGGAAGCAGCTGGTTGGCTAAAGTCAGGAAATAAGGTGTTGAAGGGTTGGGGACTATTTCACACTAGGAAGTGCATCACCACCTGAAAGTAAGGTTTGCAAACAGATTTATTTAGCCTAGTGTAGTAGCAGATACCATTTTTTAAAATGGAAAGTAAGGCTTGCCAGAATGTTTTCCGTTCAAAACCTTAAACTTCACCATACATATCTGTGAGCTTTCCTGTTGCTTTGCCACTGTGCTTTTACTGTGCTTTACTACACCTTGCTGGTACAAACATGCTGATTGGCTGGTTTGTTTTTCCCTCCACAGGACCTGTATCTCCCTCTCTCATTGGATGACTCCGACTCGCTGGGCGACTCGATGTAATTAAGAAGCGAACTTAAGCTACTGAAACAGAAAAAATAGCAAAAAAAAAAAATAAAAAATCATAAAGTCAAGTTCCGATCTGTCCTGCTAATCACAGTGAGTCCTGTGATGCTTTGACTTTGAAAACACCAAAATTAAATATAAAGCAGATTTTCTGTGGTGCTTTAACTACACAAAAATGAAGGATAAAGCAGATGTTTCTTTGTGGTTTGTCCTTGTGTGTCACACACTGAGACCGTCTGGCTACAGTAATGCTGCTTGTGAAGTAATTAGCTGCTGAGAATTCATTCACATTAATTGGAGTTCTTCACAGGATCCAGCTGCAGCTTTACATGTGCTGTGTGAGCCCTGAGCCGATTCAGCTAACTCTTTCATATGCCATTTAATTCAGCTCTGAGGGGAATCTGAACTTCGATTTCACATTGTTATTTAAACTTTATTAAGATTGAACTAGGCAGATGTGTAAAAAAAACAAAAAACAACAAAAAAAACAACATTCATTTTGAAAGTACTTTATAAAATATAATTGCTCCTTCCACTCAAATTATCATTCCATTTTTATTTTTATTGTTTTAATTATTCATAGTTGTCCTTTTAAAAATAAGAAACCTGTGTTTTGCCAAATTAATAAAAAATGAATTCTTGGCAGCAAACATATAAAAGGTGTAGTAGGTTGACTTGGGGAGTTTTGTTGCCAATACTGTATACCATATTCCTATTTTTGCTTGTATGACATTAAAACTAATGAAGGCCCAGATAATATTATATATCTCGGCAACTCAACTGTAAATATTATTTTTATTTTTCTTGATTTTAATTTAAAAGGGCAGGGATTTCTCTGAAGAAAAAATTAAATACCTGCACAGGTCGATAACAATGACTGTACATGAGTCTGTCTCATTAAATTTCAAGCTTTCCATTTTGGAGATAATGGAATGTACACAATGAGAAAAGAGAGAGACAGAGAGAGAGAGAGAGAAGATTGAAACCAGCAGGGGGATGAAAGCTTCTGCAATAGTTAGGAATGGGCAAGTAAAAAGCAATCAAAAGCTGGACCATGAATTTAATGAGGAGTGAAAGGTGTTGTTAAAAAGACAGTCGCCACTAGCTAGTGAGTGAAACCAAAGTGCTTTGGTTGAGAAGTTGTGCTGTGGTCTTTAAACACACACTTTAAAGATAGAGTAACACTTTACATTAAGTGTCTCTAATTTCTGTGTTTTTACACAGTAGTTACTTAGTAAATACATGTGTACTTACACATAATTACTGTGTTATTATGCATAGTTACAATTTAGTTAATGTGTAAATGTTTTTGCACAATATAACCCTAACCCGTTTCTGATACAATTGTGTGCTTACATATATCGTGCAAAAAGATATACACACCAATTACATTAGAACTGTGCATAATAGCATTGTAATTATGTGTAAATACATATATATGTATATGCTAAGTAACTGCTATGTAAAAACAAAGTAATTAGAGACACAATGTAATGTTACCAGAAATACATTGTTTAAATATGCCAATATGTGGAGTGTGCAAAAATAAGACACCCAGTAAACCAGGCTCATGCTCATTAGAGATAATTAAATTAATATAGAGCTGAATTATTATATCATATTATTTATTTACTCAAAAGAATAATTTAAAAAAAAGTAGTTGGGAATTGTTGTATATCCTGGAACTACAGCATAACGGCAATTAAAGAATACCGCAACATTATCACTTGTGAATAACCAATGAATTATAATTCAAAAGTATAGGAATTGGAATTGAAATAGTATCAATATCATAATTGTAACAATATTCTGAAATCTCAGAATTCTTCCACGGTTTCTGTTTTCTTAATAAATCACCAAGACTGGGTAAAATACCACCAGGACTGTGGAAGATTTAAAGTGATGCTGTGATTTAGATCCATCCCTCAGACTAAAATGACAGGTAGAACTCACTGGTTTGATTGTTTTCCATATCTGCCAGGGATTATCATCCTGCTGGTGTTTAAGACTCTCACCTGCATCAGGAACAATGTTGAAATGTAAGAACCAAGAAAGCAGTTGACAGCAAACATGAGGAGGGCTTCATTTTAACTTCAGTGCAAAAAAGAAATCTTCAGTCGGGGGGCATAGCTTTTAAACCAGAGCAGAATTATTGTAAACCCTCCAGTAATTGAAGCAACACACAAACAACAAATCACCATCAGCCTTTCAACTACACCTTTTATAACAAGCACAGGTCACTGTGAATGATTTAACACAGAACATTACTTTTTAAAGCTCTGGGTTCACACTTTTTAACACACAGTTCAGTAACTTTTGATTTTTTTATGTGGAACAGTTTTTGTTCAAATGTTTTTTTCTACACTTTGTATAACTATTTACAGGAGCAGAGAAACAGTCATGCTGTAATGAGAGACAAGCAGCACCATGCAGCTAGGAGCAGCAATGTTCCAGTGGTGCCTTTTTATATAAAACAAATAATCTTGAGCACTCTGTTTTGTACACTGCTTTTAGAAGTTTTTATGTCTGTACTTTTGGACTAACTACAGTATTTGTTGTCACTTTGGATTTGTTTAATACTGTTTTATTAGGTGGGTTGCTAATACCAGAAACCAATGTTGTCTCACTAATCCTTTGTGAAGTTATAAATGTGCAGTTCCGAGTAAGTGAAATGTTTTACCTGCTGTGTCCTACAAGGTATAGCTAGGGCGCTACAGTAGTATTCTGTCAATTGCACTTTTTTGTAACAGATTCCCTCCCCAAACAGAGAACATGTCATTTTTCGATTCCTCTATAGCAGTGGTTCCCAACCCTGGTCCTGGGGACCCATTGTGTCTGCAGGTTTTCATTCCAACTGAGGTCTCCATTACTTAACTGGACCCTTAATTGAACTGATAATTTGCTTAATGAGACCTTTTCAATTGTTTTCAGTTCCTAACAAGTTGCAGATTTCAAGTTACTTATAAAATGTTATAAGAAATTGAACTCTGCAACTGCTTAAGAACTGAAAACAGTTAAAAAGGTCTAATTAAGCAAATTATCAGTTAGAAACCATTACAATTCATACTTAAAACCAGTGTTGGTTTTTGCTAGGATTTTTAACAGGGTTGATGCACCTAGAGAGAAACCTGATTTATTTATATGACTGGTTACTTTGCTCCCAATGTAATTATTATCGTCTGCTATGCCACTATGAAATATGATGAGCACGCTTCCTAGGTCCTGTAATGTATGGTACTATTTCGTTAGTGCTTTGCTAGGGAGCTGTATTTCAAAATCCTAATCTTTAATCTTTCTACCTGAAATACCACCTTAAATTAAAAAATTATAATAATAAAATGTTTTATTCTGTCTTTCGTTTGATAAGGCATAAACCTCTTTAACAAAGTGATTTCTGCCTGGTCAGATGAGAAGGCTTTTTAATATCTACTGTATTTCTAAAACCCATGTGCTGTTGTCATGGAGTTCGCAATTTTGAAGATACATGACCTTGACCATTTTTTTCATTTAAAAAAGGGAACTGTATCTTTGTTAGAGAGAGAGGAAGAGAGCGATGCCTGTAGGTTGCCATGGTAATTTAATAAAATCCTTACTCCTCATATACTAAGGCAGTATTAACTGGTCTCTTGCTGTAGTATATGAAGTATATTTGCTGAAAAAATCTAATTGGTATTACTATTCAAATCATGAGCATGTTGCCTTTCTATCGCCCTTATCGCCATAGCAACATGGTGTTTGCTGTAATGCCAAACATAATCTCCAGTATAAAAGGAATGTCTTGGCAGTTAATTGCACTGTAAACTAATTCAGGGTCGTCAGCTCATGATTCAGCGCCACTGAATGTATAAAAGAAAAAAGACAAACAAGGTATGGATAATTGCAAACTGAAATCTCTACTACAAACTGCATTAGACTTTGGGGTGGCATACATCCTGTTTACACCCACTTGTAGAATGAACATCTGTTTGAAGTCTAGTTTTAAACAGCTAACATTTAGGATTGAATATTATAATGTTATGAACAGTGGTACTCAACTAAGGGTGGAAAACTAACAGTTTTAAAATCGGATCCCTTGAGATTCATCCTCTAATACTGTGTGGGTGTTGCTGGAGTCAAACAGCAGGGTGCCAAGGGCAGTGGTGTCACTAACAATATATCATACTGCATTACTGCGAAACAGCTGTCTTATGTTGGTAAAGCAAAAATAACACGCCAAAAATAACCGAAGAGGCTATGGTGTTCTGTTTATCCTTCCGGAACATCATGACATATTGTCAAAACTGAACCTTTTCAACTGAAACTTCTAACAAGGTGGAAAATTATCTTGTTTTATTATAAACAGCATATATCCTTTAAAACATTGTTTTGTGGGGTCCCATTATTTTATTGTGGGGCTCAAACTCTGCAACCGTTGATGAACATTTAGCCAGGGTTAAAATCTGTCCGAATGATAATTACATGTACGTTTTAACACTAGTTAAAAAGTCGTTGCCCCTGTTCTATATGTGTGTGTGGGTGGAGGTCTTTATACTTCTTCTGTGGTGCGAAGGAACAGATACATGATGAGAATAGTAAAATGCCATCAAGAACCAGTTTTAAATCACACAGCAAAGGTATCACAGGGTTGTTTTAAATATGTAAGTATCTTACATTCCTTATCTGGTCATTATACTTTGCGATTCTTGCTTTGCACCACAAGTGATTAATTACCACCCGGTCAGTTGCTTTCATATTCTCGCATTTGGTCGTCATGGAAAATAATAACAAGTTAAAAGCTACTGTTCAATTTATATGAACAGTAGCTTTAGCTAACAGGAGAGTTTTCTCACTATACAGTATTTGACAAAAATAATATTCTATGAAAAACTCTATATTCTTAACACAGGACACACAGGGTTCCTCCAATGCCAAGTATGTGCTATTTTGGAAATGTGTATATATACTGCAGGCTTGGAAACTGTCACTGTAGTGTTGTATACCAAAGGGTCCTAAAGTTGCAAATAATTTCCACTTCTGAAACAGCATATTAGCATTGCCTGTACACTAAGTGAACATGGGTGTGGTGCTATGGGCTAACTCACTTGTCATGCCCTGGAGGTCTAAATCAATCTCATGTCTCAAGAGTTTGGACAGTGGATATTAATGTAATCAACATAATAAAGCCAGCACACATATTTGGCACAATTGCTTGGGGAAGGCCCAGGACTAAATGGCAGGCAGGGGGTGTCCAGGTCAGGATTGAGGTCCTCTCTCTATCTCTGTGAAGAGAGCTCTCATGGTGCCTGCCCGCTGAGCCATTGTCCTTCCACTTTCGTAAGCACTAAATAAAAAACAAAAATAAATACATCTTTGCATTGGTTGCAAATAATTTCCATATTCACAAATGTCCACATGGTTCTCTCAGTCCCTTGTATTGAAGATATTTGCAGTTAGTGTTAATTATCCTAAATATTATATTAGTCCAAACCTTGATATATATATATATATATATATATATATATATATATATATATATATATATAGACACACACACACACACACACACATATAATTATGTTCTTTTTAACCTACATTTTTTCTATTGCCACCTAAACTGAACACTGTTTCTTTTGTTTAAGGAGACTATATTTCTCAGCAAATAAATTTAAAAAAAGAGAAAGTGAAAGTTAGTGCCATTTTCCAGTCCCATATATTGCAGCTTTGGAACACCCATTTCTTGCTTGATTGTATAAGTGCATGTTTTAGCCTCTGCTCTCATCAATGTAAAATGAATTTGTTATTTTATAAATTGCCATTGTGCCATTCGATTTGTACATAAAACATTTTATTATTGACTTTTTAAACAAACAAAGAAAAAAAAAAACCTTCTGGTATATAGGCATAGCGAGTATTCTGTAACTTAGACAGTAGGTGTTTTTTAGAGGTAGGAATTTGTTGCTTGCTAACAAAAAAAGGCTTATTTTTTTCAAAACAATTCAAATTGCATGGTCCATGTCTCACCTCGGCGTGGTCACAATAGTGTGATAGTTCTTCTTTCATGGATAAATGTTCATACTTTCCAAACTCCAGATGAATGACACACATAAGAGTTTGGGAGTTTGGGCCTACATTTAACTCAAAAAGATTGATGGATGCTGATATCACAATAAAGTTAATGTCAATGTCCTTCCCTTAGTAGGTTCATTGAAGGAAAATATATAATTTAAAGATGAAAAACTGAAACGTTTATAAATGCCCTGTCTCACACAAATGTAATATATAAGTAAGCAGAACAGCACAGAATCACTGTGTATACGATCTCTCCATGAAGAAGATACTTCATCTGTGTGACCTTGCATTTCTACTTAAGATTTGTATTCATTTCAATGTACATTTGCAATATGTGTGTTGTAATATCAAAACCAATAAATTTGATTACATGCTGGCCCATGCTTTTTTAAATTTATTGGAATTTCTTTTTATTAACTTGCCCATTTTGAAATTAAAGGTTTAATGATTAAGTAAAGTTAGATTTTCTTGAATCTTTACTACTCTTTTGACAAAGAAGCAGTCTACAAAACTTTAAACAGCAATATAGGCTTTTAAATACGCATACAAAGAAATACCACATTTGTTTTATTTTGTATTTTTCATTGCTCTAAATTATATTCATATAGTTGTTGTCTAAACCCTAAAATTCTAGGTGAGGCAACACTTTTGGCCTTAGCTGTACAAAGTAAATATGATATTTTACTCCTGGATCGGAAAAGTCTTTGTATTCTTTTTTATTACGATAAAATCTTCACCTTCAGTCACCAGAACACCAGGATAACCCGGATAGATCGTCTCACGATGATGGATCTCCTCCAAGCAACTGATGACTTGATAACACTGACAGCAAGATATGATATTCCTCTAGAGGGCGTGCTCTTCAGTTGAATATGAAGAAATTAGTCTTTGAACCATATAACCATATGATTTGTGGTTTTGCATCCAGCTCTGGCCTCTCTGTTCAATTCAGTGGGCTGAGATGTCAAGCCATTACATCACAGAAAATGCATTGGTTATCAATTCACATTTTCTTTAATTGCTTTTCTGGCAGACTATATTGTATAAGTGGAAGGGAGAAAGGGAAGCAATGTTTCCATGCAAATTGATACAGGAACAAGTAAAAACAGTGTTATTTAACAAAGTATAGTTAAAATAACAATGAACCCCCCCCCCCCCCCCCCCCCCCCCCCCCCCCCCCCCCCCGATTTGGAATAGATAGATAGATAGATAGATAGATAGATAGATAGATAGATATAGATAGATAGATAGATAGATAGATAGATAAGGGCACTTGGGCCATTAAATTCTCATGGTGATGAAGAACTGGCTTGGGGAGTAAGATGGGGAGAAAAAGCATACTGTGGAAAGTTAAGGCAATTCCAAGGAGGGCTAAAACATATTTTATACTGGACATCCAGATTAAATGAAATCACAAAGGACTTCTGGGAAATTCATCCATCACTGGTAGCTAGAATTGTGCAGCCTCAGACTCGAAATGAGGCAAACAATCCCCTGAGACATCCAGACAGCAGCCTCTCATCCCTAGTGTGGTTAATCTTGCTGCTTCATTATCCCTCTCAGTACAGTAGACCCCCTCTCCCACTTAATAATACATAGCAATTCAAAGTGGCACATTAATGTCTGGCAATTGCATGAAAATACATTTTAATAGCAGTTTCATTTATGATTACAAAGTTTATTATGCAGTGCCCTTAAGACTTCTTTAATTCATTATATATATATATATATATATATATATATATAAAAAACCCAAAAGGAAAGAGACGGAAATCTATTATATTGCTACTTTGGCTGTATCAGAATACATTGTGTTTTTTTTTTTTTTTTTTTTTTTTTTTATTGCACAGTAATATATAGGACAAATTGGGATTACTTCTACAGGTGGTGTATTTCATGTTGGCATATGCTAGTACAGATTTTATTTTTATTCAGTGACAGCTGCAGCATCACGCATTGTATCTTGTTAATACTGTACCACCTAACATTTACTATCTGTGAAACACACCATGCGAGAATCCCTGCCTAAAATATCATCAGCATCATCATCATCAACATCTTCATAACACTAACAATAATAATAATAATTACAAATACACTGATTTCCTTACCACAACATGCACACCCAATGTAGGTCATGCTGATCATTACTCCAAAATTGCGTTTTTCATCACTGATTGTTTATTTATTTTTTTTATTTTTTTAATGTTATTGAATATTATTAAATATTCATTATATACCAGTTCATTATGAAACTCCAAACAAGCGTGATCTACTGCATATACAGTCAGTTTTTTTTCCAATGTGCACAGTTTATTTACAGGGTGTTTGCCATGAATACAAATATGTCACCTTGCTCTGGATTCAAGACAATCTACTCGCTCAGGGTGAGCTACCTGGAAGCTCAGATTGTCAGACTAGTCTGAAAAACTGCACTAACCCTCGGAATGAGCTACCCTGATTGAAAAATGATAGGTAGCTCAATCTGTCAGACAGAAATGACCTATAATAATGAGTTAACCTCTGCTTTAAAACAAATACACACAGCATTTTAATCCTTTATAACCAACCAACAAAATCTGCTTTTTTAAATGATTTTTAATCCTATAAATCAGGTGATGCTTTGCGATGCGTCTGTGAGTTAAGGTCCATGGATCAGAGGGGGTGTACTATCTCATAGGGTGCACTTTTTCATGCTACACTGGTTTTGGATAGCCCATACATTTCCTTTCTTATCTATAGTTAATAGCAATATTGAGTGTACTTGATACCTGTATAAAGCTATAAGCTAATATATTATAACTTACCAAAAATGGTAGGTTGGATTTATGTCTGTGTATTGAAGAGGCAGGAAGTAAAGTATATATATATATATATATATATATATATATATATATATATATATATATATATATATATATATATATATATATATATATATAATTTTTGTGTTGGCAATGGTACTTTAAGATAGACTTTAACATAAGAACATAAGAACATAAGAAAGTTTACAAATGAGAGGAGGCCATTCAGCCCATCTTGCTTGTTTGGTTGTTAGTAGCTTATTGATCCCAGAATCTCATCAAACAGCTTCAACAACATTACTGGGGAGTTGGTTCCAGACCCTCACAATTCTCTGAAAAAAGTGCCTCCTATTTTCTGTTCTGAATGCCCCATTGTCTAATCTCAATTTTTGACCTCTGGTCCTGGTTTGTAAATATCTTCTTTCATTTTCGTTGAGAATTATTGGGAGGATCTCATCCCACCCAGAGGATTTGCCATTTGTATCTCTTAGACATTTAACCTCCTCTTTGAATGCTCTCTTGCTGTTATAACATTGGAAAAACATTTTGGAATTGGTTTTAGCCCCTTACCTATCATTTCTGTCTCTCTCTTGGCCTTTTCTGTGTACTTTGTTTTTGGTCCCTTTTAAATGCTCTGTAAAGTGCCTTTTTTCGCTGAATATATTTTTTTTTAATTGATCTATTAAACCGTTTTGGCAATTTTGTTTTAGATTTAGATTTCTCTACTAAATTTATGGCATTCTGGTTTTATAATAGCGGTGAGTGATAAGCTATATCCTGTGAACTTCAGAGCAACACATTTTTTTTATATAAGCAAATAAGTAATGGTAATTAGCAGCATCATAAATAATGGATGGTCATATAAGGCACAAAACCCAAAGATAACAAATGTCTAATAAAATTTTCCTACCTCTCTGGCTGTTGGGTGTGTTCTGTAAACTCTCTCAGTCTCACTGCTGTCACTGCTGATAATGATTTCCCAGGATCAGCTCTGCGCTGTGTCTGTAGTAATCTTCAAGAACAATATTTCTAAATGGACATATGCCGATTTTATCTACACTATGTAAATACAACCTTCATATTTGTTATTATGTGATGAACTTCCGATAAAAACGTTTTTCAAATTGTGCTACAAGGCATCATGAGAACTGTAGGGGAGCACCCACTTATTTAGGGCGAGCTCATCTTGTAAAAGACAAATCAATTAGCTCGTATTCTATACTATTTTATTTCACTGTGATGACAATAAACAAATAAATCAAATAAATCATATGACAGCACGATATTATGAACTAGCCACACAGCATGAATTACCACAGCTCTTAGTGGAAAAGTTTAATTTTCTTTTAAATTATTTACCGCATTAGCAACAACGTGGTGTCTGAGCAGCAGTACTTGAAACAAATACAAACATACAGTGAGCAGGCCCTCTACAGAGATTGCAACAAACAGATTCCCACACGTGCCAAATTACTGTAAAGTAACAAATGTAGATATAATGCTTACTTTCAACTAGGGTGACCACATTTTCAAAATACAAAAATGGGACATCTGCCATTTCTATTTACATCTGTATTTCAAATATGTTTATTTGTAGCTTTTATTGTTGTGGACTATTAGACTGTCACTGTAGTTGCTATTCTGTTTCGATGGTAGCGCACTGTGTTTATTATTTTTAAAAAAGGAAAACTAAGGAAAGAACAGAATGCAACATTGTGACCTAAACACTTTACAGCATGTTGATGCAGAGTGGTTATAGGCATGAGATGAGATGTCGGTGTGGTTCAGTTGTGCATACCATGTGAAAGATTTCTGGGAGTGCGCCTGGATACATACATAAATGTTTTTTTGTTTTTTTGTTTTTTTCTACTCTGAGCGAGGGAGTGTCAGGGGGATGGGAATGGGAAAGGTAGATTTAGCCAAGTGTTCCTTCGGCTCCACTCTGAGTGGTGGGATATGTGACAGAGATCGAATGACGCTTGGTGGTAGATCGCCTTCTTGACCTGTGAGGG
Organism: Polyodon spathula; assembly: GCF_017654505.1. Classification (NCBI taxonomy): domain Eukaryota; kingdom Metazoa; phylum Chordata; class Actinopteri; order Acipenseriformes; family Polyodontidae; genus Polyodon; species Polyodon spathula. Next base: position 13,453,993 of record NC_054553.1, read on the forward strand.
CACTAGAAAGAAACAACAGAGTAACCTTATGCAAATGGCCAGACAATTTATTCCGTAGGGTAGGTGGAAGTCAGTCATTTAGGAAAGGGGAGGGACTACGGTACCCAAGCTCACTGACCCGGACGGTAGACGGCCTGGCATCAGAGGATTGGAGGAGCGGATGCCCTCGTTAACCTAGGGGTCATGAGCGAGGGTATAAATAGGCGTGTGTGGCTTCAGCGATCTGTTCCTTTGCATATGGTTAAGCCAAATAACCTTGAAGGAGCCCGTCTTGTGTGTACTAAAAACCGTGAGTGTTTTGTTTGTCTGTGTATTAGCACTGTTTGTCTTGTGTGTCATTTCTCACCAAGAATTTTGAGCACGATCCGGAGCTGCAGCAGCAGGCCAGCGTAAAACACAGATATCACCACTCACCTTTCCACTACAGGAACTGTCTTTTTGCACCACAAGCACTAAAATCACGCACTGTCGGAATTGTGTCTGTGTTTTATGTTTTGTGTGGGTCAAAGAACTGGACTTTGGGTTTCGGGTCAAACCCGTGGGATTATAATCAGAAGTGATACATGCTGCTATACCACTTCCAACACTATTATTGTTTGCAGGTTCGCTGTAAGGCTCTGGACATTAAAATCATTTAATAAACACCCTTGCACCTGTAAATCATTCATCTGTGTCATTAATCTGCTCTGCACTGCGCTCACCTACACGTATTCACCACTTTGCTAAACAGGCATTGCACTATAATGCGGCAGGGACGGTGCTATGATGAGCTATAAACAGATATGCTATGGTTTGATTATGGCACTAAACTGTAATTGACTGTGTCAATGAATTCGGGACAAATGCCGTCCCGGAGGCATTAAGCCTGGGACTGGGACTTGATCTTTACATTTCGGGACTGTCCAGGTGGTCACCCTACTTTCAATTGACTATTCAATACTGAATATAAAGCATACACCAAACAATCTGACAAGGCGACCCTACAAAGGGTAAATGGAATCAAATGTCAATTTTATCAAACAGATTAGAGATAACTAAATAATTTCAGTTATTTGTTTTTTGTTGCAGTTTCATTGTTTTTAATCGGAGGTTGGATCGTCAACTAAACTCAAAACCTACTCAGAAACGATAGGCAACTAAACAAAAATCTACGGCTCTGTTGGGGTGTTGTTGAATTAGTGTCACACCGTCACCCGCCCCCACCCCCCCCTCCCGCCCGTTTGCGCCCCGGGCAAAACACGGGGCAGTTGTTTGTGCTAGTTAGTTCCGCCGCTTATTATATATTTAATAATTAAATAGATGTGTATATATGAGCTACAAATAAAAATATATTTAAAAGAACACCTTTCTTGTGGAACACCTAAATGGTTGGATAAGTGTCCACCCCCCTTGTAATAGCAATCCTAAATTAGCTCAGGTATAACCAATCGCCTTCAAAATCACACACCAAGTTAAGTGGCCTCCACCTGTGTTAAATTGTAGTGATTCACATGATTTCAGGATAAATTCAGCAATTTCTGTAGGCTCTGCTGGGTAGTGCATTTCAAAGCAAAGACTCAACCATGAGCACCAAAGCACTTTCCAAAGAACTCCGGGACAAAGCTGTTGAAAGACACAGATCAGGGGATGGGTATAAAAAATATCAAAGGCCTTGAATATCCCTTGGAGCATGGTCAAGATGATTATTAAGAAGTGGAAGGTGTATGGCACCACCAAGACCCTGCCTAGATCAGGCCGTCCCTCCAAACTGGATGACCGAGCAAGAAGGAAACTGATCAGAGAGGCTACCAAGAAGACAATGGCAATTTTGCAAGAGCTACAGGCTTAAATCCAATTGAAAATTTGTGGCATGATGTGGCAAAGCGTAAGCCTTGCACAATGGAATGTGTAGTTTATTGTATGTTTTTGTGTTAATTGTTAATATTGAGTTAATTGTTTAGCTGCTGTGGCGCTCCACTGGGGACGATTACCCGTCTGCGTGGAGCAGCAGCTGAAAGCAATCAGCTGTTCCCGCAGGCGGGTGGGCGTGTCTCAGCGGAGAGTCAGTATAAAAGCATGGCGATCGCTGTGATCGGGGCTGCTGCAAGGCCTGCCGTTTTCACGGCACCTTTTGAGTTATAGTTTGGGGTATTGTGTTTTATTTTGCACTTTTTGTACGGTTTTCTGTATTTGTCCTCTGTGCGTTACCATCGCTGGTAACGTCACATGACCGCCTTTATTTTACTTTCACTTTCTGTTTGTTGTTAATAAATCCTGCGCGCCTGTGCCGGCGTTTCAACACCAACCTCAGTCTCTCTGTATGCTTGAACAGCGGCTACCCACGCGTGTGACCCGAGGAAGACCCTGTCACATATGGTGTCGGAAGTGGATTCCGCTGCATCCTGCCGAAGCAAGGCTAGATGGCTACAGAGAGACAGGAGGAGCAAACCCCTGAAATTTTTTGGGGGGGACAAGGGCAGACCGCAGGTAACCCTGAGGGGCTGCTGAAGGAGAGGGATGGAGCCGCTGTCCTTAAAGGCACTGGGAAGGAGCCGAGACATCCCGCCCGAACGCCAGAGAGGCCGAGGAGGGTCCGTTCCCGAGAGCTGCAGAAGGAGGAGTTCCGGTCCTGGAAGCTGGCGAGGGAGGAGGAGAGACTGCCTGCCCGGACGCCAGCGGGAGGAACTGCCTGCCGAGCGTCAGCGAAGGAGGACCTGTCGTTTGTGGGGGATCGTCACAGAAGGAGGCGGGTCAATCCTCTGGAGAGGAGCCCCGTGAAGGGACACTGGGTTTAGGGGGTAATAATTGTGGGTGTATTGTTGTTAATTATTGGTATGTGGATAGTGGTTGTATGTATGTGCATGTTTATTGTTTATAGTAATGCTGACGTTGGAGCCTGGTGTCTGGTATGATGGTATGGAGGTTGCGCCTGGCTCTAATGTTCCCCCCCCCCCCCCCTTGTGTTTTTTTTTTTTTTTTGTCGAATGGACCCCTATGGGTTCCATTCTGAGCGGGAGGATATGTGGCAAAGCGTAAGCCTTGCACAATGGAATGTGTAGTTTATTGTATGTTTTTGTGTTAATTGTTAATATTGAGTTAATTGTTTAGCTGCTGTGGCGCTCCACTGGGGACGATTACCCGTCTGCGTGGAGCAGCAGCTGAAAGCAATCAGCTGTTCCCGCAGGCGGGTGGGCGTGTCTCAGCGGAGAGTCAGTATAAAAGCATGGCGATCGCTGTGATCGGGGCTGCTGCAAGGCCTGCCGTTTTCACGGCACCTTTTGAGTTATAGTTTGGGGTATTGTGTTTTATTTTGCACTTTTTGTACGGTTTTCTGTATTTGTCCTCTGTGCGTTACCATCGCTGGTAACGTCACATGACCGCCTTTATTTTACTTTCACTTTCTGTTTGTTGTTAATAAATCCTGCGCGCCTGTGCCGGCGTTTCAACACCAACCTCAGTCTCTCTGTATGCTTGAACAGCGGCTACCCACGCGTGTGACCCGAGGAAGACCCTGTCACACATGACTTGAAGATTGCTGTCTATCAATGCTCCCCAAGGAACTTGACAGAGCTTGAACAGTTTTGTAAAGAAGAATGGTCAAATACTGCCAAATCTAGGTGTGCAAATTTGGTAGAGACCTATCCCATCAGACTCACAATTTTAATTGCTCCCAAAGGTGCTTCCACCAAGTATTAACTCAGGGGGTTGAAGACTTATCCTATTATGATCTTTAAGTGTTGTATTTTTAATATATCAGAGAGGCTACCAAGCATATGGCAATTTTGCAAGAGCTACAGGCTATTATGGCCAAGACTGGTCAAAGTGTGCATGAGACAACAATATCTCAAGCACTGCACAAATCTGGCTTGTATGGTAGGGTGGCAAGAAGGACGTCATTACTCAAGAAAACCCTCCTTGAATCCCGTTTGAAGTATGCAAAAAAGAGACATTCAGGAGATTTTGTAGCCATGTGGCAAAAAAGTTTTGTGATCTGATGAAACTAAAATGGAACTTTCTGGTCTAAATGCAAAGCGTTATGTTTGGCGCAAATCCAACACAGCGCCTCACCCAAAGAACACCATCCCTACTGTGAAGCATGGTGGTGGCAGCATCGTGTTATGGGGATATTTCTGATTGGCAGGGACTGGGGCACTTGTCAGGATAGAAGGGAAAATGAATGGAGAAAATTACATGGAAGTCCTTGAGGAAAGCCTTCTGCCCTCTACAAGAAAGCTGAAACTGGGAAGGAAGTTCACCTTTCAGTATGACAATGACCCAAAGCACATAGCCAAAGCTACACTGGAGTGGCTAAGGAACAAAAAGCTAACTGTCCTTCAGTGGCCCAGTCAGAGCCATGACCTAAATCCAACTGAAAATGTGTGGCATGACTTGAAGATTGCTGTTCATCAATGCTCCCCAAGGAACTTGACAGAGCTTGAACAGTTTTATAAAGAAGAATGGTCAAATATTGCCAAATCTAGGTGTGCAAATTTGGCAGAGACTTATCCCAACAGACTCACAGTTGTATATGCTGCTAAAGGTGCTTCCATCTACAGGTATTGTGTATATATACAGTGCCTTGCAAAGGTATTCAGACCCCTGACCAATTACTGAATTACAAACGGTACATTGAAATTTCGTTCTGTTCGATATTTTATTTTAAAACACTTAAATTCAAAATCAATTATTGTAAGGTGACATTGGTTTTATGTTGGGAAATATTTTTAAGAAAAATAAAAAAACTGAAATATCTTGCTTGCATAAGTATTCAACTCCCACACATTAATATTTGGTAGCGTCACCTTTCGCTGCAATAACAGCTTTAAGCCTTTTGGGGTAAGTATGTATCAGCTTTGCACATAGTGTCAGGGTGACTTTGGCCCATTCTTCTGGCAGATTTGCTCCAGGTTGTTCAGGTTGGTTGGACGACACGTGTGGACCGCAATTTTCAAATAGTGCCACAGATTCTCAATGGGATTGAAATCAGAACTTTGACTGGGCCACTGTAGGACATTCAACTTTTTGTTCTTGAGCCACTCCAATGTTGCTTTGGCCTTGTGCTTGGGATCGTTGTCCAGCTGAAAGATGAATTTCCTCCCAAGCTTCAGTTTTTTAGCAGACTGAAGCAGATTCTCTTGCAGTATTTTCCTGTATTTTGCTCCATCCATTCTTCCTTCAATTGTAACAAGATGCCTAGTCCCTGCTGATGAGAAGCATCCCCACAGCATGATGCTGCCACCACCATACTTCACTGTAGGGATGGTGTGTCTTGAGGCATGGGCAGTGTTAGGTTTGCGCCACACATAGCGCTTTGAGTTTTGGCCAAAAAGCTCTATCTTGGTCTGACCACAAAACCTTTTCCCACATCGCAGCTGGGTCACTCTCATGCTTTCTGGTAAACTCCAGACGCGTTTTCAGATGGTACTTTTTGAGTAACGGCTTCTTTCTTGCCACCCTCCCATAGACGCCAGTGTTATGCAGAGCTCTTGATATGGTTGACTGGTGCACCATTACTCCACTCCCAGCCATTGAACTCTGTAGCTCCTTCAAAGTGATTGTTGGCCTCTTTGTGGCTTCTCTCACAAGTCTCCTTCTTGTTTGAGCGCTGAGTTTTGAGGGATGGCCTTTTCTTGGCAGTGCCTGGGTGGTGTGATGCAGCTTCCACTTCCTGATTATTGATCCAACTGTGCTCACTGGGATATCCAAACATTTGGATATTATTTTGTACCCTTTCCCTAATCTATACATGTGTATTACTTTATCTCTAACTTCTGTAGAATGCTCTTTGGTCTTCATTTTCCTTCAGATTCACAGCCTTACCAATGATCCTTCAACAGTGGGGTTTTTATCCAGAAAATGTGACAGCAATTTTAATGGTTCACAGATGGAGGCCAATGGTAAGGTAATTGTGTCCTCGTTAGGGCAATTTCTTTCATCGGTGCAAACTGGGAGCTTCCACAGCACAGGGGTTGAATACTTATGCAAGCAAGATATTTCAGTTTCAGTGAATTTCAGTGTTTAAAAATAAAATATCAAACAAAACGAAAGTTCAATGTATCGTTTGTAATTCAGGAATATGAGAGAATTGGTCAGGGGTCTGAATACTTTTGCAAGGCACTGTATATATATATAGGATGTAGATATATAGATATAGATATAGATATAGATATAGATAGATAGATAGATAGATAGATATGATAGAAAGACAATATATCCATATAAAAGGGGAACATGTCATTCACTTCCTTCAAAATGGGGTGATGATGCACATTACAGTATATACGGTAGGTCAGTATGTATATGTAAGTAGATCAGCTGCCAGCAATCAGATAAATGCTACGTGTAGTAGGTAATTTATTCAGACACACTGTTTTTCTCAGTGGATATCCAGATCAGTTCCAGCAGGTAATCAGTTAAAGACTTGCAGAGTCAGGTGAGAGGTGAGAGTGATTAGTTGCTCATTAGATCAGTGTAGCTCCTGATCAGTTCAGAGCTGATAGCTGGCAACTGCTTTGTATTAACATAGGGCTGGGTAAAGGACATTTCATTTAGTGAAAGCCTTTTACCATTCAAACTCAAAAGGCAGTCACTGCATCTTAACCCACTGCACAGCCCGGGAAATGAACCCACTGTACCGGTTCACAACAGAATGTAGCACCCGTCCAGCAATTGAAGTCTGATACCACATGATTTGAAACCTGGTTTCAGAGGTGGTGACAGGACCTCTTCAGGTGGCTGACCCGGATCCTAGCCATGAAAGGATGTGAATCCAGCACTAGGCCGGAGTAAGGGCCTTTATAGGGGCAGGAAATGGTGACATGTCAACCCGTCCTCTATAAGCTGATGCTTCTGTGCAGATTTGTAGTGGCTGACAGACAAGGTCAAGGTTAAAAAGCCCTGTCCCCTCCCTCACAAATTCTTTCCATTAAAAAAATGACACCCAAACTGAAAGTCAACCTATCAACACAGTGCTGGTGGATGACCGTAATGTTTGTTTTTTCATAAGGGCCTTTAATTTAACAGGCTGGCAATGCACACTTATGACACATTTTTACAGTAAATCTTCTTGTTTTTTTATTAGCTGAGTCATTAAGGATAGAATAATGTCCGTCTCTGAAATGTGATCCTTGTGATTAAGAGTTATAAATGGGTGCACATTTGTTCCTTGCGAGCAATTGTTCTTCCCAATGAGACAGCTGCTCTGCTCCCCCCAGAATTAAAGCACTGCTAGTTGTGACCACAGGTTTCTAACACATTTGGGTTGTTTGTAGTGCGGAAGCCCATTTGCAGACACAAGCCAGGATGTGTAGGGCTTTACAAGAAATTCAAAACCCTGCAATATGTAGCACATGCTCTGAGCGGGTGGGCAGTCTGTAATATATACAAGCTGCAAGTCGGTTTCAGTCAAGATGAGCAAGATTGCAGATTTAACGAACTATCATATAGGACTGATGGTAGATAGTCAGCTTTTATAAATGCGCAAAATTCCTTGTCAGTCTGTAGATTAAACAAGTCCAGTAGCGTTTTCTGAAATTATTAATAACATAGGGTTATTCTAGCGAGAGTGGACCAATCCTAGGTAAGCGTGTTTTTGTAGATGCTGATAGATTAATTCATTAGTATTACTTAAAGTGTTTTTCAAAGGCTTTTGCAACAGAATCATAATAAATGTATGTAAGTCAATGAGATAACCCCCACTTGAGCTCTGATCTCCCTATAGGTGATGTATTCTTTAGCTATATGATTTTGAGTGGATTATTGGTTAATATTAACTCAGAGAACAACAGCTTTTTCAAATCTTTACAGCTGTCAGGTTATACATTTTTTCTGATTCTCTTTGAAGTCAGTCCTCAGCCAAGATTGGATCTTCTAAGTTAGAATTTCAATAAAAGCCACGACAATTCTTGAGCAAATACAGCAAAACAAAAACAGAAAGGAAGAGTATTCAGTAAACCAGGGATACTTTGCTGTCTGTGATTATTTCCTGGTCACTCATGGTACAGCAATGACTGGCTGTGATTGTTTCCAGGTCACTCATGGTACTTTCATATTCTGGGATTCCAAAAGGTCCAGCACTGTTCCTGAACAATCATTATAAATGGTAAAACCTTTCCTTTTATGACCCTGTATGTCACTATTTGAATATTTAGTCTGTAACTCAAATCCTGTTGACTCATTTCTAAACAGTAAATACTTATTTAGAATGCCCCAGACTGAGGCAATTAAGAAAGATAGTTAATAAGATTAAGCACCTCCACAGATGCTGCCTGCTCTTCTTCCCTTCTCCCTCCTCCCTCCTCTCTCCAACCCCTAACCTCTCCCCCTTCTCCTCTTTGTGTTCATCCTGCTCCTTGAGACCTGGCAAGGAGTGAGCTGGTCCTCATCATATGGCTGTGGCGACATATACCTATATATTAAACTGAACCTCACCATACACAATGCCTCCATATACATAGATATTAAACTGATCCTCACCATACACAATGCCTCCAGATACCTAGATATTAAGCTGAGCCTAACCATACACAGTGCCTCCATATACCTAGATATTTAACTGATCATAACCATATGGCTGTGGTTCCATATACTTAGATGGTAGTATCATGTTTAAACCAGGCATGGTCTGGCAGTGGTTTAACCATGGAAAGAGCATGGTGCACATCTATTTAGCGATTATAAGCACATAGAGGACTGGATTGCATCCTGCAATTCAAAGAGGTGTTTCCATCAGTGATGCACCAGCAGCTGATGTAGGATGACAACTCAGCTGCTTTACTAAAGCCCTGTGTCTACAGTGTATGAGCAGCTTTAAAAGTTAATGTTATACCACCACCCAGTGGAGACGTTGTGAATACAACTAATGGTGAGAGTATAACCAAGAACTGATATCACTAGAATACTAACAAAAAATGATGTCACTAGAATATAACTGCATCTAACCTCTATTTGTGTAGAGCAATGTTGTTGTATGGCAGTATAACAACTAGAGGGTGCCCTTTCCTAACCTAGTGATGCTCCTGTATTTAAACAAACAACTGTAGTGCCCCACAATCGAGTTGCTTTGTTCTAAAATACGATATTTAATTACTGTTTTCTACATCCTTCATGGTTTAGTGTTCTGTACACTTCCCTTCATTGCAAAGGAGACATGTTTCTTGTAAACTGAAATGTGTACAGCTAATCTGAAAATTGGTTTTAATATGGCAATTGATTTCCCCTTCATTGGAATGTGAATAACTTCTTCTCTTACTGGACAAAGATTTTCAAAGGCATACGAAAAAAAAAAGAATAATGGCAATACTAAAAACAATTGCAAATATCATAGAAAGATGAGTGTTTCATTGGTTAGACCTGCTTTAAAGAAGTAATACAATTGCTGCCAGCAAATTAAGGTTCAATAGTAATTATTATTATTATTATTATTATTATTATTATTATTATTATTATTATATTTATATTATTATTATTATTATTATTGACCTCATTCCGAAACCAGCCCAGAATGCTTTTAACACAGAAACAGGAGTGATGTTGCTGTAAAGACAGGGGTGAGAGTCTAACTGGTCCCCATAGTTTGTTTCCAGACCAGTTATTAGTACAATAAATAAATACAGCTATTATTATTCTGTAGATATAAACCTGATGATACTCTGGAAATGGAATGCAATACTAGAGTATAACATTTTCACCCACTCAAATAAACATTCTTACCATTTTTACTATGTCCCTGTAAAAGTGATTTGCCTGCGAGGGTGGAGGTTGGGCTTGTCTGTATTCATGTTTATAGAGTTGTTGAACTCATATAATCTCACTGACAAAGCACAGAAGATGTAACAGCCGTGCATATCACACAACACGTCACACCAGTACTGTATTAAGCATGTAAAAAACTGAGCTGCAGCAACACCACCCCCTGGTTATACAGAGATCAGAGGGGGTGGGGGGCTTCTTTTCACTCAGGTTTCAATGACATCAAGCCTCATCAATGATAACGTAATTAAATTCAGCTGGTGTTTGTTCCTTGTCTAAAGATAGGGAATTTATTTAATCTTCCCCAAAGCCAGGAGATCAAGGAATTAATTTAGGAGTCTTAAGGGCCGTTCACACCGGACGCGGCGTGCATGCCACCTCCTTGCGCGTGGCTCTGCAGTCGTCGCATATGGCAAGCAATTGGGGCCATAAATGTATTGACACAACGCATAAGAAAGTGACCAATGAGAACCCATATTGATCAACGTGTAAAGAAGACTGTAAATAGACTACATGTCCTAAAAACAATGGTAAACGCCAAAAGGGCGTTTAGCATAAATTTCACTACACGTTGGGTTTTAACATTACGGCTCTTTTGGCATTTACCATTGTTTTTAGGACATGTAGTCTATTTACAGTCTTCTTTACACGTTGATCAATATGGGTTCTCATTGGTCACTTTCTTATGCGTTGTGTCAATACATTTCTGGTCCCCATGGCTTGCCATAGCAGCAGACCATTGTTCACATCGAACGCAGAGGGGAAAGTCAGTGGGCGGTCTGTTGTTAAGTCACGGCTGCAGGTACAAGCAACAAACAGTAAATGCCAGCGGGAAGGGAAGAAATGTTTTTATACAGAAGACACAAAGCTTAGTAAAAAATAAAAATATTTAAAGTAATGACCTAAACATTGTATATTTTTTTTTATAAAACCTAATTTTAACCCCACACACACCATCATAATCCCCCCACAATCACCCAAAATATCAGGTAATTGTGTTATTTAAAATATAATACAAATATGTCGCTTTTAAAAAATTGAGATATTTTATTTCTTTCTTTGTGAGTTTTGTCTGGTTTACTGGGTATAGGTAAAGACAATGTGAGTTAAAGGCATCATTATGCATTGATATTATTGAGCATTATACAACTGATTAAAAAATGGGCAACAATCAGTGGTACTGTGCATCTAACAAGACAATACCTGGAACAATGAACAGCAAACAAAAAAGATAATTACAATCGCCCTGCTCTACCGGAGAAAGAAAAAAATGTAAGATCGCTGTGGGTCCATGACATCGCCAAGAAAAGAGAAAGGTACAGTGAACATTATCAGCTGAGGCAGGAGCCCCGGTTTGATGAAGGCAGAATTCAAACCTACTTAATGTTGTATTATACAACTCTGGAAAATCAAAAATCAGAACAATGAGCTTTTCCTCCATTGTACTTATTTATTTATTCTTTTCTTCCTTGTAAAGGAGCCTCCTACTTTCCCCTGATTGGTTGCTGGTAGTTTAAGTCACGCTGTGGCGCGGCAAAAGTTGAAAATATTTAATCTCCTTCACGCCACTCTGCAGTGCCGCTTGAGTCCATGCTGCTGCGCATTACTGCCTTCATTGAAAACAATTGGTTTTCCTGCGAGGCGGTGCTGCGCCATGTCTGGTGTGAACGGTCCTTCATGTTGATACAGTGAGAATTGGCACGTCTTTAACCACTACATATTTCCTCCTTCACACATTGTAATACTGATAGACAATTCATCAATGTAAAGCTGGAATGGGTTCTGACATTTTAGGCTTGGGTCAACCCATGGTTTACCATAAGAGCGTGTCAAGTACTCAGATCATATAAGTATCCACTATGGGCCATTTATTTAAAGAAACTACAGTATAATACTGTGAGAAATACAATGATTATTGGTTGTAAATCTCACTTCCAACCTGTGTGGGAGCTAAGCAGTGAGAACAGAGTTCTTTGGACGGGCTGGCCTGACAGTTCTTTCCTAGGGTTCAAGGGATGTCGGCCATCATAGGGGGCGGGACTCTATTGGAATAACGCATTGGCCTGGAAGGGAAATGATGTGGCAGCTGCAGATTTGAGAGGCCGTTGCACTTGTTTACCAAGGGGTCATGTGTGACAGCATACAAGGGGACAGAGAATCGTAATCTGTTCCTTCGCATTAGTTTGAATTGCTAGAAATGAGAAGGACTATGAGAGACCCGTAAACAAAATTATATCATGAGTGTTATGTTTTGTTTGTTTGTAATTGTTTTGTCTTGTATGTTATCAGACAACCAACATAGTTCCATAGCTAGCATAAAGTCACCAAAGGCTAGCACTAAGCCGGAACAGCACTTCACCATTGTCATAAATATAAAGTTGTATTACCCACCATGAGCACTACTGCACTCACCCAGGACTGGTGACTGTGTCTGTATTATTGTGGGGCGGGTATTGTTTATTATTTGGGACTGCATTTCCTTGTTATTTACCCCGTGTAGTACACATTGATGTGTATTGCTGGGGGATTACTGTTTGGTTGCCAGACCTGGATAAAATAAATAAAAACCCCTTTCCAAATAGGATTGCAAGGCTCTGTCTGTTTGATTTCAACACTGCATCACTCCTGCACCTGTTTCCACTCAGCCACTTTGCCACAAATACACATTAAAATATATTACTTCTTGCATAAGTACATTATTTTACTCTGTAAAAAAACTATTAAATCAATTCCTGTTCATAAATAGGCAGTGATCTCAAGTCTAGAAAGAGGAAAGATTAGTCTTTCACAAAACAAAAAAAAAAATACACATTAGGTATCCAAAATCTGTCAGGTCGCTTTCTGTATAATCCATAAACTGGCAGGTTGTTTTCTGAATGAAAAGCCATGTCAGAAATGCATTTTATGGCATTTTGTTTTACCCCAGCCCTGCCCAAGTCATCGTCCTTCTGTACATCCCTAGTTTATAGAAGGAGGCCAGCATGTCGATCAATTGCCCACAGAATATTTTGATGCAAAATTGCAGCCCCAAAAAGAGAATCATGAATGTTCTTGTTATGTTATGTTGCAGACATACAGTCCCATCTAAGCCTGTGATCCTGTAGAATACAGTGCTGTATGTTTGTGTTTTTGAATCCTCATTTTAATTTAAGTACCCTTGGGGCTCAGAGTTCAGTAACAGCCCTAGAGATCCCAGTCTTTCCAATACAGCTCATCAGCTGTGCTTTTATCCTCACAATCACTGGAATACCGCTGCTGCAAAGGAAGAGAGAGCGAGTGGCTTTGAGCTATCTGCAGCAGAGAGCTCCTGTGCTTCAGTACCCTGATCTCACCGCAAGGCACCAGTGACAATAGAGGGGTGAGTAAGCATCTAACACCATGGGTAACAGGTTGTAGCAGGTACCACAGCTCCTTCCTCTTCACTGGGACACTTTGTCACAAACAGCTTTGTCTCAGATAAGCAGAACCGTGGATAGAGTGGACTCTACACCATTGATCTATACATGGGGCGGAACATGCTATGATGCTATGATGTTTTAATACATTAAGTTAGTAATGTATAACATATAAAGATAGGCTCCGTCCTTGTAACCAGGATGTCTGTAGTGGTGACGTCAGACCCAGAAGAACACAGAAACCAAAACACGTAATGGCGGTGAAACTGCGAAGCTACGGCGTACAGCGTTTTATTAAATAATAAACAAACAAAATATTTAAACAAAACACACAACTGAAAATAAAGGGCGCGTTGGCCAAACAGACAGACAAAATGATGCAAAACGGACGTGGATGAACCCAACAAACAAGTCCTAGCCAGCACGTTGTAGCAATTGTTATATTTTTAAATTGACTCTCCTCTCTCTCACCCGTTCTCCACTTCCCGAACACACATGCAGTACAAACATGCTGCTTTTATGCAGCTGTACTGAGACTCGATTGCTAACACTATGTAACACAATTTTTGTTCCTGGGTAGTAAGTGTTATTTCCTAATTGCTTATGCCTCAAAAGTATAGAAAATGGCTATTATTCCCCACAGACTTTGCTTTTGTGACCAGGACAGTGATATTTAAAAATATCACTATTTCCAATGGGAAAACGCGCAAATGTGTGTCTTTTCGTTCACATAAGGTCAGAAAAAAACAACATATGAATCCAAATTAACATGTATTTATACTAAAGTAATACAAAAATGACTACAAAAGATTTAGAAGTGAGTAGTTTTTCGAGATTTACGATTATACTGTAAATACAGTATATTTTCAATACTTTTGAGGCATAAGCAATTAGGAAATAACGCTTACTACCCCCGAACAAAAAAAATAGATAAATTTGTTACACGGTGTAATCAATCATTCAATTGGAGTCTCGGTACAACTGCACGTGAATTAATAAAAGTGCAATTCCCCATGCTCACATATTAATACATTTTACCTGCATGTGAAGTGCTGTGCAATCCTCGTGCCTAAATACAAATATACATTTTAAACACTTGTGCTCATAACCCATATTTATAGCCTGTGTATTTTATACATAAACACCAACATTAACACACTACATACAACATAAAACACTAATAAACATAAAGGGGCGGGACACTCTGCCACAGTCCTTCAAAAGCCCTACGCATATAAAGAGGGGTTCTGTCATTGAGGAGACCCAACAAATGAAGAGGGGTCACCGTCTCTGAGATGACCCAATATACGAAGAGGCTCGCGAACCAGAAAAAAAAACATTGATTAGTAATATTAACTCATAAAAGAGGTTCCGACACTTCAATGGCCCAACATGTGCAGTAGGGGGATTCCATCGCTGAGCATACTCGACATACAGGAGGGGTGCCACCGTCTTTGAGGTGACTTTACATACAAAGCAGAGCACCGTCGCTGAGGTTACCCAACATATGAACAGGCTAGTGATTTCATATGAACCATCACATGGTTTTCCATTGAATTTGTTTAATTCAGAGTTGCCCAGTCTTTTACCTAAAGGAGTCATGACAGTGTCCAGTAGGCTCTTAATGAGCCAGAAAATTAGAAATCCAAATTGGAAACATTTCACACTGTAACCTCAAACCAGTTTAGTTTACTAGAACTAAAAAGCAGAATAAAAAGACTACTGTCTGCCCTTAAATTCTATTCTAACATGTAAACAGCCTTAAAAAGGAAACTTCAACTAATTCATGAACCACACTGTGAAGCACAGTGAGCTGTACTGTATATGGCTAAGAGCCCTGCAGTAAAAAGTCCCACTTTAGTTCATAATAAATTAATTTGCAATAATCATTAATCTGTTACATCAGAACCCTGGTTTTGTTCATGATAACACTTACTCTGTTGATAAAGCTTTGTGTTAGATAAGAATAATTATTGTTTACTTTACTTATTGTGAAGTATTGTAAACTGTTTT
This sequence comes from Polyodon spathula, assembly GCF_017654505.1. Classification (NCBI taxonomy): domain Eukaryota; kingdom Metazoa; phylum Chordata; class Actinopteri; order Acipenseriformes; family Polyodontidae; genus Polyodon; species Polyodon spathula. Next base: position 13,469,130 of record NC_054553.1, read on the forward strand.
TATAAACTTATTATAAGTCTTTTCTCTCCCTCATTTATCTCCTGTATGCTCAGTGCTTCAGGCTAGTGACCATGTAAAGACTGCAGCGTGCCCAGTCTTTCCTTGTTCTGGCTTGAACAAACTTGATAAACCAGTTTTGGTAACCAACATTTTCACTTAAGTAATGAGAGAAAAAACAAAACAAAACACCAGCACTGAACAGCTAACACTGGTATTCAGAACAGATCTGGGCTGGCTCCCTGGGATTTCCCACAAGTGATTTGAACTGAGAGGATTTCTAAATAAGCCTCCCCCGGAAGTTAGTACATTCCTAAAATAAAATAAAGGTGCAGGTTTCTCCAGCAGTTCATTTGTCTGGATAGATTTCAGAACACGCGTCTTCAGTGAGGTGCCACAGTAATGAGGTAGGAAGGACTTCTTCTGGTGAAACAAAGTTGAGTTGCTCAGAATGTTTAAACTGTTTTTGAAGTGCACTTTCTAATGGACACAATTTCTATTTCAGAAATGTAATAACTTTTTTTTTTTTCCCCCAGAAGGTACTGACTTTACCTTTAAGAGTACACATCCATTCAGCATATTGTAATTCTACTTTAGCATCTAATTAAATCTGATTCACAAATAAGGGACAGTGATTTAGTTTAATTGTTAACAAATGGGTATTTACATAGCAACTGAATGTTGTTAATTTTTAATAGTGGATAGTTAATTAGCAATCCATTTATAAAATAAATAAAAAGGCCAGTTAAAAAGCTAACATGAAGTCTCAGGTTATGGATTTAGGGAATTCCATGCAGATTACTGTATAGCATTAAAATGGGGTTTGTTAAAAAATGTTGCTGTTTAGCAAATGAGATCAGGTTTTATTCAAGTGTGCTAAGTGCATGCTGTAAATATCAGTAAATGATAACTGCATTGTATTTCCATGAAGTTAATGTATATGTATTTTAAATCTATTAATCTACTTTAGGTGACTAAAAGGCAACTTTACCTCAGTCATGAGGGCTTTTAATAAATAATGCACATGCTAACATATGGGGTAGGCATTAACTACAGCCTTACATTTTTACTGTAATGTTACTTTGAACTACTGTACAACATCTTGGTCTTACAATAAAAACAAAAACAACAATTATTCTTATTTGCTTTATTGACCACAAAGAATAGGGCTGTGAAGCAAATAAACATATTTAATTCATTTTTAAAATTGAAATGCTGCAGATGGAATATACTTTAAAGTCCTGCATGCAGATTTTACATATTTCTAATATTTAAAAAAAAAAATAAAGATTGGTACTGATACTGCACTAATGCAAATAAAAGAAACAATAACACTGTATTCCTTATTGATCGCCTTGCTGTAGCCATATAAAGCACCCTGACTCTGTCCAAACAGAGAATATTGTATTTATTATATAGATTTAGCTTCCAAACATCGATAGGTTAGGTTGAGGGGGGCTAAGAAATCCTAAAGATCAAAAATCCAGTCACAAACACGAATTGCAAGTGGCTGGAAATATATATATATATATATATATATATATATATATATATATATAATATATATATATATATATATATATATATATATATATATATATATATATATATATTATATATATATATATATTTATTTTAAACCCAGACTTATTGGTCACATGTTTCTGGTAATTAAGGCTACAATTAGCTGTCCTAGCATTTCTGTAATCCATCTCTAGCTACTGCTTTTAGTATGTCCACAAATGACTATTGAGACTCCGGGAACCAACACAGTACAAGAAGATTGATAACATGCAAAGTAAACCTGTGCAGCAACATTGCTCGGCCTATTCTTTACACACTCAATTTAAATATCATGCTTAATTAATTTTTTTTCAATGCGTTAAACACTTAGTATGCAGCTTACCTGAAGCGCTAATTATTAAAATTAAAACAATTACTTTAATTGTATATGAGGGGCACAGAGATATAAATCTTCCTTAGTTTACATTATTCAAATTTTTTCCTAATTTCATATTTTCTGCTGGCATGGTCTAGTTTGGATTTCCTTCTTGGTTAGGATACAGAAGTATTATAATGTATTACAAAAAAAAACAAAAACAAAAAAAAACGGGAAAATTCTAAAATGATACATCTTATTGATATGCAGACTGTAATGATAATTATTTTTGACATGTGGGGAAGAGGTAATAATTTGATGTAGGTTTCAAGATGATTAGATCCCTTGTAATGCCCTGTCTGGACACTTTTGTCTTAGTCCAGAATCATTTTAGCTAATTAAAAACAAATACAGGAACTGCTCTAATGACCAATCCTTTTTCATATGTAGACTGCAGTAGTAGTAATAATCTGGATTAGGTTTAAAACAGTTCTTTTTCAAATGTAGACTATAGTAATAATCTGGGGTAGGTTTAAGACAGTCTTTTTTCATATGTAGACTATAGTAATAATCTGGGGTAGGTTTAAGACAGTTCTTTTTTCATATGTAGACTATAGTAATAATCTGGGGTAGGTTTAAGACAGTCTTTTTTCATATGTAGACTATAGTAATAATCTGGAGTAGGTTTAAGACAGTTCTTTTTTCATATGTAGACTATAGTAATAATCTGGAGTAGATTAAGACAGTTCTTTTTCATATACAGACTATAGTAACAGTAATAACCTGGGGTAGGGTTAAGACGATCGTGCTCGTTTTAGTGGCCGGTCCGTACAGGAAAGATCTTCAGAGCTATGACTGGATATACATACTTTACCCCGATCACAGGGAAAATAAAGAAGTCAATGATGCACTTTTGAGAATGTTGAAATACGTTCAAGTGCTAAGGAAATGTTTTTAGAGCTGTTTTACCTTTTAAGGGTTAGTTGATGGAAACATTGAAAGGTCATTAATTTCCAACAAATTGGATTTGGCAAGAGATTGAGGAATTCTCATTAAACTTACTGCAGGAAATGTGACTGGATACCAACATTCAGTAGACTGCAAAAACTTGTGAATAATGCCACACAAACCATATATTGTGAAATGATATATCTCTATATCTATGAAATATTATACCATATATTATTTAACTCATATTTACAGTGAACCAGTTTTATTAGCACTTAGTGTTGGTTCTTTTTATAGATGGAATATCACAGCAACACCTGACATAACACTGTCAATAGAGTGATCCCATACTCTCCATAACTCTGGCTAAAGAATGTCGTAACCATGTTTTGTCACAATAGGGCAAGCTTTTCTCTAAATATTTAATAAATATACAGTGCAGCACATCCACAACTGCAGAACCCTGGGATACGCATCCCTTGTGGGAACAGTAAAAAAACCCAGTGGAATCAGAGCAGATTCCCCAGTTAATTCATTTAAATACCAAGAATGTTATACTTTAATAGCATGAAATGTTTAAAGTTGGGAAATAAATGGGGTGGTGCAGTCTTCTTGAAAATCTTTCAAAACGAAGTTTATAGTAATTTCTCATTTTACATGTCCAGATTATTAAATATTTTTGCAAGAGTACCGCAAAGGTTATTACAGAATGCATCTTGCTACTGTGAAATGGGGCAAAAGACAAACCAAAATATTGCTCTCCCCTTTAAAGTGTGATTCTTCACTTTAAAATTGGGAGACCTGTTAAAAGTGCTATGGAATCACTTAGCACAATACACGAGATGGCTGGTATTAATGTTAGGACACCATAACAGCAGTCATTATCCCAATGTGGTCGGTCAGTCTGTGTCTTTCTTCTGGCCTGTATCTCTGATCAGATGCTGTCAGTCTCAATTGCACACTATCTATCTTTCTTTTTACTTTGTGTTTGTAATGTAAGCGGAACCCATTCAGAATTTAAACATACATTGATCACCACTAATCCAGGTCTACATAGTGTTACATTAGGTCAGGTAGAGTAGCACAAGACTACTGTCAATTATTATCTGAGCAAAACTAATAGGCACCCTCATAGGTCTTTTCAGTACTGCTGTATAAAGCTGTGTTCCTACATTGCTGTTTAGTATTATTATTATTATTATTATTATTATTATTATTATTATTATTATTACAATAGTGATGTAATTATTATTATTTAGCAGAAACTTTTATCTAAAGCGACTTACAGAAATTTAAAAAAAGTATATAAATTACAGGCCATATAAATGCAAAACAAACACATATATACAATATATCCAAAATAAATATAAATAAAGGAAAATACAAAAAGATACATAAATAGGAATTTACAAATAAAGATTAACTAATTGGGTTGTGTATAGAAATTTCAAAACAATTATCCCAATCGAAATCATGTATTACACAGGTTATAGCAAGCAAAGCAATACATTTATTGTATTGCACAGGATTGCACTGCACTTCACGTACAGGTAAAATGTAATATGTGAGCACGGGGAATTGCACTGAGTAAATTCATGTGAAGTTGTACCGATACTCCAATTGAATGATTGAGTAGCAATCGAGTCTCAGTATAGCTGCATAAAAGCAGCATGTTTTCACTCACTCGAGGTTGTGTGTTCGTGAGTGGAGAATGGGTGTGGTGAGGAGAAAGTAAAAAAGTAAAATAATTGATTTCACTCACCATCTTTTTCTGTTCGTCCGCTGTTTGTTAGTGTCTGTTTCGTGTAGTGTTAATCCTTTTTGTTTGTCTCTTTATTTTGGCCTCAAGTGCTGTGTGCTGTTTTTTTGTTTAACCTTTTATTTTCTATCTGTTTGATTATTAAACTGCACATCAGCGCCTTCACCATTGATGTCAGACCAGAAACGTTCCTGTTTCTGGTCTGACATCACCCACTGCAGCAGTCTATGTGACAGGGCCTCAGGCTAGCTACCTGTGGAAATGACTACAGTTCTGTCTCTTAGTGCTTTTCCCTGCTTGTGTCAAATTGTATAAACTCCTAATAACTGTTGCTCTACTGCTGAATGTATATACTTCTCCTGTATCAAAATCTACAGAAAAAAAATGTAAAATAATTAAAATGTGACTTTGAGTTTATTCCCCTTTGAAACTTTTTGTTTCTGACATTGCATTATGAGACTGTAAATTGTAGTATTCTTCTGATAAGCTCATCACTGACTTATAAAACCTGAGTACATTGAGAATGAAAGAGATGCAGAGATGTTGCTTGGATTACATTTTATTCACATTACAGAAACTTAGAAAAGAGCTGGGAAAATGTTACCCCATATGTTGCTTTCACACACACACTTTTAAATCAATATAAAAAGGTAGGCTTTGATTGTTACTGAAACGTCTATGGCTATTGCATCACCCTATAGAATAAACTACTTTTGCTTCATAAACTTGAATGAAACCTGCTGAATAATGCTACATTAACATATTGAATTATGTACCGCTTTGTAGTTTTCTATATACTTCACGAAAAACTATCAAATTGAAAAATGTGACATTTCGAAATCTAACATGAAATACTGTACTACTATTATGGCTTCTGGTAGACTTTTGAGATACCATTTTGATTACATTATGTTAAATAAAAGATCTAAATTGTATTCAGAAAGTTTTTTTTTTTAATTATTATTATGTCTCAATTCTAAATTTCTAGGTGATGTAAAATTTATGGCTGTAATTTGGAGTTTATAAAATTTGTCACCAGCACGTAGTGTACAAACTCTGGCACCAATACCTGGTATGAGATCACAGCACCTGTGTCATGTGACTTCCTGACAACCTGACACACCCTAAACCAAACGTTAGCAGAGTCCAACTTCCACACCACTGCACCAATGAGAACGTTTGAAGCTGGACAGTCTACATCTTTACTAGAGCTTCTACTCCTCAAGGGGAGAGAACTGCAAAGAAGCATAGAGTCTCCGAAGCACCTCAAGCAATGACATGACAGCCACTCCCTCAGGGCTGGGGTGTGGTAACAGACTAATCAGCTGGCAGAATAGAAAACGCTGAGGGGAACCGTAAACCTGAAGAACACACAGGTACAGAGCAACACACCTCACTGCCTCACTCTCCTTAAGACAACACAATCCTGCTAAAACCTTCACACAGCTTTAACTAGGATTTCATTCAACTTTCTTTTTAGGATTTTTATCTTCCACAATTTTCACTTTTGCAAGTCTGAAAGGTAAATGGAGTTTTACGTTCTTGTTTCCCTTTGTGTATTCTTTACTGTGGTTAATGGTTCCTTGTGCTGCATTGTTGAAGGTAATGACAGGTTTAAACTTGTTGTATTTGTCAGGTATGTTTACCTAAAGGGAGTGCCAGGGTTATGGTGTGTCACATTACAGCAGTGTGTAGATTCAACGTATAATTTAATGATAGTTTCTACACTTTTGTGGTTGTATACTGATGTATACTGACTACATACAGGTATATTATTCCTGTTGAAATTGCACATAGTTTTCAAATCCTTCATTCAAATGCATTGTAAGCGGGGGTGGGTTGAACAGCATGTTTCGTTTTGTTGTGCTTTAGGAATTTCAATAATGTGAATACTGTGTGTGTATGGTGAGGAAGGGAGTGGGCTCACCTCTCCTTGCATTTGACTCTGTAGTAGCCCCCTCCCCCCCAGAAATACAAATAATTGAAGAGCAGTGACAAGGTAATGATGCGATTTTACATCTTCATGACGTTACCTAGGAAATTGAAAGAAAAGATTTTTAGGTTTGAATCAGGGTATCGTGGACAGACAATGAATAAGGCTGCATTGATTTTTTTTTTTTTTACCCTTCAAAATACAATTACATTAACTACACTATTACTCTGCTGTGCATTTCTTACTTTATTTAATACAGAAACTAACAACAAAATTAACGTAAGCGCATGAAGTAAGTATTATTAAACTACAGTGTAACATGTAATTTTAGGATTGATAAAATAATATAGGAACATAATTACATCTTTTATTTAACATCTTGTAATCATGTAATGAAAATAAGTCTATCACAAGCCATAATCGGAGTACAATATTTCATGTTAGATTTTGTAATGTCACGTTTTAAAATGTCAGGTTTTCGTTAAGTAAATTGAAAACTACCACACGTATTGCAATTCAACATGTCAACATAACATTATTCAGCAGATTTCATTCGACTTTATGAAGCAAAATGAGTTCATTCTATAGGATGATGCTAATCAGTGAAATTTGAGTGGCCCAATCAGTGAAAACAAAGAAATGATAACTTGCAACACCCGAGATTTTTTAGTATCAAAACAGAAAATAAAAGGCCTATTTTCTGTCTCATAACATTCTGGAAGATGGCATTTGTTACAGTAATTGTCAACAGGAAAACCTTTTCCTAACCTGTGGAGTTTATACTGTAGTTTCATCAGAGACGTCCTGACTCATTGGAAAGCAAGCATTCACAGAGGAAAAATAGAGGATTTCACCTTCTTGCGCCCAGTCCATCCACTAGCATTAGAGCTCATAGGCTGCAGTGGTTATTTCCACAACACATCCAGATATGAATGTGGAAAGAGCATGCCCTAACCAGGTTTAATATGGAGTTGAAGGGTGGCAGCTAGAGTTGCCACTGTTTAGATAGTCACCAATGCATTGTACCAGCAGGAGCATTTCTCATGACTGCAGCCCATGCGGAACCCATTCTTATACCATGTGGTTTCTTCAGCGTGCTTCCCTATTCTTTACCTTGCCGGGATATTCTTTGCCACGTGTTTGTTATGTTTTAATACACTTTGCCATGAATGGTACACATAGTGTTACAAGGAGTCTGTCTCCATTAGCAATGCAACAAAAAAGGTCTAGGGTGAGGCTTAATGAGTTAAACAGTCCTGAAAGCAGTGACTGTTTCAATGGGATTTCAATGTGAATCTGATTCCTCTGAGGTGCTGTAGAGCGGAATGGCATTCCACAGGAAAGGAGCAGCAATAGAGCAGACTGCTGTATACCAAGGCACAAGCATTGCAAAGTTTAGAAGAGCAATGTAAAGCATGGTAAATAGAGCTGTAGCAGAGGAAGAGCATAGTAAACTGCAAATGCACCTTGGTAAAGTGGACACACCTAGACATAGTTCTCTGTTTCTGTAGCCAGCAATTGACACATTCTACAGTGTCATTTGCATATCAAGCAACTTCCTCCATTATAGAAGAGAGCATATTAAATGTACTGTAGTATAACGACTAGTTACTGTAGCGGGAGTAGCACTCGTATTTAAATACTACAAATAAATACTATTGCACACAATTCATAATGTGTTTATGGTACATTCTGATTAGATTTGGTTTGCTTTGCTTAGCAACTGAACTTTGTTTTGCAGTAGTTTCAGTGGTAATATTCTCAAAGAGAAGCAGCTGGTTTAAACATATCTGTAATGCTAGTCTACAAATTTGGCATCTCTTGCATCCCATTAAAAAGAATAATAATAATAAAATATTCAATTTCAGAAAAAAAGAAAGTTATATCTATAATAAAGCACAGCACATCTGTTAACAACATCTGTACTCAATCCAAACAAATCAAATAACGTAAGAACATAAAAATATAAGAAAGTTTACAAACGAGAGGAGGTCATTTGGCCTATCTTGCTCATTTGGTTGTTAGTAGCTTATTGATCCCAGAATCTCATCAAGCAGCTTCTTGAAGAATCCCAGGATGTCAGCTTCAACAACATTACTGGGGAGTTGGTTCCAAATTCCCATGTTTCTCTGTAAAAAAAAGTGTCTCCTATTTTCTGTTCTGAATGCCCTTTTATCTAATCTCCATTTGTGACCCCTGGTCCTTTTTTTTTTATTCACATCAAAAAAGTCCCTTGGGTTGATATTGTCAACACCTTTTAGGATTTTGAATACTTGTATCAGATCGTTGCATAGTCTTCCTTGTTCAAGACTGAATAGATTCAATTGTTTTAGCCTGTCTGCATATGACATGCCTTTTAAACCAGGAATAATTCTGGTCGCTCTTCTTTGCACTCTTTCTAGAGCAGCAATATCCTTTCTGTAGTGAGATGACTGTAATGGAGCAGTCCTCCTGTCTTCCAAACCTATTATCCTTACTATGCCTTCTCTAGACTGTATAACATACACTTACAATGCTTTACAAAGTATTTGTGCCATGCTATGCTGTTACCAGGGTAAAGCAGCAAACTACCAAAGGGGATATGTTATCGCATCGGAATGGAGATGTTGTTATTGTGTCGGAACCTGGGTAGGAGTGCCAGCCTGAAAGGAGCTTTACACGTTTGAAAATCACACATACACATATCACCCGTCTAACAGCTAAAACCCCTTAGTCACACATGAAAATAGGGCCCAACACAATCAAATAAACACAATAATGCCTCAGAAAACTTTAAAAACAACAATATCTGAACATAATCTTTACCTGTTATTAGCAGGAGCCATGTCCAGGCACAGAAAGATGTTCACTTGCTTGTTCTGTACCTGCATGCCAGGTTCAGGTGCTTTTCTACTGGCAGTTAGCTTTTCTCTGTGTTGCTTTTTAAGTAGGCATCTTTTCAGAATGTCTGAAATGGTTTGCCTTGTGTATTTGAATTTTTCTCTTCGCTATTTTTGATAGCTTATTGTGTGGACATTTACACATTTGTTTGCTGTTCAACAACTACACAATTCAGAATGGCACTGGTGGAACATGTGAGAGTATATGCAATGTCTTGCTTTTAGATTTGTTTTGTTTTTTGTATTAGTTTTAAACTTCAGGGGGGAAAAAAATCACATGACCTGGTAACCACAGTCAGATTTATATTGATTTTAGGCTGAAGAAACTTCAAAATGATGATGGATTCCAGAGTAGGTTTAGTATTGTAGACGGCACGACACCATTCAGTTTAATAAGGATTTGGTCGGGAACCAAAAATCATGAAGAAATTCACAGAATGGTGGTATGCAGAGGGGCTGGATTAGACAGGTTTTACTGTATAGTATATTTGCAATATTAAAACTGCATGTAGTTACACAAAATCAAAAGTTTTTTATTTTTTTTATTTTTAAAGACATTGTAGTGTGGAAGATAAGGGTTCAAAGACGTCACAAGTACCCAATCAATGTTTTTCCCCTGACTCAATTTCCATGTAATCATGTGACCTCGAACTGGAAGTACAGGATAGCAGATAACTTCAAGGACTGACAAGTCCTTTATTTGTTAATAACTGCCACGAAAATACCAATAAATAATCAAACAGATGTTTACCACAACGTGTCTTTTATAATGGAAAGCAAAGTGTGGTACATACGAATTAATTTAATCACTAAAAACGTGTGATCGTTCCCAAAAACTTAATCAAGCATATTCCTTCCTATATGATATGTCACAGTTGCTGTCTCTAAACATTCCAACAACTCTCAATATGCTCCCACTACTTTCTCAATCTGGCAATCATATTTTTAGAATTTTTTTTGTTTATTTATTTTTGCAGCTGTTCCGTCATCTGAGCAATGTCTTCATCTGCAGAACCCTACAAGAACCAGAGGTACTGGGAGCTGAAGCAACAATGCAAAGAACGCAAGCAGCTTTTCGAAGACCCAGAGTTCCCAGCTACCAGCGAGTCATTATTCTACAAGAACTCCCCCCCTGGGATTGTGGAATGGAAGAGGCCCAAGGTAATGTGCATTTATATGGAATAATGAAGCCCAGAGCCTGGTTACCGAGAGGATATTACATGCAGCCAGTATTAACTCAAGCCCAAGGCACTGTAATCACTCTCAAGGTAATCAGGTGATGCCTCTCTGGTATTTCATGTATGCAACATTTTCAGTGTAAAAGATTGTGGTTTCTTTTATCTACGGTTTTAAGACATGACTGATTTAGTGAGCTTAGTGGTAACTGGTCCAGCGCAGGTACAATAGTCTACTCAGGTTGAAGCAGACAGCGCTGCAAGGATATTGGACTTAACAAAACCGAGATGTGTTTTATTAATTGTTTGATTCAACCATAGAGTAACACAGTTTAAACAATTGTCTGAGATGTACAGTTTTGGTCTATTTTATTTTTTCAGTACAGGATGTTCAGACACATTTTGGTGCTTTACTGAGAATGGAATTCTCAGGTGAGCTTGATGGAATTTTTTTTGACAGTATTGATGTGTCTAGTGTAATATGGCTCCAGGAGCAAGGTTGTTACTTCACTGAGGGGCTTCACTGGCAACTATAAAACTTTCAACAGTCCTTTTAGCTCCATGCACACAAGCTTCCCCCCTCCTTGAAGCATTAAGACATCCCTCCATTTCTCTACAAGGGGATATGAAAGCCACATAATTCTTTTTTTCTTCTGTTTACATTGCAATTGTTTTATGTACTGCTAAGTTATTATTTTATGGATACTGTGTTATAGAAATATCACTTTAACAGTACTGTACACTACAGCCTGCCAGGAAATACGTTACACCTGCACTTCCTAGGTCATTTTGTCTCAACAGTGTCTTCACGGTCAAGCATCTGACTGACTACATAGCATGTCACTGGTTGGTTCTGAAAGAAAGAGGGGACAGTTTCATCCTCCAGGTGAAATGGCCATGAAAGCGCAACACTAAGCTGGCAAACAGATTTATTGAGTCTAATTGTGAGAGAAGCTGTCCTAGCACCTTTCATTAGCATCATAAGTCATAAACACGATTCAAGCACGTTATTATTTATTAAATTGTGGGAAAGAAGGGCGCAATGGGATTCGGAGTCCCCTCTGGAATAATTCAGAACTCTTGAAGATTTTGTTCTTAATCCCACTTGTGGATGTACTGTATCACAGAGGAATGTTAAAGAGTGGGAAAATATTTAGAAAAGACCCATCTTTAAGGCTCACACTGTGAGCAGTGAACAGGGAGGGCAAAAACCTCCTCCCTGGGAACGGAGCAACCACCCAGTCTGACATTTGAGGACATGCATTTCTTGTGATATAAACAAAAACTCTAAACCGTTCCAGAAACACTTTTACAAAGTAACAGCATTGTTGAGTGCCAGCACCTTTTGCATTTGAACATTATTGCAACAGTATGTGGAAGAATTTTTGTTTACAATACTGTTACAGTCTCTACATCTTCATCAGAGTAGATAGTTTCCCTTTGAATTGGTTTTCTTACTTGATACATGTAACTGTCACAAAGATGGCTGCAGTGGGTGACATCAAACCAAAAAAACAGGAACCAACACAAAATAAACAGAGATGTGGAGTTTAGTGAAGCTGAGCGATTGTTACCGCTCAGCATTTAATAATTAAAACAAGCAGAAAATAAAAGGTTGCAAGACAAACAAAACTCAAGACAAGGCACTTTAGCTAAAATAAAGAGATGAAACAAAACAGACTAACACTTAAACAAACAGAGGACTAACAGACAAACAAACACGGTGAGTCAAAACAACTATTTACTTTCATTTTTACTTTCTCCTCTCCACACCTGTTCTCCACTCACAAACACACAACCCCGAATCAGTGAAAGCAAGCTGCTTTTATGCAGCTGTACCGAGACTTGATTGCTAATCAATCACTCAATTGGAGTCTCAGTACAACAGCAAGTGAATTAATAAACGTGCAATTCCCTATGCTCACATATTACATTTTACCTGCACGTGAAGTGCTGTGCAATCCTCGTGCCTAAATACAAACATACATTTTAAACACTTGTGTTACACAGACCCATTTATATCCCAAGTACCAATGACTATACACTAACATTAACACATTACACGTAACATACAACACAAATAAATAGCCCAGGGGCAGGGCACTTTGCCACAGTAACCAACTGATTTGTAACGAATATCCAAATATTCAGAACATATTTTATGTCAAAAGGTCTGCACAACAAGTTAATAATAATATTAATGATTCAATTGCATAAAACACTATAGGGAGTGCATGCATATTGGTAGAACAGACGAAATTACCATATGTAAACTATGGATCGCAGACAGCAAAGAAAGATTATGCAGGTTATTCTTACAGTGATGCTGGAAAACTTTCCTATAGAGTGTTAAGTCGCATTTTTTTTGGATACAAACCAAGATGTCTTTGTTTGAATAATAAGATGTGCAGTGAGAGCCAAGCTGTGTCTAAGGTCTCTAGTACGCACATTTGGCACCTCTTTGTAAATAATGAATACAAATGTTTCCTTTTTCTACTCCCTAAAAAGAAATTATTGAATAGTCTGTCTGGCCAAACTGGCAATGCTGGTAAATTAAATGTGACTGTTAGCTAGGGTCAGCAACAGGGTATTGATTTAACCAGACTTATATGTATTGCCCCTGGAGAAATTAATATTTTTTCTCTTTTTGCTGAAAGAATTTAAAGTGGTTCTGTTGATCCAATACTGAGTCATTTTTTTTCTATCTGTCTGTGAGCTTGACTGGAAAATTCCATCTGCCTAGGACTCAAGAGACTTCCTTATTCTGTTCAGATCATGTGACGAGGGACACTGACCAGCACAATAGAAAATACAAAATCAAACTTAAACATGCTCTTTAAAAACAAGTTCACAAGGGCTCATAAAGTACTGCAGTCCTTTTTGTGAGAATGGCAGTAATGATAAACAGCCCCTGAGGGTTTGTCTGGTGTACAGCCATCTTCACTAACTATGGTCCTCTACTGGGAATTAATTTTCTGGAGTTAAAACACAACATACATTTGACCCAGACTGGTATGGTAAATGTAATAGCTCTCTTGTGAAATTAGTTTAGACACTTGTCGTCATTTGGGTCTTTTTTTTTGGCAGTCTTCAGCTTTTTTGAAGTTCTGAGATTACATGTGTGAACATAACAAATTCCAAGAGGTTAAGGTTATAATAGGATTTTGACAAGTAACTCTAAAGATAATCTTAAATTGGCCTTGGCCCTTTTAGTTGTGGCTCTGAAAACAAGGGAGGCTTAGATGTTTGGCAGCACCAATAGCTCAACTCTATTCTGGGTCATTTCCATTCAAACTGTCAGCAAGGAAGTGGAGTATCACATTAATAGACAGCATCACTCACTGAACAATACTCAATTATGTGTTATTGTTTTGTGTGTTTTTAGAACCTTGTGAAGATGCGTGACTTATCAGCTACTGAGTATTTAATTAGCTGACAGTTGTGCATCATTATTGAACTCGTGCAGGCTCTGGCCAAGGGGTAATAAGATAATAACTAACTAGTTAACCCCTCGGCCAGAATGTAAAAGACCTGCAGATTGGCTGTATGGGGGAAGAGAGTGTTCATGGATTAATGGGAGTTAAGAAGAAGAAAAAATAAAAAGGTAAACGAAAAACAAAAACAACTGCTATTGTACCACCAGCACAATATGTGTTATTGTTATTGTTTGTTTGTTTTTTTTTTGGCCAACGTGCCCTTTTGTTTTGTGCCTTTGTTTTGTATAAATGTTTGATTTTTCATTTGTTTAATAATTTGGATATTTTGTCTGCGTGTAAAAATGCACCCCTCCATCAGTTTCACTACAGAGGGACATATATTTTGTAAACGTATACGTCGTGCATCCACTATCAGTTTCAATGTAAAGGGATGCAAACTTCAAGGCATGTTTACGTAACGTGAAGAAATGCACCCGGTCTCTGTTGTAATCGAGAAGCTCCACCTCAAGGGCTGTTCCATAGTTAAGTGTATATTGTTTTATTTCTGTACAGGAGATTTCTGATAACCCCCTGCTGTTTGTGGAGGGAATCAGCTCCCAGGACTTGAACCAAGGAAGCCTGGGAAACTGCTGGTTTGTAGCAGCCTGCTCCTGTTTGGCTCTCAAAGAGGATCTCTGGCGAAAGGTAGGCTCACCGTTGACAATGTTCATTTAGGTACCATAATTCAAGATTAGAGCTAATGAGGGTCTGTGAAACTGATGTTTGGTTTCCTAGTAACCAGTTGCTGCTTTTCTTAAGACACATTCTGCATTCATCATGTGACTTATTGGCAGTGCAATACATTTTATGGGAGCAATAAATATATATATATATGATATATATATATATATATATATATATATATATATATATATATATATATATATATATATATATATATATATATATATATATATATATATATATATATTATATACGGTATTTTTATTTTATGTATCTTTTACGTACAAACGACAAATACAGAAGTATGTCTTTCATATAGGACAGTGTGAAACCTTTGAATTTATAGTAATTTATATGTTCTTTTCAGGTGATCCCAAACAACAAGGAACAGGAATGGGACCCAAACAAACCAGAGAACTATGCCGGGATCTTCCACTTCCAGTTCTGGCGTTTTGGGAAGTGGGTTGACGTGGTTGTGGATGATCGTCTTCCGACCATCAACGGTGAACTGATCTACTGCCACTCAACTGAGCGTAATGAGTTCTGGAGCGCACTGCTGGAGAAAGCTTATGCAAAGTACGCTGGCTAACCTTTCTATTTTCAGGAGCATATTTCTGGCCATGCAGCCATGAAAATAAATGCATTTGCTCAATGCTCGTCCTAGCTCTCTAAATTAAATATGCATAAAAAACATATAAAATGTTATTGTGTCTCGCATGTGCAAATCAATCTTTATTGGGCAGTTACACAGCGCTTCTTCCAGTTTCACCTAACGAAAATGCAGCAGCAACAAAGTGAACAAAGACCAGATACTGTAAAACAGTTAATCATTGAAAAGTTTTAAATACTGTGGTGTATTTTTTATTTTTTTTATCTGTGATGCCTTTAGTTGCCTTTGTGCATTTTCATTTGTGAGTAAACTATGACATTAGGACCTTATCAAGCACTATATTCTGCAATATTGAATACTAACTTTGGATACTGTTTTAATACTGGAAGCTGTTGGGTTTTTTTAAACAGTGTCCACAGTCATCACTTTTGGCAAGTGATATTTTCAGAATCATACAACTTAATGAAAGCCTACTTATTTTAAAACACTGTTCTTTCAGCTATATATTTTTGACATTGTATCTTTGGAATGGGCCAAAATAATTAGATATGCGTCACACTCTTTAACCTTCACTGAATTGTATAGGGTCGGATATGTGAGTGCTGATTGAGTGCTGATATTAGTCTGAAGCCTGCACCTTAATAAAATCATAGCAAATTGTAGTAAAGCATATTGAACCTGGTGCTTAAGCAACCTTACTGTAGCCATGAGAACCTTCAAACGACTGGACTGTCGGCCAAATGATAAATGTTAAAGGGAAAGTCTCATGTAAATCGTTTGTTGGCTTAGTCACAGTTCAAGCATCCACACAGGTTTTAGGAACGAAATAAAAAAAATCTTGCCAGCGCAGTAAAGAATAGAGAGGGATGGTAAGAGATATTAAAACTGTGGCAAACTATTATAAATGCAGAGCATAGTGATGTGAAAAGCATTGTAGAACTGCAGAATTGCTGTTGCAGTGTTACAATGGCAGCATCAGCTCTTGCATTGTTCCTCCAGGCTTGCTGGCTGCTATGAAGCTCTGGATGGTGGCAACACTGCCGACGCTGTAGTGGATTTCTCTGGAGCTGTGGCTGAGTCCATCGATCTGGAGGTGGGCAAGTACGCAACAGATATCCCACAACAGCTCAAGCTATTTGAAGACCTGCTGAAAGTCAATGAGAGGGGAGGGATCATCAGCTGCTATATCAAGGTGTGTCTCTGTAGCGCGATGACTTCCATAGTGCATCACTCACCTTCTACAGTATTTTGAAATGTGTTTTTTCATTGAAACTGTTAATTCTGCAGCAGGTAGCAATTGCTATGCTAATTTGCTAATTTATTCTGCATAGAAAGAATGCGTGAAGCCTAGGGAGCAATGTGGTATGGGTGTAAAGAATGTGAGTTGTTTTAACTAATGTATTCTTCTTCAGCTATGACCAAAAGTTTAGCACCACCTTGTAGAATAAACACATTTTGCTTCATAAAGTCGAATGAAACCTGCTGAAGAATGTAAGAAACTCCTTACAGATACAAGCACTGCAAAAGGATTATTACACGATGTCAAGCTGTCCTTTTATATGATCTGATTGCCAGCTTTAAATCCATTCCATGCTGCTCATATAAAGGTCCCTTGAGGTTTTGACTGATTTGTTGTTTCCAGTGACCTACGGAAATCCAGCAAGAATTAGAAGCATAACAGAAGCAATGTGCTTTTTTGTTCAGACTATTGCATTACATCCGTTTAATAAAGAATAGCTGGCTGTCTGCACTCTCTTTACACATGTATCAGTTATTTAATTGTTTAATAATGACAACTATTACAAGCTCATAAAGAAGAACTTGTTTCTGTTTCAGGTGGGGGTGGGTCACACGTAAACACATACATGCTTTTGTATTGCTTAAGATATGCTGAGCACTGCTTTAGAAAAGTAGTTTACATCTATTTGTACAGCTATAGGAAAAACAACTTCATTCAAAACAGCAGACCATTCTAACATACAATTATGTATACCAATGTCAATTTGTATTTATTTTCCATTACATATTTTCCTAGGGTAGTCTTACTGGGAAGTTACTGAGGGGTGTTGCTATAAACCACAGCTGGATATTTAGGAAGATGTGAAAGGAGGATGTTAAAGAAATTCCCTAGTTTGCATCAAACTACTTGCAGTATTTTCACAGGTTATTCCAGGATAACCACAGATAGGTGGAGGATGCAAACACTTTAATCCCACTTTCTGAAGGTTTGTTGCTTCCTCTTTGATTATGTGAGTTGGTCCCTTGACTGTGCTGCTGCTGCTTCTTTGTAAATGTGT
Organism: Polyodon spathula; assembly: GCF_017654505.1. NCBI lineage: Eukaryota > Metazoa > Chordata > Actinopteri > Acipenseriformes > Polyodontidae > Polyodon > Polyodon spathula. The sequence continues at coordinate 13,486,767 of NC_054553.1, forward strand.
AGTTCCCTCACTAAGTGAACTCCTTTATTAATGTGTGTAAAGGTGAAACTCCCGGCCGTGTCTCAAACTCTACACTCGCCATGCTTCCCCAGGCAACCTCACAGTCGGATGTGGAGGCTCGGATGAGCTGTGGCTTGGTAAAGGGTCACGCCTACTCGGTGACAGACGTGCGGAAAGCCCGCCTGGGTCAAGGGTTGATGTCCTTCTTTAAGGCAGAGAAACTCTTCATGATCAAAATGAGGAACCCCTGGGGTAAACAAGAGTGGAACGGACCATGGAGTGACTCGTAAGTAAATCTGCACTTTGGAATGGGTCATTTTTCAATAAAAGGGTGCTGTAACCAGGACTAAAACACATTTTGGTAGCACTTTAGATTACAGGGCATGGGTAGTTTATGTAATTACATTGTAACAGTGGTTCAATCAACAGTAACTACTGTTTAATTACAGTGCATGGAGTATTTACATAACTCGTGTAATTACATTGTAATTACAAGGCACATGCTATTTCACCAGTAGTTACTTTATAAGAGTGCATTGGTAGTTACCCAGTTATTACTATGTTATTACATGGATATGCATGCCCCATATTCTACTACGCATTGTGTTAAGGGCAGAGGCTGGGTGCAAACCGACAACCCTGTGCACTGCGAGTGAGCATCTTAACCACGACGCAAAAGAGCCGGGCTAGTCTGCATTTGTGGTTTAAGCGCTCCTGGATTCAGACATGACATTGGTGAATGAGTGATACTTGCCTATAGCAACAAGAATGAGTGATACCTGCCTGTAGCAACAAGCCCCCAGAGAGCCAGGAACCTGCGCTGAGAGAGAAAACAAAGCATGGTACATGCAGCAATAAAACCATGCATCATTCATAACTGCTTTCTAAACTGAAGAATACACACACCTTCTGAACAGTGCATTGATACTGTACTCAGGTTGCCTTTTTCTTATCCAAATGTTGAGCTCTGTTTTAGCTAAACATGTTTTTCTTTTTTAAATTACCGTTCTTCAGTATTTTAAGATACATGTTCAGTGGATGTGTTGGGTTGACCTTCCTCTCACTTTTTTCTTTTAGCTCCGAAGAGTGGGAGAAGGTGGGGAGCAGCGAGCGAGAGAACATGGGAGTCACAGTCAAGGACGATGGCGAGTTTTGGTGAGTTTTTCACATTCGAACAGCGCATTCCATTTGAAATAGGATTATGTTCTCATAAATCATCAACCCACTTTATTTAAAGAGGAAGTAGCTTCATCTGTCACTTTAACTGCATTTTACATTTCATTCTCCAATACTGAGTTATCATCCTCTGACTCAGACCTGGATTTGAGCTGCCTGGAGCTCTTCTGGAGAATCCGAAGTACTAGCTCTGAACAGCCTTCCTATTTCCATTCAAATCATCCAACAGCGTGACCATAGCATTGAAGTACTGAAGCAATCTAAATGGCATTTGAAACTACTCACTCTGGTATAGTGCTGGTAATCGCCCCTCTTCAAATACATGCTGTATGTTTTGCCAGTGTATTTAAACCTACTTTCAATAAACACATTTTCCTTATTTCCTTCAGGATGGCATTCAGTGACTGGTGTAAATACTTCACTGGGGTGGATATCTGTCGCCTCATAAACACCTCCATCCTGAGTATTCACAAGACCTGGGATGAGACGACTCTGCAAGGCAGCTGGACCAAGCACGCTGATCCCCTCTACAACCGCTGTGGGGGCTGCATGAACTACAAGACCACCTTCCTGCAAAACCCCCAGGTCAGCCAGGCAGGGCACAAGCAAGGGCTAAACCAAGGGTACCATTGCTGACTGGGCTTACTTCATGGTCACTTGTGGTATAGCAATGACTGGCTGTGATGTACAACCGTGTTCTGAAATGGCACGACAAGGTGTAGGAGTTGAAAATGGTTTGACTGTGGTGCCATAGGCCAAGCATGCTCTGGCACTGATTAGCCATGGGAAATCAGGGCTGAGCATGTTAATAGTGCATGGTTTAACCTCTTTTAGACCCAGACAAATATCTGCAACTACAGAAAAGGTCAACATATTTTTTTCTCTAAATCAAGTTGGTTGTTTTTCATCACATAATACTGGAAGTTTTAACAGCTGAATGACCCACGCCCCTCCCAAGTAGTTTTCTTTGCACATCACTGCACTGTGTTATTAATCAAACTAATGCTGGCGCTGTTACAGTCTGCTGCAAAAACATTCAGAGCATAGATGCAGCACTTGGGGAACACTCCCATTAATCATCATTTACACAAACAGGTCCCCTTAGTTCAGCTTCATTCATGGTTCAATAGTTCATGGTTTAACATAATACAACGTCTGGGTTAGTTGTGACTGCACGTAAAATGAAGACAGGTCACATATTTGCTAAAAGATCCATTTGATAAAACATAAATAAATAGCGCTACTAAAGGTTTTAACTGTTATTAACAATTAGTAAGAGTTTATTACAGTAATATTTGAATGACACATTACTAAGGCTTTGTGTCATGCTAAAAAGTAATTATAAGATTTCTTATAAATACCTTAGTTGCATGTTGTTGAACACTGTATTGCTTTAGCTGGCCTTATGTACATAATATAAGAAGAAGAAAAAGCAGAAGAGGAGGGCTCTCCAACATGTTTTCTTTACTTAGAAAATAATGACTGCTGGGTCCCTGCCCGTTTGAATATACAGTTTGACTTGTCTTGTGCTGTATAGAGGTTTTACAAGTGCTTGTGAAAACCTTTTGGATCAGCTGCATTGTATATTAAAAACAATTAAATGACAGCTTACTGTTATGTTTGGCCTTCAGCAATTATTGCTGTTGTAAGTGGTTGCATGCATTTTATTGTGAGTGGTACTTGGGTGATCCTGCAAGTTTACTCATAAATCCTCAAGCTCCAGCGAGCCAGCATTGAGTCTAGGAAGACATGGAGAGGGAGTCTGCAATTCCAGGGTTTCAAACAAAGCTTAATCCGAAACAGCTGAAACAATTCAGAGCCTGAATCTGGGCTGGGGTCTTGGAGAGCTCTTCTAGTCCTAGTTCCATAGCCTGCAACTGGTATTGATCTTCAGGGGAAGTTTGTAGAGCAGTGTTTAGCCTGGGCGCAGCCAAAGTCAATAAGAACAAGTTAACCATTTACCTCTTGTAAACTTTCTGGAAGCAGTCTGTCAGCTTTTATGTAGAGGGTGGGGCTAAGTAGCACTCCCTTGTAAACTGCCCAGTGTGATTACATGCACATCATGTTTCAATCCTAATCAATTAGATTCAGACACCTGTGCATCAGTGCACTTCCAGCAGTGCATTGTTCTGTACTTCCCAAGTCATCTGTTGCACAACCAAGAGCTACACATGGAAAATCATTAAGCAGAATTGTAACATGGAAAGCAGCCCTACAGTATTTATTTTTAGAACGGACTTTCCCCCTCCGCTCCTGTACTGTGTTATTTTGTTTGTACTGATTTATTTATTGTGTTTATTTATATGTGACGACGAAGTGCCGCGTTTTGTTTTTTTGTTTTTGTTTGAGTGTGTTCTGGCAGAGGCAAGGTAGCAGCTTGTCCTCTGCCAGGAGTAATTAAATAAACTTGTGCAGATTGTGGCCGAGGGGTAATAGAATAATTACTAACTAGCTAAACCCCTCGGCCACAGTATATAAACCTGCAGCACTCTCAGTTCCGGGTGGGTGTTCAGAAGTGGAGAACGGGAGAGCGAGAGGAGATTAATTTAAAACAAACATCTAGGAACAGTGAAGGCGATTAGCCCAGCCTGACCTGGATCGTATTTGTATTTTTGTGTTTGTGATTATTTTGTTTATATATTTTTTTCTCTCTGTGAGCACTGTCTTTTTGTTTCAATATTTTAATTATTTTTGTATTAAAAAATAAACGATAAGCTGCATCTTTTTCACTGCAGTTACCTGACCTGTGTGTGCTTCCTCATTCTGGCCTGACGTCCCCGCTCAGCCGTTTCCTGCCACAAGCATTAATTCATTATTTGCTGTAAAAGACAGAAACAAGGAACAATCGAGCAAGCACAAACCTACTGGAAGCTGTATTCCAGTTATCTGATCTGATGGTGTGCGATTCGAATGCCAAGAAATCTGATTACTTGAAGTAATGCTGACAATGATAATGCGCATCCTGAATGTTGGGCATATTTTAGACGTGGCTTTGAAAGAGAGGGCTTGAGTGTTTTTCCCCCCAGTCAAAGCACAAATTAACTGTTCAGTTACGTTATTCATATATTTATACAGCGCTCCCTCGTTATAATGCACTTTATGCCATGGAACTGGTTATAATTCAGTATGGTTGTGGCTCCCATTTGCCCCATAATGCCATTACACAAGCACTTTTATTCTTGTATTAAGGCAGAACACAAATTGCACAGTATCTTAACTGTGGCTCTTGACGACAGCATTATAAAGGGCGAGCAATGTACTATGCATTTATTGTGATTTACTATTTGTACCAGTTGGGTGAATTTGGGTTTCAACCCATTCTGGGGGGTAGAATTCAGGCTTTATCCAGTTTAAACCTAAAACCAAAACCTTTATTGATAAAGTATGACCAGAATAGGAAAAATGTTTAAGAGGTTCATCACTTTATTGATTGAGCAGGACCTTTGTTGTTTATTAATATCCCTCTGTTCTCAACAGTATGTCTTTGATGTGAAGAAAGATGAAGATGAAGTCCTGATCTCACTCCAGCAGCGGGACCTGAAAATACACAAAAAGATAGGCCAAGGAGAGAATCTCACCATCGGCTTCATGATATTCAAAGTAAGAGGATCTTTAAAAAGTCACAGAGGAAAGAAGAAATCATTGCTTTATAGGTTTCACTGAGTTGAAGGGGAGGGCCGCTGAGTTAATATCAGCTTCCTGTCTCATCTAAAATCAAATCATATTTTTTGAGGATGTTTCAAATGATTTGGGAAAAAGGTACATATACATTAAAGGTACATATTATTATTATTATTATTATTATTATTATTAATTTCTTAGCAGACACCCTTACCCAGGGTGACTTACAATTGTATACAAAAAATACATAAAGAATTACAGTACAATTAAGATCAAGATACAAAATACAATGACTTCAGTCCTAATAAGAGCAAATACAACACAAAGTACGATTTGATATCAGGGCAGTTCAAGAGCAGATAACAGTGTTGATAGTTACATCAGGGTTAGATATGAGTGCAGGTGAAATACAAAATACTACAGATTGGGTTAATTACAGGATTAAATACAGTAAACCAGGAAGCAGATACATGCAAGTTAAACTGCATTAAAGGCAGAGTACTATATTGTCCAGAAGAGTTGAGTTGTTTTACAGGTGTTGTCTGAAGAGGTGTCTCTTGAGGACAACATTTTAAAACAGCTTGTGCGAACTATATGGGGAATCAAGAAGTTACCTGCTAAAACTTCGGAAAAACATATATGCATTATAAAATAGATAGGACACCTAACTGAGAATGCTCAAAGTATATATATATATATATATATATATATATATATATATATATATATATATATATATATATATATATATAGCAATTTATCGTTAATTGTACAATTAACATGTTGAAATATTAAAAGTGGCACCAAAAGTATTAAGACAGTTCCCCAAAGGCGTATCATTGTTGTATTGTTTGCAATCATTATAATATTGGCTTGCAGTCCTGTGTGCTTTTTCTTTTTTTTTTTTTTTTTAAACAGACCCTATTCACAGCACAATAAGTAGCTTCAAATGTCACTGATGTATGTATTTATCTATTGACATGTCTCTTTCTATTGCATGCTGCTGGCAATTGTTCTTGGTGGTTATGGGTTCTGTTGCTGCACTGATATTGCGTTATTATCATTTTTCTCTTTCATTGAGTTTAAGCTTCAGTACCAGGACTGAACGCCATTCCTAATTCCATTCAAATCATGTGACAATGGGCCAGTCCTGCTAAATCGATATTTACAGAAACAGGTTTGGCGGCCAGAGTTGAGGCCACTTTGTCACACGACTTCAATCAAAACAAGGAAGGTCATTCAGTCCCGTTGTCACGGGAAATAAGTTAGCGTTTGCCTTTTTGAGCCTTTCCTCGAGCGCGCAAATTTTTTAAAGGCAAGGTTCTGTGGAGATTTATTCAAGATTTTACAGATGCCATTTGTATTTTTTCAAGAAACGAAAACATGTATTGCGGACCGTGTTTTTTTTTTTTTTTTTTTTTTTTTAAAAATGTGACTTTTGCCATCATATTTATCGAAGTGTATTGCAGACATTATTTTTCTGTTTAAAAAAGTAACATGTGTCGTCTTATTTAACAGAGTGTAAATGTACGGTTTAAGTTTTTTTTTTGTTTTATTATAAATACATTTTATTTAAAGCTTGGATATGCAATGTGGTTTTTAACAAAAATAAATATTTTAAAAACATTCTTTTGTTAGTATAATTTATGTTTATGCAGAGTTAAAATCACTACTTAACAAATGTTTATTTCCTTTCAAAAATGTTGTCATATCATACCGTGGCGTAAGCAAATGTAAGCGTTTATTCTATGTAGGCTCAAGTTTAACTAAGTTATTTTCACGGTGAAATGCATGGTTGTTTTTTTATTTTTTATTTTTTTAATAAATGTTACCGGTAAGTGGGTACAAACACTTTTATTGATAGAGAATACTGTTTTTGACGTTTAACAAGTTACGTGTGGGAATAAGTAAACCTGTTTTAATATATACAGAAAACCTGTACGTTTTTAGCGACATATGGTGTTTTAAAATCTGTATAGATACATAATTTGAGAAACGCACAAAACGATTATATAGGGACGTGTATATACACACCTGTATTATGAATGACAAATAAGAGTGCAGTACATACAGATCGATGCTTGTGATGCTGTCTGGTTTTGTTTTTGGTATATTTTATTTAAAAAATAAATTGTTTTAGATTTTGCGCCTTTTTTTGGAGTGGGCCTGGGCAGTATACATAGAGGGGAGGCGTTTGTGACTTGACAGCTGTAATAATCTAATTGCACATAAAAATACATCTTAATGCTTAATTGTTTCATATATGTCGTAACCAATATACAGAATATCGTATTTATTTCTCTTTTGGTAATATTTGTACAAAGAAAACCTATAATGTAAATATCCGGCGATTACAAATTTAAAATGACAACTCTGATGATGGTTTAAACTGGGAATGTTAAATAATAGATATTGTCATATTATTTAAAAAGTGTTATAGCGATTTAACACAAATATAATTGCACATAAAAATAAATCGCACGACCACGTCTTTGTAGTAGCTTAAAGTTAACCGCTATTATTAAATAAAATAAAACATGATACAATAAAAAGTATTATAAATATTATAACAATGTGTTTGCAATTTTAACCACATATAACGTAGCTTTTATAAAGATCCTGAAACATTTTTTAAAAGTAAAACAATTTTCTGAATTAGTTTGACAGAAAAAGGAGACGGCTTAGCCTTGCCTTTAAATTGTAAGATTCGCGCGTGTCTAGAAAGACTCAAAAAGGCAAACGCTAACTTATTTCCTGTGACACCTCTACTGAAGAGCTCTAGCTTCAGTTCAAAGCCAGGTTAAGGCAGACTCAGAGAAAAATTATAATAACACAATATGGGAGGAACAGAACCCAGAAACACTCAGAATTATTGCAACCACCTTTATAATAGTAAGGTGAGTTAAAATTACATTTAAAGCTACTTACTCATTAAAGATTTTACAAAGAAATGCAATTTATCATATTCTTTTTTCTAGGTGGAACTTAACAGGGAATTCCGAATCCACAGCTTACAGACGCAGCAGAACGTGGCCACTTCCACGTACATCAACGCTCGCTCTGTGTTCATGAGGACAACACAACGGAAGGGCCGCTACGTCATTATACCCTCCACGTTCCAGCAATGCATTCTGGGAGATTTCCTGCTCAGGGTGTTTACAGATGTGTATTCCGGATGCCGGTAATAGCATCTTTATTGTGTATTCTAACAAACTGGACGTACAGGACACCATCCCACTCTTGTATTTTCAGCGTTGCTCCTGTGATTTTGGTTGGTGCAGTTGGTTATGCCTCATTCCTTCTTCACATTGTAACCAATTACCTTAGACACCTAAAGGAATGCCCTTCAAAACATAAACAAAATTAACATCCAACATGTACAGGTAGTGGACAAAAAAATGGAAACACCTGGGTAAATGAGGGACACCAAGTATGTTGAAAGCAAGGGATTCCACACAAGTGTGGCTTATGCGTTAATTAAGCAAATAACATCCCAACATGCTTAGGGTCATGTATAAAAATGCTAGACAGGCCTGGTTGCCTATAATTATGGCTAGCAAGAGGAGACCTCAGTGACTTTGAAAGAGGGGTAATTGTTGGGATGCATTTGGCAGAAGCTTCAGTGACCAAGACAGCTCAACTTGCTGATGTTTCATGAGCAACAGTGTCTAAGGTGATGTCGGCATGTAACTCTGAGGGAAAGGCAGGGGGCGGAAGCACTTACTCCAGGATCGTGATATCTGCGCATTAGTTCGAAGTGCAAGGCAAAACAAGCGAGCAACTGCAGATCAATTGACTGCAAATTTCAACCAGTTTCATCAAAAACAGTCCACCGAGAACTCCACAGAGCGAGATACCATAGTCGGGTTTCAGTGCACAAACCGCTCATCACACCTGGCAATGCACGTTTGCGAGTCCAGTGGTGCAAAGAGCACAGGCAGTGGACTACCGAACAGTGGAGAAATGTGATATGGTCAGATGAATCATCCTTCACCATACTCCTAACAAATGGACGAGTGCACGTGTGACACCAATCTAAAGAACTCTACAGCCCTGAGTGCTTGGTTCCAACAATGAAGGGTTCAGGTGGTTCCGTAATGTTGTTGGGCGCATTTTCCTGGCATGGTTTGGGTGCACTCATTCCCTTAGAAAGCAAGGTCAATGCTAATCGCTACTTAATGGTACTGAGTGATCATCTTCACCCCATGTTGCAGCATTTCTTTTCTGCCAAGGGGGGGTCTTCCAGGATGACAATACCCCCATCCACAGAGCATGTCTGGTCGCCCAGTGGTTTGATGAGCATGACACTGATGTTATCCATATGTCTTGACCTTCTCAGTCACCAGATCTGAACCCAGTCGAGCATTTATGGGATATTCTGGAATGACACCTGAGACAGCGTTTTCCACCTCCATCAACCAGGCATGAGTTGATTGACTTTCTCGTGGAAGAATGGTGCCGCATCTCCTCCAGAATTCCACAGGCTGGTAGACTCTATGCTACGGCACATACAGGCCATACTGGCCTTGTGTGGTGACCCAACGCCCTATTAAGTGACTTTACATTGGTGTTTCCATTTTTTGTCCACTACCTGTAGCGGATTGTATAAGGTATATTTTAATTGTAAAGCAGTACCATTCAATACTATAGGGTTATAGGATGGTAAGCGTCTGTAGTGTTCTACTGATATCTTCTCATACTCAGAGATTTGTCGTCTTACTCCTATATAAACCTATACTAATATATTTAATTACTATGTTTCTTAATAGTTCCTTTGTATATCTATATATGGGCAGTGAAAAAGTACTAAGTTGTGGATAAATGCCCTGTCTTTGCACCCAGAGAGCTGGTGATGGATAAGCCTTTACAGACCTGCTGGATTGGGTTGTGTGGCTATGCACAGACAGTGACTCAGGTTCACATTGCCGGCGCTGAGGGGCTACAGAAACAGGATAGCTCAGGGGGTGAGTAAAACAGCCTTTTTTGTAATCCGCTTTCTAGAAGAACAGTTTGCAACCCTATTCCCTTCCATTAACTTGCTGTTTTCAAAGTCTTCTTGGGGAAACTTTCACCAAGCATTCTTTGCAAGTCTAGAGTTCTACTCAGACAGTTTAAAGTGCAAGAGCTTTGTTTGATAGTGCCCCACCTTTGTTTAAAAAAGATGAAGTAGTCGGAGCACTGAAGCAATCAGAAAATGGCTTTTAAAACTTTGGCTAAACAACCTTCAACTCTACAGTCATGAAATGAATGTAATAAAAATGTTAACAGTGCAACTCTCAGAGACATGGATCTAGCTGAGGCACTAATGTCACGATTTTAGATATATCTGGAGAATTTGCTCATGCAAATGTGGTGAAATCTGGTATGGACCTACTTATGAAACTTGGTTCTTAGAAACCACTGGTCTGGTTTTCATGTAACTAGGCTTGCTCAGTTCTTACATTATCTGATGTATTATATTTAGAGCCCCGTGAAATTCTTTTTATTTATTTTTTTTATAATTTTTCATTTTATTTTTCACAAATATTGTTGTTGTTTTATTACAGGTATACATTAATAAAATAGATGTATATCAATAACAGTAGAGTATACATATTGTTTTAACTATATTCATACTTTCTTTTAACATTTTGACATAAACAGACCTAGCACAGAAAAATAATTTAATTACCATAATTTTTCATTAGTGGCTGTAACGGTAACGTACAGTCTCTAATCGACTTAATTAACTGCCTATTTACAGTAAGTACTGCCTATGCCCTCTATATTTTTGCTATAATACGTTTTTTCTTTTATTTTTTGTTTTATTTCATTTTATATGTTGTATTTCATTTTATTTTGTGCTGTTTTGTATTTTGGAAAAACACAGGGCTCTAATTATACTTTTAGTTGTAGGTCATGAGATCTACTTGTTTATGATTCTCAGAGCCTTGGTAATTTGTACCGTCAAATTGAAGAGAGTTTTTGGATTGAATCCACCAGCTTATCCTAAATTCACCAGCTGAGTATATGAACACGTACATTGTTTTTTATAGTATTAAAGGTAAGCTGCATTGATTTAAAGGAGCGCCCCAAACACTGTTCAAACCATTGAAGAGTTGTCACTAGCAGGTTGGTCTGTGTTTTTGTTGGTTATCTGCAGGAGCTGACCCATACCTGATTATTAAGTGTGAAAGACAGACGATAACCACACCCGCCCAAAACAACACCACTGACCCAAAGTTCGACACACAGGTCATCTTTTACAGGAAGAAACCCAGGAAGCCCATCACTGTGCAGGTAAGAGAATTTAGGATAAACATAGAGCACATGGATGGGATAGTCACTACAGGAAGTGTACAAGAGAGGATACGTTAACCTTCCGGGATTGTCCTAAAGTTCCAGTCCTTTCCTCTCTAGTATCCTATCATGTGTGTTGTAAATGGTTATCATTAGTTTCTCATTAAATCATTATTTGCTATGCTTACTAACTAGTTTAGAAAAAAATGCTTCTGAAAAGTCTTCCCAGGGCTGGCTGAGGTGGGGAACCATATTAGGTCATTCAAAAATGATGGTAAATACCCAAAATAAGAAAGAGGCAATTGTTTACTTAATGGATACACAATTATTATGAATACTGCAATATCTATACATTTAATAAATAATAATTATAATTTATAGTTCATTTTCCCTTTTAACTGCTGTGTAATTTCAAAATGAACTGTTTTGGCTCCTAACTAACAAAGCTAAATGCATCCTAACTACCTTACCTAATACGTTACAGATATATGTAGCATAGGCTGGATCAGTCAGTGTGTTTAAATTGTGCCCGTGCTGTCTATTGAACACCGACTGCGGAACAACTTTTAATTTGTATTCAGAATAGTTCAGCAGAGGGTGCTGGCTCTTATTTGAATAACTGTAATACTAATGAATCAAAATGCTTCATCATGAAAAGATAAAGAGGACAGTAAAAAAAAAAAAAAAAAAAAAGAAAACTTGTTATAAAGTATCAGAATCAGGGCAGGTGATCAGGGGACCTGCCTGCCTGTCTGTTTGTCTGTGTCTGTCTGTCTCTCTGTCTGCCTGCCTGTCTCTCTGTCTGCCTGCCTGTCTGTTTGTCTCTGTTGGCCTGCCTGCCTGTCTGTTTGTCTGTCTGCTTGCCTGTCTGTCTGCCTGCCTGCCTGCCTGTCTGTCCCTCCTTATTTCACCGTTACCAACAGCTCTGATTTTGTATTGACACTGTGGCAGGGGAGATGCGTTTGCTGTGCCTGCCACACTTGTTTTCTGATTCAGAGCCAGTGTGTTTGCCCCACAGATCTGGAACAAAAACACCATTCAGGACGAGTTCATGGGCCAGGTTATCTTGGCCGCCTCCACGAATGACCCCTCCACATCTCAGAGGCTGCAGCTTAGGAAGAAAGGCCGGGCAAAGGCTGATGAGATGCCAGGGTTCATCACACTCAGGACTATCACCTGTGAAAATCTCACAGACCTATGAAGCGCGCAGGGGCCAATGCGCTGACTGGCAGCTGCCGCATCCTTCAGCTCCAGTGGTGTATTGACAGCAAGCCACTGGAAGCCAATCCAGTTTAGTCAAGACCTTGTTCCACCCAGGTCCTTAATTAATTTACCTTAACCAAGCAATGCACTCTTAAAGGGCCACATTTTATCCACATTTAACAACTGTATAACTGTTTCCTGTTAGCTGTTATCAGTATACAAATGTAAAAGGTCAAAGTAATTTCTTGCCTTATATTAGTATTTCAGTCAGTGTTTTTCCTATATTGCTACCTGTATTGTCTATAAATTCAATAATTGCTACTTCTACCCAACACAAAACTGATAATGTTTGCCTCTGAATACATTGAGAGGGATGTTCATTTAGCATTTGAATCTCTGTGCCAGCTTGACTCCAGACGGGTCTGGGTGCAACACTGCATGTTAGGGTAGACTCTGCTACTTGCTTCCAGCAAGTCCAAATTGAATGAAAACCAATGGTGGTGATCAAAAAGGATTGACATTTCTTCAATCACCACTCAGGTTGAGGTGTGCTTGTGGTATTTTACAGTGCCATAGTAAATGGTGCACAATTGTATATATTTTATTATACACTACAAGGCAACATATTTGAAAGAATGCCTGCAAATTTCTATTGACATATGGTTGCCTATCAAAGTTTCTTTTTTGTTCCAAACAGTTATTAGCACAAATGTTGTCAAAACTAGATACTCAAAGCTACAGTATTTACTCCAGATAGTCATTAGCATAAGGAAATAACTTTCCTTATTCCATAAGGAAATAACACCAATTAAAATGATAAACTAGACTACTCAAAAGCCCCTAAAATAAATGCCCGAGTTGTGTATTTCTGGTTTAGTAACTTCACTGAGTGTGTTTTTTCCTGTTTGGAAAAAAATGTGCTCATGACGATTTGGAGTGAAGAGGTGTTTGTGTGTATTAGTGATTTTTTTCTAATGGTTTTTCTACTTTACCGATAAACTTGGCTAGAGTCATACTGAACTGAAATGCAACACCAAAAGAATAACAAGATATTCCATTGGAATTCTTAGGGATTGTCAGCCCTTTTTGTAAAGTGGAACCTACTTTGGAAATTATATAGTAAATTACTGTTTCTTGGTGTTCATTTTGAAAGCTAAATACAACCCAAGTGAAATATCTGCAACGTTAAAGAAATCAAATAAAACATGTTTTTTGTATTATTTGTCCACAATGATGTGGGATATTCTTGCAGTCTCTCATAAATGAAGCCTTTAAAACCATTGTGTAAGAATTGTATCCAAACTTTACTAAATATATCATGTTTACATCTAAAAGTATGTCTATTGCCTCCACCCCTTCAATGCCTTCATTCCTGTCATTAACCCATCCGGTGCTTCCCCTACTGACTGACATAGTATGAAACCATTAACATGATTTGATCCCAAAGACATTACTCAGCTGAAACGACCTAGGAAGTGAAACAGTAACAGAATAAAGCAAGCAGTAAGAAAGTGAGTCAGGCAACTGATACTTTCTTTGAACCTGGAGTAGTACCAGATACCATGTTTTAAAATGAAAACCCATGCTGGCTATAACATGTGGTTCTTTCAAAACTACACATTTGAGACCTACAGAATATAGTGAATGGAAGTTGACAACAGGTATTTTAAAGTGTTAATAAGAACATAAGAACATAAGAAAGTTTACAAACGAGAGGAGGCCATTCGGACCATCTTGCTCGCTTGGTTGTTAGTAGCTTATTGATCCCAAAATCTCATCAAGCAGCTTCTTGAAGGATCCCAGGGTGTCAGCTTCAACAACATTACTGGGGAGTTGATTCCAGACCCTCACAATTCTCTGTGTAAAAAAGTGCCTCCTATTTTCTATTCTGAATGCCCCTTTTTCTAAACTCCATTTGTGACCCCTGGTCCTTGTTTCTTTTTTCAGGCTGAAAAAGTCCCTTGGGTCGACACTGTCAATACCTTTTAGAATTTTGAATGCTTGAATTAGGTCGCCACGTAGTCTTCTTTGTTCAAGACTGAACAGATTCAATTCTTTTAGCCTGTCTGCATATGACATGCCTTTTAAGCCCGGAATAATTCTGGTCGCTCTTCTTTGCACTCTTTCTAGAGCAGCAATATCTTTTTTATAGCAAGGTGACCAGAACTGAACACAATATTCAAGATGAGGTCTTACTAGTGCATTGTACAGTTTTAACATTACTTCCCTTGATTTAAATTCAACACTTTTCACAATGTATCTGAGCATCTTGTTAGCCTTTTTTATAGCTTCCCCACATTGTCTAGATGAAGACATTTCTGAGTCAACAAAAACTCCTAGGTCTTTTTCATAGATTCCTTCTCCAATTTCAATATCTCCCATATGATATTTATAATGTACATTTTTATTTCCTGCGTGCAGTACCTTACACTTTTCTCTATTAAATGTCATTTGCCATGTGTCTGCCCAGTTCTGAATCTTGTCTAGATCATTTTGAATGACCTTTGCTGCTGCAACAGTGTTTGCCACTCCTCCTACTTTTGTGTCGTCTGCAAATTTAACAAGTTTGCTTACTATACCAGAATCTAAATCATTAATGTAGATTAGGAATAGCAGAGGACCTAATACTGATCCCTGTGGTACACCGCTGGTTACCACACTCCATTCTGAGGTTTTTCCTCTAATCAGTACTTTCTGTTTTCTACATGTTAACCACTCCCTAATCCATGTACATGTGTTTCCTTGAATCCCAACTGCATTCAGTTTGAGAATTAATCTTTTGTGCGGGACTTTGTCAAAAGCTTTCTGGAAATCTAAATAAACCATGTCATATGCTTTGCAATTATCCATTATCGATGTTGCATCCTCAAAAAAATCAAGCAAGTTAGTTAGGCACGATCTCCCTTTCCTAAAACCATGTTGACTGTCTCCCAGTACCCTGTTACCATATAGGTAATTTTCCATTTTGGATCTTATTATAGTTTCCATAAGTTTGCATATAATAGAAGTCAGGCTTACTGGTCTGTAGTTACCTGGTTCAGTTTTGTTTCCCTTTTTGTGGATCGGTATTACGTTTGCAATTTTCCAGTCTGTCGGTACCACCCCTGTGTCAAGAGACTGCTGCATGATCTTGGTTAGCGGTTTGTAAATTACTTCTTTCATTTCTTTGAGTACTACTGGGAGGATCTCATCCGGCCCAGGGGATTTGTTTATTTTAAGAGCTCCTAGTCCCTTTAACACTTCTGCCTCAGTTATGCTAAAGTTATTTAAAACTGGATAGGAACTGGATGACATGTGGGGCATGTTGTCAGTATCTTCCTTTGTAAAAACTTGTGAAAAGTAATCATTTAACATATTTGCTATTTTTTTTTCTTCCTCTACGATTTTGCCATTTGTATCTCTTAAACATTTAATCTCCTCTTTGAATGTTCTCTTGCTGTTGTAATATTGGAAAAACATTTTGGAATTGGTTTTAGCTCCCTTAGCAATGTTTATTTCTATTTCTCTCTTGGCCTTTCTAACTTCCTTTTTGACTTGCGTTTGCAGTTCTGTGTACTCTTTCTGCGTACTTTCTTTTTGGTCCTTTTTTAATGCTCTGTAAAGTGCCTTTTTTCGCTGAATATTTTTTTTAATTGATCTATTAAACCATTTTGGCAATTTAGTTTTACATTTAGATTTGTCTACTTTAGGGATATAATTGTTTTGCGCCTCTAGTACTACATTTTTGAAGAACAACCATCCTTCTTCTGTGGGTGTTTTCTCTATTTTACTCCAATCTACTTCTGTTAGTCTCTGTTTCATACCTTCATAGTTTACTTTTCTAAAATTGTAAACCTTAGCTTTAGTCTTTACTTTTGGGGATTTAAAAAACACTTCAAATGAGACCATGTTGTGGTCTGAGTTTGCCAGTGGTTCTCTGACCTCTGTTTTAGTTATTCTGTCTTCGTTATTTGAAAAGACTAAATCAAGGCATGCCTCCCCTCTAGTGGGTGCCTTCACAAATTGTGTTAGGAAGCAGTCATTTGTCATTTCCACCATTTCTATTTCATCCTTCGCGCTACCCACCGGGTTTTCCCATTTTATTTGGGGGAAGTTGAAATCCCCCATTAGTATAGCTTCTCCTTTGCTACACACATTTCTAATGTCATTGTATAACAGATTATTGTGCTCACTGTCTGAATCTGGCAGTCTATAGCATGCTCCTATTATTATGCCTTTTGAATTTTTGTCCGTTATTCTGACCCATATTGATTCGGTTTTATTTTCTTTGTCCAGGTTTAACACCTGGGCTTCAAGACTGTTTCTTATGTATAGCGCTACCCCTCCTCCTCTTCTGTCCTGCCTGTCTTTCCTATACAGTGCATACCCACAAATATTATATTCGTCCCCATCACTCTCAGATAACCACGTTTCTGTAACACCTATCACATCATAGTTACCTGTTAGTGCAGTAGCTTCAAGTTCTAGAATTTTGTTTCTGATACTTCTAGCATTTAGATAAATACATTTAATGGTTGTCTTACCTGAGTTGTTGTTCTTGTTTTGATGCGGTCTCCCTTCTGTTTTTTTGTTGGTTTCTCCCCCCTTCCTTTCTAGTTTAAATGCTTCCGAACCTGCTCGATACAGTGTGTATCAATTACACCTTGTGGTGATGGACATGTAGGGTGTGTAATAACTCCACTGTTCCCTGTAATGATTGAATTGGAGACAAAAATAGATCCTGAGGGACTCCTAGTGGTGAGTTTCATTCTGCAGAGAGCGAATTTATTACTCTTGGCTGACATGATGCAAAATGGTTGCTCATGGTGTTGAATGAAGCATTAGCCATTGTGTTATCTCTGCCTCGAGATGAGAGAGTTTTGCATATCCTGCCTTACTGCTTTGTACACTTTCCATATTTAAAGCGCCAGTAGCTTCACATGTCACTGTCTTTGTTTTTTAACTGTCTCTTTATCTTTTTGTGTTTACAATCATGCTTCTTGTGTTTTCTTCTTCCACACAAGTATAGGATCTGCTCTTCAGTTTAGGTGCCTGCCATAGATATATGTAACACAAGCTTGTCAAAGGCTTTTAATAGAAGCAAGAGCCAGTGCCATCTAGTTTGCTTTGCTGCCAATATACTGCCGTGCGCTAGATGGTGCTGGTGCTCACTAATATGAAGACAGTGTAGCTGTATCTAGCCAATGCTACATATGTCTGTGGCAGGCAACTAAACTGAAGGGCAGCTCTTGAACTCAAAGCCCATCAACACCTTATCAAGCAGTTAGTAATTGCATTGAGAATCACAAACACAAAATGATAAGGAACAGTAAAACAAATTCAAACTCAATGTCACCAGAAGATACTAGCTTTTTAACTTTTAAAGTGATTGCAGCTAGCAAACAATATCCCATGGATCTGTTGTGCAACACCCGGGTCTCAAATGTGCAGTTTTGAAATAAACACATTTTATAGCAAACATGTATTTTCATTTTATAAAATATCATCTGGCACAAGCAATCTCTGTTTGCAAAGTTTTTGCTTTCAGTTAATCCTGCACTTTATTGGTCATTATTTAGCAGGCTAAGATAAACTTAAAAGACAAAAAAAGACACTGCTGTTATAAAATAACTTTATAATCCTCCAATATTTCTAAATTGTGGTTGTGTTTTTTTTTTTTTTTTTTTTCCTGGATATCCCTCATTTTGCATAGAGATTTTCCAGAAATGAATGCTAATATTTGAGGAACAGCACAAGTGCAATAGAATACAATAAAAAGAACATTCTGTTTAGAATGTTTTTATTTAGGTCCAATTTCCAAACTATTTTTTTGTTTACACTCAAGACACAGCCATGCACAATCCATAATTAAAAATTTCTATTGCTTCAACCACAGTTAAAAATAGCTTATCGCAAACAATTGAAGTTTTTTTCTTTTAAAAAACAAAACAAAACATTTAATGCTGAAGTATACGAGATGATCAGCACTTTATAAATTAAATAATTAAAAAAAGAAAACCACATTTGTTTTTAACACACAGTTATAGGGGAGTTCCACGTCACATTTACAGGTTTACACATCATCCAAAAAAGGAATGTACAGGAAATTATGATACAGTGTCGATGCCGGAAGATGCTGAACATAGTTAAATACATCCTCTTCAATGTCTTTCTGACTGAGCCCGGGGTTAAAGGCAGGGATTTTTGTGCTCATTGTCTCAACCCAAAGCCTGCCAGGGTCCTCAAAACTTGATTGGAACCCTGTCCTGCCATGATATCTCCTCCAATGTTTGAGACAAGAAGCAAGCACATCTCTTATTACACTCCATAGCCAGCCCAAGGAATGCAAATCATAATATTGTGTCCTATCAGTCCAACATTGACCTTAAAAAAAGAATACAGGGGTTTAACAACACAAGTACCTGCCATAACACTGTCAATAGGGTGTTGGCCAACTATGGTGCAACCAGCATCGCTCCATTCAGTAATAATTACTGCCTTAATTTTTCAATCCACAATTTATTACCGGCACTCTCTCAAAGTTTGTCAGATTTGCTGTCTTGACCATCGTGAATAAAAGGGAGATGCAGCTTTCCTATATTACAGCAGTGGTGGACAGCGTCAGCACTTCCATTAGTATGAAACATAATGGTAGCATGTGTAGCAACCCTAAAAGAAATCTAATAAAACCTTGACAAGCTAGTCAAGATGTCAGACATGGCAAACCATCTTATTACAACAAGGCAAACAAACAATGCATTAATATTGGATTGCATAACACCAGGGGCGGTGCTGTATCTGAGTCTAGAATAGCATGCTGTATTATAAAATTGTCATTGCTTCCACTTTTTTTGTGTTGATAATCTTTAGATTTTTTGCTTGTTTTTAATACTTCAATTGAAGATACACAGATTTTGTCAACTACAACATTCCTGGCATTCTGCGTATTCCAAATTGTAGTACAAGCAATATATTCTTACAACTTTTAAATTAGGTTTCAACATGCTTTTTTTTCATGAAGTGCTAACATGGTCAGCCCTGATTTTCCATGGTTAACCATTGCCAGATGACACTTGGTACATGGCACCACAAATCATGTTCACCTCATACCAATTGTCATTGTTAGAGCATGGCATTTCAGAACAGGACTGCACATCACACCTAGTCATTGCTGTACCATGAATAACTCATCGTGGTCAGCAGTGGTACCATAGTTTACTAACTATCTGGACAACAGTGACTCACTCGGATTAGTCAGTTTAATCAACACAAGGGAGATTTTCATTGAAGGAGAAACCTGGAGGGATGGTTTTTAGAGTTCAAAAAATAAACCTGCAATGCAGCACTTGAAATATCATTTCATTTCCATCCTTAATATAATTCTACTGTTGTTTGAAAAATAAATTTGAGTGACTAATTCGGCCATATTGGCACCTTGAAATTGTATATGATCAGCAAATATTTGCAACCTCCCAATCGAATGTTAGACCGACCTACGAGCTAATTTAAGTTGTACAATTCCCCCCTTTTGGGAGTGAAGTAATCCTTTTGTAACACCTCTTTGAAATGCCCAGGTGATCAGCATGAACCAAAGGAATCCACATCATGTTCAGGCTGCAGGAGATGAAGGGAAAGAAGAGGCTGCAGATACGAGTTTGAGTGACAGAACTACGATAGATAATTCCACCGTTTTTTTTTTTTCTTGAAAATAATCATTTTCAGAAGACACTACAGCAGCAGACGTGGTGGTGTAGATAACCCCAGTGTTGGGAAAAGCTCCACGATAGAGTTTTTAAAGAACAAAAGAGGGTCTGAGCTTGCGAATGCTCTGTTTAATTCCTTGTGCTGTCCTGTTGGCTGTCAATCCCACAGCACTGTCGATGAGGGTTTTGCTATGAGGCCCAGTGTCTTCTTTTGAGAGTCTGTGTTGAAGACCAGCTCCTCAGCGGCTGTTGTTTTTTATAGCTTCCTTTGCAGCTACGATGAGAGGACTCAGGCTGGAGAGGGGCTTAGCTAACTTCAAGAAGGGATGCTGGAGACCAAAAAGAAAAAAATAAATCTACGTTAGTCAATATATAGACTGGGCTGTATTTTTTTCACAGTAAAAAATGACTTATTACACAGCATTTCATCTAAAAATATGTATTTCACGCACAGGGGAGTCCCTTTTTGGATGGCATAAAAATAAAATCCCCATTAAACACAGTACATTTCTAAAAAATAAATAATGAAAAGGGACAAATAATCTAAAACACTGTAAATGAGTAGATCAGTTATCTGATAGTCTGTCAATACATATTTTACACAGTCAAACAAATAGGTACCTGTCATTAGAACTGACAAGGTCACAGGCTCACATTACCTGTACAATTTGGTTATACTCCAGTCAGCATGGATAAGTCATGGAACCAAAAATTCTGGATCAAAATATGTATTGTGTAAATTGGGGCACCTCTACACATAAGGCTGAGCAGGCCTAACAGGGTTTGGAATAGTTATAGCCTGGCAGCTTCTAATGACAATAATTATTATTGGGAATTACCTTGGCACTAGACCTTGTCTGTATGTTAGTATCTTTGCCTATGACTTAGAGCAAATTAATAATCAGGGTTGGTTAACTGGGGTGTTAATTATCACCCTAGTCACATAACCAAAATAATGCATGCTCAACATTTCAGGGCTCAATGAACTCAATTAACTAACTGATTGTATTATTGTCTTCAATTGCTGCTAGCTCAGGTGTTGTGGTGCTGGATATTTTGTCTGATTTGGTTTATTGAGGGAGTGTCTGCTGTTCATGGGTTGATTAGTGGATTGAACCCAAAGGATATCTTTCAGGTTTATCACCCCTGGATTCATTGATTTCTGTTGGATAGGGACTAAGAGTCATCGTTTTTCCGATTCTCGCACAGTCGCTGTGAGGTTTAGATTGTGCACAGCACTATTCAAGGGAGCTGATCCAGGATCATCTTCTTCTTCATCATCATCTTCTTTTATTATTTCTTCTTTTTCTTCTATTTTACATTGATTTTTTTTAAAGATAATTGTACAGTTCAGAATTGTACATTGTATAATTTTAAACTTTTCTACAAAGATTGCTTTTTTAAAAAAAACAACTGGTGAGTGTTGATTTTAGAACACTCACAGTAGCTACACATTGTTTGAAGTCTCAGAGGCTGTGTCATGTGCACTAGAAAACAATGCATGTTCAATTTCTTTTTTACTGGTGGTTGCAACAAAAACAAGGGCTATTCGAGATACATAAGGTCTGGGGTTGAAAATCACTGATGCTACTACAGCCTTTTACAGCACTGTATGCTTACTGTAGGTCTCAGTTGAGAGCAGCATGACTATAGAACTCTGATTTTAAGTAAGACTTTGCGAACGTACCTGTAAGAGTTCCTTAGCAGCTCCTCTTCTATCCACGTCCATTTCCAAACAGCGGTTCAGGAAGTCTCGGAACACCGCGGACAGCCTCTCAGGGTTCTGCAGCTCTGGGGTTCCATTAGTAGCAATGAGATACAAGGCCTGGGGAGGAAGAAGGGGTTTACTGCAGAGAACTTTCCAGAAAACACACTGAGATAATACAGACAGACGGGGCTGCTTTAAAAGTGTGTTTTGCAGCCATGTCAAAATGTATTGGGTTATTTCAGCTCATGTGGACTCTATTTTATAAACCTTTTGTACAGCATTGACCAAATAGCCAACCGATTAATTACTGGGAGATTGTAGTAAAATGCTGATGTGTAGTTTTTTGGGATATAAAAATAAGGCTCAATAACATGCCTGTTTGGACCCCTCCATATAATCTACTTAGTTTGTTCAGTGACTTATTTAAAATATATGTGTGTGTGTGTGTGTGTGTGTGTGTGTGTGTGTGTGTGTGTGTGTGTGTGTGTGTTAAAAATGACGAGCCCAGATTTTCTTTTTGAGCCAGTCGAAAGCACCCCAAATATTACTGTATGTACTACCTAAAAAAATATTCTGATTTCAATAACTTGCAATTGTAGAAGTTCCATAAAAAGAATAATTAACCAATCAGGAACTAGCAGAACAAATATGTCTAGCACTACACACACATATGATGTGTGGTTGTATACATTGTGTATATATATATATATATATATATATATATATATATATATATATATATATATATATATATATATATATATATATATATATATATATATATATATATATTATTATTTTATTTATTTTTTTACTGAAAAAGCCAAACTGTATGAGCTGCAAACAGTTTGTTTACAAAGGCATAATGTACTGCATCACTGTATTTACTTCATATTAAATGCAATCATTAAAGGCAGGTTCAAACCCAATAGTTGCATTAACATGACAACAGCACTGTGTGTTAAGCATTTAACTCTAACAGCACCATCCAGACGGTCAGAAGAATCAAGAAGCTAGAAAGGGGAAGGCAGGTCTTTTACCCTGAGAGGGTTTTCGTTAAGATAAGGTGGCTCTCCTTCCACCATCTCTATTGCCATGATCCCCAGGGACCAGATGTCCACTTTGGGACCATACGCTTTCCGGGTCACCACCTCAGGGGCCATCCAGTACGGGGTGCCCACCATGGTGCTGCGCTTGTTCTGCTCCGGGGTGATCTGGGCACAGAACCCAAAATCAGCTGCCAAGGAAAGCAACAGAGAGGGAGGTTCAATTATTAGATGCCATTCCAATGGTGTCTTTATTTAAATAAATTAACCAAGAGCCAAAGTGATCTTCTGCATTTTCATAATGAACTTCGCAGCATTAATTGTCCTCTTACATGTGTTCTTTATCATTCTCTATTGTTCATGCTTACTATAGTCATCCTTTACCTTGCTTGCTACCAAGATATTAGGGAAACCTTGGCATCATTGCTGGTCATGATTGTTTCCTGGCCACTCATGGTAAAGTTACAGGTTGTGATGTACAGCCACGTTCTCAATCTCCATGGTCTCACACAATGAGTTTAACATGCTTTGGCTGTGATGCCATAGACCAAGCATGCTTTGGTAGCGGTTACCCATAGGAAATCAAGGCTGACCAACTTTATATTTCATAGTTTAACCATGGGAAGAGCATTGTGTAACATGGTGTAAACATGATACAAATTTCTTGAAATCTGTTTCAGAAAGTGAGGTGGTTTTAAAAATGACCACTAGGGGGTGAAGCTGTACTTTCCAATTCCTCTAATTGTGTGTAGTGGGCATCTCCAAAAAAAAAACCTGTCTTCAGAAATGCAGTCTGGGAGTCTTTTCAGAAGTCACCATGTTTGAAATCGATGACCCAGAAAGAGAAATAAAGAATTATAAAAAATAAATAAATAAACAAAAAGAAAACACAGAACTTAATATTAACCAGGTAAAAAATATGGGTAAACGTCTTAGTCTAGTAGATGCATGTTTCAACAAGGGTCCTTCTACATTAGTAAAAAATCATATTTGGGATGCCACTGCACTTGAGGGGTGGCTTATTCAGTACTGCATTCACCGAATCTGAAGAATGAATGATTGACCTCATCAGGGATACAGTGATGTGTAATGCACAAGGGGTCTCAGCAGTGTGGTAAAATGCCCTGACGATAATCATTCTGCATTCCTGGAGAAGCCTATCTGGGGTACCACTGTATTACAATCATATATATATATATATATATATATATATATATATATATATATATGTGTTTATTGAGTAAGCAGGGCAGTCTGTCCCCTGATCAATCGTTCTGCTGTATTCAGCTGCCCTAATGCTAGTTGTGGTGAGGCTGTGTTTATCATAGTGGTTTGAATTTTCTCCTTTCGGTTTTTCTACATACTTAATTTCACAGATCCGTCCATTCCAAGGAGAATGTTGTCGCTTTTGATGTCTCGATGGATCACCTGGTTGGAGTGCAGGAAATCCAAGGCTTGGAGACACTAGAATAGTGAAAAAACCTTCATACAGTGCGTGAACATCGTGTGATGTAATAAATACAAACATTCACATATTACAGTATGCACAAATGTATACATTTAAAGAAATCCCCTTGAAGTGTTACAAAAGTTTAATTACAGTAGATTTGCTTGGTAAATTTGCAATTTTTCCAATCTTTTTCACAGTTACACTATGCATTTACCATGCTTTATAATATGCATTACCATACCTCTCTGGGCTTTACAATGCTTACTATGCCTTACCATGCTTTACTTTAATAAAAACATGACCAGCTGAAAAAACAGTAAACTACCCATTCTGCCTAGAATAGACGAGAGGAATTTCCAACAGGGTTAATGTTGAGTTGGCACTATACTGGATCAATATCAATAGAGACTGCCTGCTTTATTAGGACCTGATCACAGCCTATACAAGGAGCTGGAAGGGGTCTTGAAGCATCCACAGCCAATTATATTTCCTGCAGTTGGTGTAGAGTGGTAGTCAGGAGAGTGCAGTAACTAATGCTTCTTTCATGTTAATCCCAAACATGCGTCATTGAATTGAAATCCAGATATTTTGAGAGATGACTTGTGTCATTCGCGCACAATTATATGAATAAAATAATCAGACTGCGCTCCTACCTCCCTGCAGACGGCTGCAATCTGTCCTTCGTCCATGCAGGTCTCTGTCACTACGTCTGTGAGCGAGCCCCCCGCCAGGTACTCCATCACCACCCACAGCTCATCTCCCACCAGATAGCTGCAGACAGGAGCAGGGGATAGCAGGAGAATCGGATCAGAGCCGTCTTAATGCAGGCACCTGCAGAGACTAGTCTGAGCCCCAGACTGGGGTGGATCCATAAAAAATAGGGCTTGCTGTCACAGCGAGCATTATTCCCATTTTCTAACTGTCTATGAACTACTACAGAATGTGGTATGTACCCATGCCCAGGACCTGTATCTGTAGTAGCTCATTCAGTGAGTGCAAAAAGAGGATACTTGATAGTTACATTCCCCATACAGAACCATTGTGTTTTTAACATTCCCCATACAGAACTATTGTGTTTTCAACATTCCTCATACAGAACCATTGTGTTTTCAACATTCCCCATACAGAACCATTGTGTTTTTAACATTCCCCATACAGAACTATTGTGTTTTCAACATTCCCTATACAGAACCATTGTGTTTTCCATTTATCCTACTCGTAATCAATCTGTTTAGAAAGACTTCTGTTCATAGCAATTTAAGCCTGTAATGATGGGCAGGCTGGTTTAATGTTAATCCATAGTTAATTCTATAACATACATGCCACACAGTCAGGTACTTGTATTTTTGATCCCGCTAGTTAACCCACGCTACCCTGGATACATCGAGGCACGTCTGCACAGCTCTCCACCCTCCTCGCAGCTGAGAGACATTCCACACATCCAGTGAGTTGTGCAAATGAATTACAGTGCACTCCGTTTATAAGAATCATATCTGTCCCAGATGATTTGATTCATATAAGCGATTGATTCTTAAAAGCAGACCGATACGATTACTGTGGTGAAGTGCTGCAGAATCAATATGTTAGTTTGAGAATGAAAGCTTTGTTCCCTGCAGTGTAATGGGTTGACCACTAGATGTCATGAGTTCCCACACGTGTGCACCACGACTGCACAAAGTATTTATTAGTTAGTGCTCCAACTGAAAGCTAGGTTTATCGTATTTGTTTGTTTTATTAGTGGTTGTTTCCCCACCGCACTGTAAGAAAAACAAAACAAACACCAGTTTTAAACTTTAATCAAGATTCCAGCCTGATCATTCACACTGCCCTCAACCACGTCACATTACAATCAAAACAAGTCTTTGTGGGTAAGCATCTTGTTATATAATCACAAATTATGTTTTCTCAGGGCTGCAGAATCCTATTTTACTACAGTGTACTTCAGAAGCAATCGTTTTGTGAGGGTGCCTAGTTTAATTGCCCTGTGGTGTTATGTGTAATGGCCTTTGAATTAAAATGACATTACAGTACAGTATTTTACTGTCAGGACTACCATTGCATTTAAGCATCTATGGCTTAGTTATTTTCTGTTGCAATGCAAATGTCAGTTTTTCCTTAAGCGGAGATGCAAAGCACCGGAACGGATTGGCCTAACGAACAAGATTGTACGTTTAATAAATGTGGGGTTTAATCCAGGATATGAACGTATGGTTAGCATAGGAATGATTTTGTCCCAGTGGTTTTGATCACTATATGCAGTTGATTCTTATATCAGTGATTCTTATAAACAGACTACACTGTATTTACGTTACTTAAAGGTACAATAGCCAATTCGTAAAGGATCATTACAAACCACCCATGTTTTACTTTGCATTTTTTGGGTTGAGGGTTTAATCAGATTGAAGTGCACACAGGCTGAAAAGCATGAATTTCTCTGAACCCCAGTGACTGTGGCTTTCAATACAACTTAACTAAAATATTCTAAATCTTAAATTAACTAAGTTAACAAAAATGCCCTTTGGGTAATAAATACTATAATATAAATGTATGATGTAAACTGTTTTTCTCTTGGAAAAGGCCAAACCGCACAAGATGAATAACAGGTAAATAGCATGATTACATATAGAAAGGTTTTGATTGAATTCGGAAAACAGGATCAGCAAACCACATCAGACTGAATCATTCAGTACCGTGACGAAGGACTCACCTGTCCAGATAGTTGACAATATTGGGGTTTTTATTTTCCCTCATCACCAGAATTTCATTAATTATCAACTCCTTCTTGGGCTGCTGCTGCAGGTTCATCTGTTTGATTGCCACCTGAAATGAATAAATAAACGGGGGGGTTTGTCTTGGTAGAGCCCCAGAATTTCCCACTGGGTCGCTAGAAATTAGAAAGTATTTGGGGTACCATTGCTCCTGTGTGATGGATTTCTCATAAAAATTATATTTTGCATATCGGACAATGATAAATTATTCAGGGATAGTATAACATTCAGCAGCTTAGTGCAACTGGCAATAAATATTTGTTGGAAGGTATTGTATATAACAGGTCATTCCAAATGCTTCCAATATATGATAAGCTGAATCTTTCTGCTATTCACTTGTATTGGGGCTCCAAATCTGGACATCCTGGGTTAAAAGTTTGATTGAACTAACGTCACAAAGGCTCCCATTCACAGCAAGTGACTCTATTCAAGTCAGAGCAGCACATAACTGATTATTATAATGCAGTACCTTAAAACCTGGAAAGAATGTGTCATCTAACAGCAGTAACTACAGGATGACTCTCGTGTTCTTTGGAGACAACCTTGTCCTTTGCTAGTATAAAAAGTATTCCAGCCACTGCTCTCAAAACTGCTCTCTCCTTGTGGCCGTCCTGTGGGAATCTCTTAAATAACATTGCAAAATCGACAGTGTGTTTACTAGACTACATTAAAAGACATTACCCTTGACATTCTGTGCCTCACAGGGAAAGAGAGATGTGCAGATTGGAAGTGCATTGTGGGTGTGTCAGGGGTCTTAAATAGTTGCTCTTTGGTGCCCAGTGACCAGATTCATTCAAAGAGAACACTGCTACTGCTAGATGTCTGTCGCTTCTGGTGATTAGTTAGAACTGAAGGGGAGGACTGCTGCTCATGTGATTAGACGGTCCTTGCTTTACAAAACAGATCTGATATGATCCTCTGCTTATTGGTATACCACTTTGAGAGGGACCATACAGAGATAAAGAGACCCATCACGTGGCAATACTGTGTAAAAGAACCACCTGACTACAATATCTACGCAGTTATCTTAGCAGTTAATTAGTTGTCTGTGAAATGGGTTGAAGCAAAGATTTATCAGAGGGTTAAACGGTCATAGTCAGAGCTTTGTCTAAGAACACCCCACAAGACAACTACAGATCACAGCCTGCATGCAGTCAGAGGCAGCTGATTGCATAATGAACAAGTTGCATTAGCCAGTGGACAGCAGAACAAACACAGGGTGTGGATTCATCTAGTATTAAACACTGCAGGAAAATTGACACTTTGAACTGGTTGTCATAGTGATTTCAAGATAGTGTTAAAGGTCAGGGTTAGGTGTGTATCTAGATGCTTTTGGAAGCGTGGATGTTCCTGGAGATTTGGAGTAAATAGCTTTGAGAGGTAACACTTTACATTACTTTACATTATTGTGTATTTACATAGTAGTTACTTAGTAAAGGCATGTGTTTATTATACATAGTCATAACGTACTTAATGTGTAAAAAAATTCATATATATGTAAGTGCACACAGGTGTCAGAAAAGGGTTAGGGTTAGGGTTATATTGTGTAAAAAGATTTACATATTAAGTACATTATGACTATGCATAATAACACTGTAATTATGTGTAACTATTATGTAAACAAACAGCAATTAGAGACACTTAATGTAAAAAATTACCCTTTCATAATCGAGCCACAATGGTATACTTTATTGGGGGGGGGGGGGGGGGGGGGGGATTCACACATCTTTTTACTCCAAATTGTTATTAGCATACACAAAAGAGAGAAAGATAGACAGAAACACCAGTTAAAGTTACAAAACTATACATTAATAAAGTAAAAATAATTAAGAGCCCTTAAATGAGTTATTTATTTTGATTGTGTATCTTAATGGCAAGGAGAATCCGGTGCTAATGGCACAATGGGCTCCTGGGTGTCTGAAGTCACAGGGTTCTCGTGTTATTGAACTGGTTCTATTAGTTTGAATAGTTTTAGGAGCGCAGCTTACCTCTTGCCCAGTCGCAATGTCAATTGCTGTGTACACTGTTCCTGATGCCCTGCAAAGGGAGGAAGGAAAAACATGATTTCAACAATTACTGCAGGCTAAAGATGTCAAGAATGAGAGTTGCAAACATTGTTTTCAAACCCTTAGTCTCTGGAACAGTCCAGTACCACCAATGTGTGTCTTTGCTTCAGCAATCTCTACCGGATATACTGGAACCTGGCATCGCTAAACTAACACTGATGAAGCCACTGTCTCAAATGCTTATCTATTTGGCTCTTTCTTGTTCCACTCATTCAGAACTCAAACATTCAATTACTGAGTGAGTTACTGCAAATGAAAGAAGTTACAGCTTTTGTAGAAGTTTTCCCTCTAGTGTATGATGGAGTGTTTGAAGCTATAGATGCACTACTGTAAATAATGCATGCCATGATTAACCTGTAGAGTGGTGGATGAAGGCGTTATGACAGATTGACGTCTCAAAGAAATTTAGCACTTTTAAATTGTTATACTCTGTTGATTTACCATGCTTTACCATACATCTCTAGTGACATATATGTGCATATACAGGGTGAGTTATAATGTGCACAACATTGTTGTTCTGCATTGTTTTCAATTCTACTTAAATGTTGACATTATTGAACAACCCTCTGGTGGCCACACAGTGAGTCACAGTGTCTTGTATCTCATCCTACACGTACCCTCCAGTTTCCGTTGTGCTCTGACAATGTCGTGCAATCTATGAATCACCCTGAATATAAATTAATAGATTGCAGACCTTGAAAATAAACATATCACCCTGATTCACCATGGTTACCAGGCCATGTCTGCTATATGGCATCATAACCAAATCTCATTAAACTGTTAAATATTTTCATTGTCTGTCATAGACTTTCATTGTCAACTATTTATTGTTATACAATCATAGTCAGCAATGCCATCACGGTGTACTGCTGGCCTTTGGTTTAATGTACTGTTACTGAACATGTACTATGCTTTCTTGACCACTGTGTAAAGGATTTTATTACCAAGAAATATCTCATTTAAGGGTTTTTTTTTAGTTGCTGCTGCAGCTGTATAAGCTATAAAATACAAATTCTACTATAGAAAGGGAAAAACTAAAATACTGTTGAGTTTGACTTCTGCAGTGAATAATGGATACATCGCAATGGTTTTGGAAAGCATTGGTGAGCTTGAAATTGTCTTTGATACTTCTGTGAGATTAAATATGTTTGGAAGTGAGTGCTCTGCACAGGGCTGGCTCTGATCCCTCATGCTGTCAGTCACAGTGTCCAGGTTTGCAAGGCTGATAAAGAGCAGTGAAAGCAGCTCCTCCTAGCGAATTCTCCATCACAAGGCTCAATATCTGGGAGTGTGCAGCTGAAGCTGGAACTGTAACCATGCTGTTGCATCCTCTCTTAGCCTGAGTTTAACTTCTTACTAGCACAAGGGCACCTTTTCTTCTGTTGAAAATGTTTTGTTTCTTTTATACTTCAATTTGAAAGAGGCAGATATTTTGAAGACAACACATAAAATGCTGCTAACCGATCACTTTGTGTGTTTGTAGTTCAAACTTACTCCAATGATCTAGCTGCAATCAAACCTTGTGACCTACAGCAAAGGTACTAGGATGCAGTGGCTTTTAGTGTTGATTTGAAGTATTTGACCTATTAACTTATTACAAAAATGAAGGACCAACAGTTTCTCCACACAACAAAAGAGGGACAGCAATAATGGTAATAAATCTAATAAAATGTAAGAGAACTGCTTTAAAGCATGGGTCAGCACTTCTTTCAATGAGTATTAACTGAGGCTTTACTATCCATTTCTTTTGGGATGCATAGCAATGGCAGTCAGCATGCAGTAAAGATTATAATTTGTGTATACTGTACATATTTTACACTTTAGAGTTTTATGTTTGTTAAGAAAAATGCTTATCCAGATTCAATAAAACTGTTTAGTTATTGAGAGAATCTGGGGTTGAACGGAGCACCCTGGTATTGCTACTTAAGTGTAAATAGATGCAATGAGGTGGTTATGCTGTAAATCCAAATGCAGGTGAAATGAACAAGAAGAAAATCCCAGTACAGCCAGAACATTGAAATTTACTGACAGTAAATAATGTCTAGACAACAGAGGGAATTTTGAAGAGGCAACAACTCCCAAAGGGCTCCAATCTAAGTAAAGTAAAATCAATAACACAAATTGTTATCTTGCACTATTCAAAATGTCATTTTAGAAATGGCAGCTTAATAAGCATGGCCTTTGCTGTATTTGTAAACTTCCACACTCTGCGCTCCACAGCTTTATTATAATGGCATCATATCAAGACTTCAAAACAAACACTGTGTCCCCTCACATTTGCATAACACCAGTATCACAAGACCCTTATTGTTTAGCTATTTATATTTTTCGTTTTCTAGACTAGAACTTCACTTTTGCCCCCCACAACTCTCTTCCTTTCCTTGTAGCAGGTACAGCAAACCCTTAAAGGCTTCTCCATATAAGGGCCGCCTCGCAAGTAAGATTTGCTGCTATTGACAGCCTTGTAAAGTCACACAATCTGCAGGCCTAAGCGTAACAAGCCTCTGTTAAATGACCTCTCTCATAAAACCAAAATACCAACCGCAACCAGTTATGGTAACCAGTTCAAAATAAACTGAACTAAGATCTAAGAAAAGTAATTTGTTACAAGAAATTAGTAAGGCCACCCCCTAATAGAGTCTCACTCTGATCGTCCCTTCACTGGCCATAGCGAGGTTTGATCTGCAGCAGATCCAAATTGTTTCCTTAACGTAACATTAAAATGGAAAATAGGGCCATAAGTGTAGAAATATTTAAAATGTACATACTGTACTGTGTGCTGTCAGAAGACACATTCACAGTTGTTCCCTGAGCCTAACAGTGGTCATGTGACTCTTGCTGCAGTGATCGTTTTCACTGCAGGATTATTCCATTATGCATAAATGTGCAAGACTGTACAAATATATGTATTATGTATTAGGAAAGTGAAAAGGTACTATATTCACAGTAATTCCAGCACAGGTGACTGGGAATGGATTAAAACATTATAGGAATGAATACGGTAGTTGGATTGACTGAAGACTGAAAATGCAATTAGAAAAAACAAATCTAAACGCATAATTCATTATGAATAAGTTCACTCTCCCCAGAACCACCCATTCTAACGCTTCATTCCTTCAGTACGTTAGCTAACTACCCTCTCACTACACTTTTCACGAGTTTTCTTAACTTTCAATGTTGGTCCACACTAAATTGCAAATTCAAAAAGCAGCCCTTAACAGCTGTATAATCATCATTACCATTAACAGTCTATGCTGCTTTTAACATGCTTCATAACACACTAATAGATCCTTTATCAACAAAGTGTTACACAAATATCCAGTTGGGATGTTCTTGTTCGCAGGCTCCATTTTAATGCTTTTCCACTAAAGACAGACAACCACTTTCTGGTTAGTATTTATTCTGCTAAATGAACCCTGACCTAGCTCGCTTGCTCACTCTCTCTCTCTCTCTCTCTCTGGATTGTGGGAGGGGACTGTGAGCAAAGAGCAAGGAGCAGTGAACTGTGCGAGCGGTGAACTGTATTTGTAACTTTAAATTAGTTTAAATAAATATATAAATACATTTGTATTCTATATAAGTTTGTTTTAATATCTGCAAACTTTTAGTCAGCGTGTACACCCAGGGCTCCCACTCGGGTAGTACGGGGGGGCTGACTCGGACACACGGGTTCAGGTGTATACCTGATCCCAATTTCTCTGTGGAGGATGTGTTGTTGGCGGTGGGAAAGTCAGCGGGTTTGGAAATATTAAATCTACCTCACGAATGAACAAAGCAATAGTTGTTTTCCTGAGTCAAGAAATTCTGGTCAGTAAAATTGTGGAAGAAGGGTTTGTTATAAATGGTTCATTTATTTCAGTCATGCCCCTATCTACACCTTTGACAAAAGTTATTCTTTCAAATATCCCCGTTTATTGATAACGCCGTAGTTGCGAGAGAGCTCTCTCGATACGGCAAAATAATGTCGCCTTTTAAACAAATTCCACTCGGTTGCAAGGCACCAGAAATTAAACACGTAACCTCTTTTAGAAGGCAGGTTTTTGTGCTTCTGAATGACTCCGATTTTGTTTTAAATGTTGCATGGTGTTTTAATATTGAAGCACAGACGTAATGAAATGTTTTCGTTGTAGGGAACAGGGGCATCTCAAAATTCATGCCCACGGTCAAACGCAGAAGCAGGTCCGAGTGGTAATAGTAATGCTACCGGGGAGGGGGCCGAAGTGGTTCAGAGAGCGCAGGTGGAAGAGACAGAGCGACCGGAACCAGGCGCCTCAGCCCAGCAACAGCCTGCCAGCAGCGAGTCTACAGCCGGAGGCTGCTACAACATCAGCGTATGCTGACCAGGAGAGTGAGTTCAAGGTGGTGGGGAAGAAATGGCGGCTGAAAGAGAGGAAGGCATCCTCTGTTGCTGCCGGTGCGGTGGGCGGGGGGCATTTGGGGACCTATGGTTTCTCACGGCAGTGGCGGAGGGTCTCAGCCCTGCACTGCGGTGGAACAGAGTAGTTGGACGGCGGGGGGTGTGGGTGGTGATTCCCGGCCCTCTGATCCCGCTTCTCAGGTTCAGGTATCGGGTGGGGTTAGCGGAGGTTAATCTCTGTCAGCCCCAATGGCGATACTTGTCTGTGAGGAGGAAGTCCATGGTGCCAGCTCTGATGGGGATCCTGTCCCGGGTGGCTCCTCTCAGCCCGAGGAGTCGGCGGTGGCAGAAGAGAGAGCGGCGGCAGAGGCAGAGGAATCGGCGGACGATTATGTATGAGGAGGGTGAAGAGGATGATGGAGTTTCTCCAACACCTCGCAGTTCTCTGACATTTCGGCCAGCCAAACCAGTAAGGGAAAATTATATACTGTTAAAGAAATCAGCACTTTTCTTGAGAGAACAAAGGGTAAGAGGCGAGTAGAGGTAAAATCACTTTTCCCAGACCAGAAACGTTTTCTATACTCTGCAAATGTTGTACTCAGGAAAGCAACTTTAGCTGAATTTGATAAAAAAAAAAAATTCAGACTGAAAAAGCATATGAGTTCAGTGAGGAAAATGTTGAGCTCTTCTAATCAATTTTAATGGCTAATTTTACCTGGAATATTTATATGTTTATGTCTTTATTCATTTTATTGTTGAGCAATCTATTTTTACCAAAATTATTTTAGGATTTTTTAACATAAATGGGGGTAGAGATTTTAATAAGAGAGCACAGCTATTTCATTTTTTAATTAGTAAATGAGCAAACGTGATTTTATTGCAGGAGATGCATTCAGAATGCACTATCCAGTCTCACTGGCAGTCTGAGTGGGGGGGCGACTGTGTTTTTAGTCACGGCTCAAATGTCAGTGCAGGGGTGACTGTTTTGTTTTCTCCAGGTTTTAAGGTAGAAATTTCAGCAATAAATGAAATTGTTCAAGGAAGACTCTTAAAAGTAGAAGTAAAACATGGTATTTTTTAAATTAGTTTTATTAATATTTATGCTCCTAATGTTGGGGGGAAGTGAATTGTATTTATTAAAAAGTTGAGTCGGGTGTTGGCACAATGTGACACTGGTCATATCCTCATACTGGGAGGACATTTTAACTGCAATATGGATTTTAACAATGACAGAAACCACGGGGAGCCCAATCCCCAATCTGTTACAGAGCTGGCCACTGTATTAAACATTTTTAACCTGGTTGACATCTGGAGGAATTTTAATCCCACCAGCAAACAATACACATGGATTAAAGTCAATCGGAATCAGCTTCAGGGGCACGTTTGGACTGGTTTTACACACCAAAGCATCACGCAAATAAATTCATTAGATGCAGTATCTCACCCAACTCTATTTTCGATCATCACTTTGCATCTGCTACTATTTCTTTACCCACCAAAACACATTCAAAGTCATACTGGCACTTTAACACAAAACTACTGTTAGACAAACAATTCACCAATTATTTTAAATTATTTTGGGAGAATTGGAGAAAAGAAAAAAATAAGTATGCCAGTTTGAGGCAGTGGTGGGATATCGGAAAGGTCCAAATTAAAGTGTTTAGTCAGCAATACACCCAGAGTGTTACCAGGTCGGTAGATGCAGTGGTCAGTGAGTTAGAGAGTGAGATTGTGGAATTTGAGAGGCAGTTGGATGTTCAGTGCAGTGAGGAGGCGTACCGGGGCCTCTAGGGGAGACGGCAATGCCTGGGCAGCTTGCTGGAGGAGAAGGTGAAGGGCTCCCTGCTCCCGCTCCTACAGCCTTCTTCTTCAGTGTGGAGAGAAAGACAGCAGAGCGCAAGCAGATGAGCTGTCTGAGGCTACCCTGCGGGAGAGAGGTCTCCAGCGCTGCGGAGCTCAGGTATGCGGCAGTGGATTTCTACAGTGGTCTCTTTAAGGATGAGAACTGTGACCTGGGAGAGATGTAACCACGGCATCAGGGGCTCCCCAGTCTAACTGAGGAGGAGTTGCGCAGGATGGACACCCCACTGACCTTCTAGGAGCTTACTGTCGTCACTATGCAGCTCTCCAACCAGAAAGAGCCCGGGATCGACGGGCTGCAAGCTGAATTTTATAAACAATTCTGGGACTGAATCGGACAGGATTTTTATAAAGTCCTTCAGGAATGCAACCGGGATGGAGAGCTGCCTCTGAGCTGCCGCAGGGCAGTAATCATGTCGCTACACAAGAAAGGAGACCTCTGTAACCTTAAGAACTGGCGCCTAGTCTCATTGTTGTACTCAGACTACAAAATCTTTTCCAAGGTGCTGGCAAATTGGCTGCGGACAAAAATAGGATCAGTGGTGCATAAGGATCAATCCTATTGTGTACCATTTTTGATAATGTTTTTAATAAGAGACCTTTTTAATGTGTCCAGACTTTTTAATGATGATGTTGGTTTAATTTCAATTGACCAGGAAAAAGCTTTTGACAGACTTGACCATGAGTATTTATTTCATACACTGAAGGTATTTCGTTTTGGCCGTTTTTATTTCTAATATTAGACTCTTCTATACGAATGTTTTTAGCCTGGTGAAAGTAAACAGTGATCTGAGTGTCCCTTTACCTGTGCAGAGGGGGATACAGCAGGGCTGCTCCCTCTCAGGGATGCTCTACTCCCTCTCTATAGAGCCTTTTCTGCATCAGCTGAGGTAGAAACTAACCAGGCTGGCTGTGCCAGCTGCACCCAACAGAGCCCCCATCAGGCTATCTGCATATGCTGATGACCTTAATGTTTTGATTACTAATGACTGGGACGTCACTGTGCTGGAATCCTGCATTAAGAATTATGAAAAGGCCACTTCAGCTTAGGTCAATTGGGCAAAAAGTACAGCTGTTCTGTCAGTAGCTGGGAGGGGGTAACTACCCCATCACTGCCCCGGAGCGCTGACCTGGGGAAACACTGGGGTTAAGATATTGGAAGTGTTTTCTGGGAAAGAAGCGTTCATGCATCAGAACTGGGAGGGATTGCTGGATAAAGTGAAAAGGAGGCTGCAGAGCTGGCAGCGGCTCTTTTCATGACTCTTATTTAGGGGGAGGGTCTTCGTTATTAACAATCTGGTGGCATCTATGCTCTGGCATAGGTTGGTGTGTCTGGACCCTCCCCTGGGTCTGTTAACTGAGATTCAGAAGTGTCTGGTCCAGTTTTTCTGGAGTGGGCATCACTGGTTGCATCCGGCTGTCCTGTACCTCCCCC
Source organism: Polyodon spathula (assembly GCF_017654505.1). Taxonomy (NCBI): domain Eukaryota; kingdom Metazoa; phylum Chordata; class Actinopteri; order Acipenseriformes; family Polyodontidae; genus Polyodon; species Polyodon spathula. The sequence continues at coordinate 13,523,418 of NC_054553.1, forward strand.
ATGAGGAAGGGGGGCAGGGGCTGATTGATATCCCCAGCAGGGTGGCAGTGTTCAGGCCACAGCTGCCCAGAAGCTGCTCTATGCCCCAGAGCTGAGCTGGAGAGGCCTGGCTCACTCACTCCTGCACAAAGCAGGAGAGTTAGGGCTTGACAAGCACCTGTTTTTAATACCCCCTTGTAACAGGGAGAGATCTGTGCTGACTCTGCTGGCGTGTTCACGGGCTGCAGGAAGAGGGCGACAGTCGTCCAACAACAGCCTGTGAGTCATGGCAGTGACATGGGGAGGTGGGAAAGTGGGTGTGTGGACTTTCCCTCTCTCTGAATGGCTGAGAGGCGAGTCTTGGCAGATTGGTAGCCCTATAAAAAAATGCTCTGCTGTTTCCTCAGGTCTACCGACTTAGACGCACCGAGAGTGCGGAAGCTCTGATCCAGGACCGGGAATCAGGCGAAAAAAAAAGAGTTTCACAGCGAGACAGAGAGAGCGGGGAACCCTTGGGCAGACCCCGGCGTATTGTAAAAGAGCAGGCTAGTTAGCCTACAGAGTAGGACGGTGATCCGGGTCATGCGGGTAGCAGCGACCGGGATAACGCTGCCGAGTGCAGCACCTTTTATTTGTAGTTTTATTACTGTTTTATTTTCCATTGTTCTTTTCGCCTTCTGTTTTCATTATTATTTCTTTGAGCACCTGCGAGTGCACTTGCTGTTTGCGTACCAGCTGTGGTATTTCCGTGGTGCTGTCTATCATCGTTGATAGGCAGCCCACGGTCAACAGTGCCCTCTGCCGGAAAAAGTAGGAACTGTCAAAAATAAAACTGGGCACCTGTGTGGTGTTTTCAATTACACCTGTCTGTCTCCTAGTCAGTGAATTACCCACACCCCTGAACAGCTTAATGATAGAGGGCTGGTTAGTTTTTATAAAAACCTGCTTAATGCATGGAGGATTTTAAAAACACTAGATCAGAAGATTTGCTGTGCAATAAAAGGGTTTTTGAAGAGCCTCTGTTTTTTAATCCCATTTTTAAATGTGAAAGTTTTAATTCTGCACATATGTCCTCAGTGTTTTATAAAGCAGGTTTTACTAAACTTGGACAGCTGATTGATTTTAGCCTGTTTAAATGGAAAACCAGTAGGGAGTTAGCCACATCACTACAGATCAAATCAGTGCGGTTTGTAGAAAAGATCTTGAGTGATTTACAGGCCTCTCTTATTCCAGCTATGTCACAATTTTTGACTAGTTTTTTATCAGAGCGCTTGGTTCCAGAGCAGGAGCCCCTGTTCCCCACAATGCTAGTCTCCTCCTCAGTGCAGGAGGAAGAGGAATCACTTGGCAAAATACTGCTGTTGAAGAAAGTGGCAGAGGTGGCTTTCCATAAGACAGAGAAAAAGCAGCTGTATGAAATGTGTATTAAAAAGTTATTATAATCAGCTGAAGAACCTGGGGGACACTAAGTGGAGAGCCCACCTCAGTGTTCCTGACGATGAATCCCCTGTCTGGAGAGTTTTATATAAACTACCCCTGCCAAAGCGCTCTGGAGACCTGCAGTGGAGAGTGCTCCACAGAATTATAGCCACAAACCGGTACTTGAGCCGTGTGGAGCCCCTTCTCGTCCGCAGTGGAGACAGTTTTCCACCTATTTTCAGACTGCCCCCGGCTGCAGCCTTTTTTTAGTTTTTTAGAAAACCTGCTGGCTTCCTTGGGAGTTGTTTTTACAAAACAGCTCTTTGTTTTTAAATATAGTTTTAAACAAAGAAACAAGTGGTCACTGGTCAACTTTGTACTGGGTCAGGCGAAATTGGCCATTTTAAAATGCCGAAAGAGCAAGATTTTAGCCATTGGTTTTAGTAATGCTGTAAGCGTTTTTAGAATCCTGATGGTCTCCAGGATTAAGATTGATTTTCAATATTATCAAATGGTGCAGGACTTGAACATTTTTAAAGAGCGTTGGTGCATTGGAGATTGGGTGTGCGACGTGTGCGAGGAGGGGGAGCACATTGTGTTCCTATAAAGGTTAAAAAAAAAAAAAAAAACTTGAAAAGTGATCTGAATGGACCGTGATAGTGTTGCTGTTGTTTTGAAATTGTTGCTTTGTGGCTAGATGTTTTTTTTTGTTTTTTGTTTTTATATAATCTCTCTCTCTCTCTCTCTCTCTCTCTCTCTCTCTCTCTCTCTCTCTCTCTCGAATTGTAATTGTATTGTGGAATTGTATCCATTATTTAAGAGAGACAGCCTGGGAGACATTGGACACTAGGGCTCATTTGTTCAGAGTCACGTCCCCATGACTGTACTTTTCAAAAGGAAGAGAAGCTCTCATTTCTGTAGATCAAACAAGGGACAACCTGATCCCTGTTTGCATTGATCCGTTTCCTGCTCCCTAAAGCAAACAAGCAGTCCGAGGTGGTTCAGATGTCACAAACCCCCCCTCCTTGCAAAAACAGGTTACTCCAGTCATTGCTATGAGCACATATGCTCAGTGAAAAGAATTCAAACCCAGAGCACACAGGGCAGGAATGCCATTTAGCAAATATATGGATCTGCAAATCTCTCAGCTTGATTTGAGCAGCAATAGCTTTTAAAAGCCAAAACATATGAGTACACAATATACATTGTAGGAAAGGCTTGTTGTGAGAATGACTTTTTTAGGAAAGCAAGAGGGGGTCTGGTCAGTGACCAGAGAAGAAGGGATTAGACACAACATTGAAGTTCTAGTGTTAAGACTGCTTGAGCCCTCTACAAAGCATGTCAGATCTGAAGTCTTTCCCATTGAGACTAAAGCCCGATTCACACAGGACTGAAAATCACCACATAAACAGGTGGCCTCTGTGAAATTCCGTCCCTTGTGAATCGAATTGTCCATTTCTTTTTATCACAGATCATTTTCTCAAAGGTCCTCTGACTGTTCTACAGGACTTCAGGACCGCCTGTGTCTTTTTAGTCCTGTGCAAATCGACCACGTCAGTGTGATGTTAGAATTGATTTCAGCATTTATGGGGTATTCACAACAGTGGTACTCAATTCTGTCCCTCGAGAGTCATTCCAGTCCAGGTCCAGTCCACAAATGTCCTAGATTAGTTAATTGTCTCTCAGGAGCTTCAATTGAGACTTTATACTTTAGAACCTGCTTGGAGTAAAAACCTGGACTGGACTAGATACTTGCGGGCCAGAATTAAATACCACTGCTCACCAATAAACCATGACAGAATAATAAAATTGGTACGATCTGTCCTGAGAATACTACAGTTCAGGAACATGCTATGATGGCACATTTCCAAAGTGGGGACTGGCAAAAAACACAAAACACAATGGATGCTTTGAAAGAAGTATTTGAAGCTATGTATGGAAATGCGTACCACTCAAGGGACGAGATGGTTATTCGACGTGGTTAAGGTGCCGATAGCCTTTGGAAAAGAAGATACAATGAAACGAAACGGCACTCAGTTGATAAGCTTTGTTCTTCCTCCATCTTGCACGAGTTCATTGTTTACAAATCATGCACAAAAGCATCCTCTCTGTCCACAACATTGCATTTCATTTTGAATTTCCAGACTTTTCTTGATGAAGTCAAGTCGGGAAGTCAGTCAGCCTGGAAGAAGGTGAGACTCCGTTGCAGGAACGTATTGCCCCGGAAAGTAAACGATGTAGCAGCTGCAGGCAATAGTGACAGCTGCAATCGTTTACCAAAGGGTCATGCGTGATAGCACAAAGGGGATGGAGAATCGTAAATCTTTTCCTTCGTTTGGTTTTTGTGTGAGAAACTGGAAGGACTGCGAGAGACAGAGAGAAAGCGTTGTAAAAATATTTGTGAGTGTTTTGCTTGTTCGTTCGTATCTGTTTAGTAACTGTCTGTGTTTTTGTATCACTAGATGGCTAATCACGTATCCGGAGCTATGGCCTAGGGCCAGCACAGAATCGGATCAACACTGCACTTCAATCACTGTTTAAAATTGTTATCACCCACCACAAGCACTACAGCACTACAGTTTATTGCTTGGTTGCCAGACTGGGATTTACAAAATAAAGCACCCCTTTTCTAAACTTGATTATCATTGTCTGCCTGTGATTATTCCTGCACTGTATCACTCCTGCATCTGTTCAGTATCAGCAGCCACTTTGCCACAGAGGCACTTAAATATTGCAAGTGTTTTCATTTTTTTATGTACTGAGTCTGTCTACCCAGATTCTATGTTCACATTAAATGCAGTGTTTCTGCACTGATCATATATACTGGAAAGCAAGTAAATGGACTTTAATACTAGAATCAAGTTTAATGAAAATGCTGATGTAATACTGCAAGGCTTCTCCTATTATCACACAGCTTACTTGTTAAAGCTGCCGCTTTTTAATATTAACCCTGTCATGTTAAAAGCATAGTAAAGAACAGTAATGTATATTTAAAAAGCCTACTGGAAGTGGGATAAAACACAGATATGCATAGAACAACATAGCAGATGCATAATCTATGCATTAGAAATTACTGTGCAAATTGATGAATCAAAAAGGCAGTTTTGGTAGCCCTGTATTCCAGGGCATGACTAGTTCTTTAATTGCATTACTTATCCAGTAGTCATGCTCTTTCAGGGAGAGCTTTTACTCACTGTGCTCCCAGTGTGGAAAGCACTGCCACCTCATAGCAGAAGTGCAACATCAGTTGGTGACTTTGTCAAAACTGAAAACTTACTTTTTCAGATTAGCTTTTTTAAACAAAATTTTAAACTGTGTTTTTCTTCAATCTCTATATTAATGTATTATATTTTGATTCTCATCTGTTTTTTTTTTATATTATCTTCTTTAAACTGAATTCTTTCATTTCTATACACACAGGATGTATTGTATTTTGATTTTCTGCACAGCGCTTTTTGTATGAAAGGTGCAATATAAATAAAGTATTGATTGATTGATTACTAATTACATGGGCTTGTGCACAGCATGTTGTTACCTGGTGTAATTGCATGGTAAAACCACAGCACAGGCCATTCCTGTGGAATGACAGCCATTTCCCTGCGGCACACATGGTATTATCCAGTTATTACCACACTTTATTCCAATTGTAGCAATGTTAAAGTCAGGTTGCCTAGACTAGTGTCAAGTGCAATACAACACAAAAAGAGCTATAGACAAGCACTTACTGATTATTTTCCATGAAGAGGCATTTTGTCAACTATCAGAAATCTGCACTAAAGTATGATTCTTTGTCTGATTATTTTGCAAATCAAAATCCCTTTGCCGTTTGAAATCATTAAAAGAGGCACCTTCTTTCCATTTTGCACATTTTCTCAGCAATGCTAAATCGATGTTTGATGCACAGGTAGCAGAGCTGAGATAGCAGTGTTGAGACGCCTGTACAGGTCTGTTTGATGCACAGGTCGCAGAGCCCTGAGATAGCAGTGTTGAGATGTATGTACAGGTCTGTTTGATGCACAGGTAGCAGAGCTGAGATAGCAGTGTTGAGATGTCTGTACAGGTCTGTTTGATGCACAGGTAGCAGAGCTGAGATAGCAGTGTTGAGATGTCTGTACAGGTCTGTTTGATGCACAGGTAGCAGAGCTGAGATAGCAGTGTTGAGATGTCTGTACAGGTCTGTTTGATGCACAGGTAGCAGAGCTGAGATAGCAGTGTTGAGACACCTGTACAGGTCTGTTTGATGCACAGGTCGCAGAGCCCTGAGATAGCAGTGCTGTAACGTCCTTACAGGTCTGTTTGATGCACAGGTAGCTGAGCCCTGAGATTGCAGTGTTGAGATGTATGTACAGGTCTGTTTGATGCACAGGTAGCAGAGCTGAGATAGCAGTGTTGAGATGTCTGTACAGGTCTGTTTGATGCACAGGTAGCAGAGCTGAGATAGCAGTGTTGAGATGTCTGTACAGGTCTGTTTGATGCACAGGTAGCAGAGCTGAGATAGCAGTGTTGAGACACCTGTACAGGTCTGTTTGATGCACAGGTAGCAGAGCTGAGATAGCAGTGTTGAGACACCTGTACAGGTCTGTTTGATGCACAGGTAGCAGAGCTGAGATAGCAGTGTTGAGATGTCTGTACAGGTCTGTTTGATGACCAGGTAGCAGAGCTGAGATAGCAGTGCTGAGACACCTGTACAGGTCTGTTTGATGACCAGGTAGCAAAGCTGAGATAGCAGTGTTGAGACACCTGTACAAGTCTTTGGATATTTCAATTAAAACTTACCCTTGTCCAATTTTTTCAAAGCGTGTATATTTCTTTTTGGGGTAGCCAACACTCACTATGCTTCCTGAAAGAAAAATAAATACAGTAACTGGATTTCCAATTCGAAGCACAAATGACCAGAGATATCAGTCCTGGTAATTCATCTTCATCAATCTCATTTTTGTTTGGTGATTACAATGCTTCCTTATTTTGATCTCTCTATTGCATGCTTTGTTATCTCTGTGACGTATGTAACTGATATTGCTCTCTGTAATGTCTTTTTAACTACACAGAGAAACTGTATATATTATAGAAACATTAACACTTTACATTGTGTCTCTAAGAACTGCATATTTATATACAAGTTACATAGTAAATACATGTGTACTTACACATAATAACAGTGTTATTATACATAGTTACACTGTACTTTATGTCTAAATCTTTTTGCACAATATATGTAAGTACACAATTATATCAGAAAAGGGTTAGGGATAGGTTGAGGGTTAGGGTTAACATTAGGGTTATATCATGCAAAAAATTTACCCATTAAGTATATTATAACTATGCATAATAACACTGTAATTATGTGTAAGTACACATATTTACCAAGTGAGTACTCTAGTTTTATTCCCCATGAGAACTACAATTACATTATTCCACAAATGAGGATAAGGCCGAATAACTGATGAGCAACAGAATAAATCACTGTAGCACCGAATATGAAAACGTTATTCAATGGTGGTATTCCACCCAATCTTTTCTATACAGTAGAACTCAGTTTTCATTAATGCAATATCTAATATCAATTAGACAAACAGTTCAATGAATTGCCTTTCTAGTTACTGTGTTACCAGACACTGGAAAAAAAAAAAAAAAAAAAAAAAAAAAAGTTAAAAGTAAAGTACTTAATCGTTCCAGTATCTCCTCGTCTGTCATCTTGGACTTTTTCCTCTGCCTGTCAGTGTGTCTGTACAAAGTGCTGGTCGTGCTTGTGGTGTTGTCTGGGATTGAGGACACTGGTGAGGTGCTGGCCTCCTTCATTGGTGCTGTGGGAGCTGCAGGCTCAATGACAGAGCGGGTGTAGATCTGACAGAGAGAGAGAGAGAGAGAAGCACCATCCTGAGACTCCTTCCAAACCACACATATTAGAAATATCATATGAGAGTAAAATATATTGGTTACAATGATTGGAGAGATAAAGCATGTGCAGAAATGCATGGAAGGAAATCTGATAAACACCACGGTAACCCTGTGAATGGAGTAAATCATTTCACAAATCACAAATAATTTTTTGTGACCCCACAAAAATTACCTTTAAATGTATTTTTAAAAACACTGACTTGTGCAATAATGCAACCATAATACACTGAACATAGCTGATTCATTTCCACAGTGTATACAAGTATGCAGGTGTACAAATATAAATGTGAACAGTAAAGTCTAGAAGTACAAAGAACTTCTTATAACACATTTATTGCAAATTATTGGACTTTATTGAACATTTTAACCATTCTAGATGGTATTTATTTTAGTTGCTGTAGAAGGAGAATTTAATTTAATTTAATTTGGGCTTAAAGTAAGGTTTCAACAAACAAACACACACACACACACACACACACATTCTGATGCTTTTAATAACTTGTGCTCAAGAATGTCCTAATCAAGTGTACCTTGTATGCATACAGTGTACACATTGTATACATTTTTCCACTTATCCTATTAAAAAGTGATCACAAATCCCTTTGAAGTACATCCGGTATGAGGACCAGTCCACTATAGCACACATTTCTGCACCATTTATTCATTATTTCTGGAGTGTAACCAGTATAAACAAAGGGTAACACTTTATATCAAGTGTCTCCAATTATATCATGAAAGGTTTCAGGTTAGGGTTAGGGTCAGTTAGGGTTAAGGTTAGGGTCAGGGTCAGGGTTATAGTGTGTGATATATTTGAGTATGTTGCATACTGATTTGGTGTGCTCCGGCCTCGGTGCGATGACAGGAGGGGGTTCATTATCATCATCGTCCTCTTCTTCTTCATCGTCATCCTCCTCTTCCGACACAGGGGGCGCTAGCGGCGGCTCTGATGCTGTCTTTGTGCTCTGCGGGAACAAGGCCACGCATATTAACTATAATATTGACATACATACATGGGTACTTTCTTGTAATGTACCGTCCGGTCACATCGCTGTGTTCAGTTTTCAGTTTTCCGAGACTCTTGAGTACTGACACAAACAAAGCACTGACAACATTATCTTATATAGTATTAGCAAAGTCAAGTGGGCTAAGCTAATGTCAGCTTTCAATATTACATTCCTTTTTTAATATGCATTTTAAACAGGCTTTTCAGTCATAGACATAATACACTGGGTGGTGAGTGTGTTATATAACAAAATGAGCATAACTTATTTTTCAGTTTTTTCACTTTTTTATTCTAAACTTCTCATTTGAAAAGATAGTTAAAAATTATATATGATTTCAGTTATTAAAAAATAAATGTATACAGTTACTGCAAAGAATCATGAAACTGTTCTTGACTGTTATTGGCTTCTTGAACAGTCTAGACCAGTCTAGACCGTATCGATTACACCGTGTAACAATTTTTTTTTTTTTTGGTTCCTGGGTAGTAAGTGTTATTTCCTAATTGATTATGCCTCAAAAGTATAGAAAATGGCTACTATTCCCCACAAACTTTGCTTTTGTGACTAGGACAGTGATATTTTGAAATTTACCTATTTTCTAGAACATTCCAGATAGATTCAGTGCTGAGTAAACTTGGAGTAACTTCTAGAACTTTCTAGAACTTTCCAGTAATAGAACTAGTAGTATAAATACAGGGGCCTTAAGCCCACCAGTTCAGTTTAGTTCCAGCTGCCTAAGTGGATACATATCTGCATTTTTCTGGGAGGTCATAGGAGACTTCAAAATGGTGGCATTCCTGATGGGTCTCCAAGGCAGTTTTACCAAGTTTCCCTGCTATCTTTGCCTTTGGGACAACAGGAACACCAAGGCACACTACCACAGGCGGGACTGGCCACAGCGGACCGAGTTCTCTGTGGGGAGAAACAACGTCAAGTGGGAGCCACTGGTGGACCCCCGGAAGGTGCTGACGCCACCACTGCACATCAAATTGGGCCTTATGAAACAATTTGTCAGAGCTCTAGATAAGGAGTCAGCAGCCTTCAAGTACCTTCAAGACTTCTTCCCTAAGCTGTCTGAGGCAAAGGTCAAAGCTGGTGTCTTCATCGGACCACAGATAAAGAAAATCCTGGAGTGCAATTAGTTCCCCAAGAAGGTCACTAGTAAGGAGAAAGCGGCTTGGAACAGCTTTGTCGCAGTGGTTCGGTGCTTCCTGGGCAATCACAAGGCCAAAAACTATGTGGAGCTGGTTGAGACTCTGGTGAAGAACTACAGCACAATCGGCTGTAGGATGTCCCTCAAAGTCCATATCCTTGATGCTCATCTTGATAAATTCAAGCAGAACATGGGAGCGTACTCGGAGGAGCAAGGCGAGTGCTTCCACCAGGATATACTGGACTTTGAAAGCCGCTACCAAGGACAGTATAACGAGAACATGATGGGAGACTACATTTGGGGGCTGATTCGTGAAAGTGATTTACAGTATAATCGTAAATCTCGAAAAACTACTCACTTCTAAATTTTTTGTAGTCATTTGTGTATTACTTTAGTAAAAATACATGTTAATTTGGATTCATATGTTGTTTTCTCATTGGAAATAGGTAAATTTCAAAATATCACTGTCCTGGTCACAAAAGCAAAGAATAATAGCCATTTTCTATACTTTTGAGGCATAAGCAATTAGGAAATAACACTTACTACCCAGGAACAAAAATTGTGTTACATGGTGTTATTACATTGCATTATGGTTTCCAGAATATCATTTGTTTTTTACAAAAGTATTTGGACACCCTTACGTTAGTATTCTGTGTGCCCACCCTTTGCTTCCTTTACAGCTTGCAGTCTTTTCTTATATTTTGAAACCAGTTCCTGGCATCTTTTTAGAGATATTTTTGCCCATTCTTCAACACATACAGAGTTCTGCAATCAACTTTGGTTTCCTTTTTACAACAGTAGCCTTCAAGTCAATCCACAACATCTTGATAGGATTCAAGTCTGGGGACTGAGATGGCCAATCCATACCTGTAATCTTCCTTTTTTCAGAAATTCTTTTGTAGACTTCGCAGAATTCTTAGGGTCATTATCCTGCTTGAATACAAACTTCCGTCCAATAAGCTTTCTAGCACTGGGTAACAAATAAGAGTGCAAAATGTCTTAATATTTTGCAGATTTCAATGATCCTTCTACAATACAAAGGTTGCCAGTGCCTGACGAAGAAAGACAAGCCCATACCATCACACAACCTCCTATTCAACACAGGACATGATTAGCTTTTCTTAAAATTATTCTCATCTCTTCCTTCAAACATATTGTTGCTTTCTTGGTAAAAAGATACTTTTTGGATTTGTCTCACCATAAAATGTGGTTGAAGAAATCATCAAGCTTCTTCAAGTATTGAATGGAAAGCTCCAATCACTTTCTTAAGCATCTAGATTTTCACCCATGGACATTCAACTTGTTAAGGTATCGTTTAATTGTTTGCTCATGAATTTCTTGACCATCTTCTCTCAATTCTTGTGTCAAATCTTTTCCAATAATCGGAGGATTTTGACAGTCTGCTCAAACGATTCTTCTTACAGATTTTGCAGAAATCTTCCTTAGTCTTCCACACCTGGAGCTAGCTCCTGTTCTCCTGTGTTTGTCAGTAATATGCTGTCACAAAGACAGCCAGAGTGGGGGACGTCAGACCAGAAACAGGAACCAGGAAATAAACAGAGAGACAAAACGGACTAACGCTTAAACAAACAATAGCCTAACAAACAAACACGGTGAGCTTCTATTTTTTAACGATTACTATTATTCTAATTATTTTTACCTCTGTCTCCAATCCCGTTCTCCACTCACCGAACACCCAACCCCGAGTGGGTGAAAACATGCTGCTTTTATGTAGCTGTACCGAGACTCGATTGCGAATCAATCATTCAATTGGAGTCACGGTACAACTGCACATGAATTAATAAAGTGCAATTCCCCATGCTCACATATAATTACGTTTTACTTGCACGTGAAGTGCTGTGCAATCCTCGTGACAAAATACAAATATACATTTTAAACACTGGTGTTACACAGACCCGTTTATATCCCGTGTATCAGTGACTATACACCAACATTAACACACAAAGTCTGGCACTTTGCCACATACGCCCACCGAGTCTTTGCTATATTTCTCATTTTTCGTTTAGTTGTATCACTACCATTTTGAGACAGCTGCTCTTTTCTTTATAACAATTTTTGTTGCTTTTTCGAATCACAAATTTATTTTTCAGCACTTGATGATTATGTATTTATTTATTCTATAATTATCATCAGGTCGTGGTTTTTAATCATGATAATTGTCAACAATTACCAACAAATGGGTTTCATATGACCTATGCTGATTGCCGAAATACTTTTGTCAAAGCATGAAATCAGTTTTTGTACCTTGTTTTTCATTTTATGCATGTTGTGTAATAATGTGTTGTTTTATTGTAAAGCTGAAACGCTACTTTAATTTATATATTTCAATAGAACAATTGGAAATTAAGGAAATCACTTTTTGTGATTTTTCAAATTTTTTTTTTTATCTGTCCAAATACTTTTGTCTGCGACTGTGTATATGTAAGGTATAAACCCCGATCGGCCGTGCGGTTCCGATATACCACACCTGGGTGTTGATAAGCATCCCAGAAGTGGTATATATCATTGGAACCGCGCAGCCCGAGGTAGTTTATACTGCATATAAGATGGCTACCTGTCATGTGGGAATAAAAATATTATCAAATAATTAAACACATTTAATTAAGACAAAACCAGAAACTTTTATTGTGTATATATCCGCAGTGTAATATAGTCCCACATTTTATTTAATTTAATTCATTGTTCGCATATTAAAAATAAATTGCACATGTTAGTTTATTGTGAATTTCTGCATCGAAAGTGCCATCTCACTAGAAACTAGAGGGCTGAGCACAAACTGGATGATGGGTGGAGTTTCAAATGACAGTAAGGAAGTCAGGAGAGCAGCTGTGTTAGAGACTGAAGCCGGACCTTGAAGTGTGTTTGTTAACTCGTTATATGCAAGCATTTAATATAAACTTTACACATATTCTAGTACGTTTTCATTCTTTTGGATCTCAAAATATGTTTTTGTTATTTGTCAGACACCCTTGCATCCAAGTCGTGCCAGATTAAGCTGACGATAGAACCAGACTTTACACACAAATCCGACTGCAGTGTCAGGGGACAGTACCTCAGTTTCCCGCAGATGTCTAAAATTCAGGCCTGTAATTCGGGGGAGTCGAGTCTGGCCTTGTCGTTACCTGCTTTTCTAAGAGTTTTCCTGACTGACATGAATACATTACTGCTGGTTTTAAACTCGCTGTCAGCAGAGATGTTAAAACTTCTACTGTTAAAATATGTGTTTAGTCCAGCTCAGCGTTAAAAAACTGGAGACTGAATACTGGTCCTTAGATTAACTTCTTGCACTGGCATAAATTCCCTTATGTTGTTGAGATTTTTTTGGATTTATTTCCATAAAATGAATGTCCATATTTTTTTCTTTGAGTACATTAACCAGCCCGTGCTGTAGTTTGGTTTTTTTTGGTGTTTTATTTTCAATCTTTGTTTTCTTCTATTTCATTTAGCTGTTCCTCATCAACTGTTGTATCTGTTCTTGCTGGTGCACTTACTTACTTTATATATTTTTTTCAGATGGATTGCTGTCTTCACTCAAAGTTGGTGTTCTACCAGTTATGGCGATTTTCATCCCCAAATACTTAAAGGAAATAAGTGAAATGCCACTCATTTTTGGGTGTGGTTTTGTAACTAATAATAAATAAAATGGCAATTTGTCATGGAATTTAGAATGTAGTGGTGGCTCATTAGTATGCAAGCCATGGTATACGCTATATATACACACGGTCGTGTGATGCTGTTTAACCAATCAGAAGTAGTTATTTTTCCAAGCTGTGATATATGCACACACACACACACACTTTAGTTTATGGATCAATTTATGAACATCTACAAATGTGTTTTGGTGTTATTAGCAGTGATGCAATGCTTTATGGTATGTGAAAAACTAATAATAAAGTTTCTTATAAATGCCCTGGTATATGTTCTGTTGATTTACTCCTGTCTTATAACCCTTTAAAATCGTATTTATAGGTCCACTGTTGAACATTTATAACAGAAGCTTTAAATAATGTTGCTGATTTTAAAAGCAAACCCACTGACTGATTCTGACTGAAAAGTAACAGACCATTCTATTGAAGTCAGAGCAAGTGAGCAAACAAATTCCATTCAAACTGCATTCTAATAACAGGGTATTTTATGGTGAATTCACAAGAGCTCAGATCTACATGTTGTACCTGCGTGACAGATGTGTTTTGATGTGCCTTTTGGTTGGAACTGATGTGTATGTATGTGCTAGGTGTTGGATTACCATCACTGTCATTGCCTTTACCATGCTTGCCTCAATACAATCCTTAATGATCTATTCCACAGCCAAGGCTTTTCAATTAGAGAGAGTGTACATGCTCACATTGGTTTCAGAACAACAACAGCAGAAGATAGGTCTCAAGCAGGGTGGGTGTCCCCTCTGTGGAAACAAGATCCGATGTGCATGTGACCAAACAGTTGCTAATCAAGTCACACGATCACCACGCTGGACTGCCGTTGTACAATACAAGAATATGAAGTGTCAGCCTCTGGAAAATTGCAAGCTGCTTGGCTATAATCCTTTTAGCCTGTACACTAAGAGAATGAAAAAAATAAAGTACCCTTCTGCTTTAAGGGACTATAAATGAAAGATAGGCATGAATTTGAATTTGGTGCCTTCACTGACATATAATTGCAATGACAGCTTCCATGTGTCAGGCTTATTGTTGGGCATTATTGCTTATATGGACCCAGATTAGCACTAATCTAAACTACAATTAAAGTGTTTTTAATGCTCGACATTAAACAAGAATAAAAAAGAACTTTTTAAAACTAGCACCAGTAATTGGCAACCTACACCTTCCACTGTGATTACTACCTGTACTGCTCATATCAACTGTCCAGTCACACTTTACATGAATGTGTCTCTAATTATTGTGTATTTCCATCATAGTTACTTAGTAAATACATGTGCACTGAACCATCATTACAATGTTGTTATGCATAGTTACAATGTACTTCATGCATAACCCTTTTTGCACTATGTGTAAGTACACAGGGTTAGGGTTAGAGTTAGGGTAGGGTTATGGTTATGATTAAGGTTAGAGTTAGGATTTACATTTTAACTATGCATAATAACACTGTAATTGTGTGTTACGCATTAACTAAGTAACTACTATGTAAATACACAGTAATTAGAGACACTTCATGTAAAGTGTTACTGACTATTCTTCAGACACAGTCTATAACATGTCAGAATAGCATGGTCTGTAGTATATGTGTAACAAATAACTGGTAGACATATGGGCTATACTATTGACATTATACCAACTACTGTTTAGCCAGTGTGTCAAGCTATTAAAAAACACGTTCTGGTTTAAAAAAAAAGTTCTAGAAAATGGCTGCGCTATGGTATCCTAGCAAACTGTTCCACCATATGCTGTGGACGCTGAATAATGATAAACAAAAAGCTGCACTGCATCAGGCACGTGTAATAAAACAGCTAAAATCAGCTAAACGAAGCACACACTGGAAAAACGCCAGGGATCCTCAGGGAGCACACACAGTACAGGCTGCGGTATCAGTCACATCCTAATACAATAGTGTAGTTTAAACTTGAATTAGAATATGGTGGTGATGCACACAGCAAAACCACCACACACTGGTGTATGGAAGTCACAGAGGCTGAAGTTCTGTTGATTTGTACTTTAAAAATGAATATTTATGTTCTGGTTGAATTATCTGATATTGTTTTAGCATAAGCCAAGCGTGCAAAGCTAATGTTTGCCTTCAATATGAAATCATCTTTTGTTTTTGTTTATTCATTTTGAGTTTCAAACTAACTCTTGAGTTACATTGAGCTCTAGTTTTGGAACTTTTAAAGATTACTCTAATTCTTAGAATATAACATGAGCCCATGTATGATTTGCAAATGGGTTTCTAAGTTACATATAAGAAGGCACCACATTATGTTCCAAAACAGCATTCTCTATGGTATACAATGGTGTTTTTTTAAATTATTATTTTTGTTTTAAACAAATTGTGTGTGCATTCAAAGTGTGTGCGTTATGCATTATAAACATGTGTGTAACTTATTTTCAAATACATAACTACCCTGTTCTCAAAGCATTTTACAGGACTTTCTGAAAGGAAAATTGTTCATTTATTCCTGTTTCTTGCTATACGGTATATCACTGCAGGGGTACCTGGTGTTATCTGAGACTCAACTTAGCTTTGACTCTGTTTGTAGGAGTAAATTAGTAAAAGGCTTTGAGAAAGGGTTTCTTAGACAACCCTGTACTGGGGATCAGAGTTCTGAGCTAACAGGCCATCATAATGACAGGCCTGTCTGACAGGGTGATGCGCATACAACAGGGGGTGGACAAAATATTAGAAACACAGACAACTCACATTCATCCAGGGAAGCAGGGGGTTGAAAGGGGAATTTCTACAGCAAGGGTTCCCAGTCCCAGGCCTGAAGGGTCATTCCACTCCAAGTTTTAATTGGTAAAATTGTATAATTAACAACCAAGTATTTTGGGGTCTGAATGCATGTTAATAAAAGACTAAGTATTTTCAAATGTCATTTACGTTTTTTATTTATTAATATCACTCTGGAGGGTTATGGGTTCTCCAATATTAATAATTGTATCTGTCTTTATCAGGCATTAAACTACCATTCCATTCAGATCATGTGACAATGTGACCTGTCAACTCTGCCAGACCACGCAGAGCGAGTAGGTAGGGCAGGCAGAGTTGAAGGGTCACATTGTCATATGGCTTGAGTGGAATGAGGAAGGCAAGCACTTGGTATTCTACAGGCAAGTTCAAAGACAGGTAAAGGCTGATATAAAAATAGAGACAATGATAATGACTTAATAATGGAGCTTGGGAACCCAGAACCACTGTGAATGATTGAAAACACCATACCCAACCAAGGGGCAAAACAAATGCTAGGCTAGATATGCTAGTACTGTACTGTATAATACATACATGGAGAAAGTATGTCAGTTATTACCTTGTCATATAGTGTAGCGTAGTGGGTTCTGAGGGTAACGGGAGCCCCGAATGACAGGAGTCGAGTCTGGATATGAAGGTTGAAAATGGGAGGTTTTATTGAACATACAGCGGCAAGACAAACCAAAGCAAATGGGCTTCGGAGGCTTACTATTAAATATGATCTTCAAGCATACAAAACAATCTCATTTTAATAAATTCATAAACAGAATCAGAAAATAACACCTTACAAAACTGATATCTTGCCCCAGTGGAAGATACTATTTTATTATTTTGTTTCAACAAACCAAAACTAAATAAATAAATAAATAAATAAATAAATACATTGGGAACAAGAAACATAAACGTAAAACAAAAAATAATGGGCCCTGTGAATACACAGTTCATTGAAAATCTGTGTGTGAAGAATTCATTGCAATTTAGTATTCTTTAAACTGTTCGAGACCATCAGCACTCTAAAACTTACATCAAGGGTGAACTTAAATATGCTGTGAAATGCATACATTTTTGTCAATTTCCACTAAATACATTATACTAAATATGAGTGAGTGTGTGTGTGTGTGTGTGTGTGTGTGCATATGTGTGTGTATATATATATATATATATATATATATATATATATATATATATATATATATATATATATATATATATTTTGAGCAAAAGTAATGAATTGATACAATTACTGCATTCATCTGTAACAGGGGAGATCTGTGCTGACTGCATGGTGCATGCATGGTCCTGCAGGAAGAGGGCAGCAGCCTCGTAAGATCTGCCTGTCAGTCATGGCAATGACAAGGAGAGGTAGGGAAGAGGGTGTGTTGGCTTTCCTTCTCTCTGAGTGGCTGAGAAGTGGGCTTTGGGGGATTGCTTGGCCCATAAGTACTGAGCTTGGTTATGTATTTGGGTGGTCACAATTGGGAAGACCCAGAGATGCTGGTTGAGAAGGCCAGGGTTAGGAGAACAAAACAGGCAAGCACGGCTGAGGAAGACAACCAGTTTAGAGAAAGAAAATAATAAATAAAATAGATTGTTACATATCCGAGGGAATGTGTGTGATTAGAAGGGGAACCTTGGCCACCCCAGTGTATAATGGAGACCCAAGCTATCTATCTTAGAGGCAGTAGAGGCACTGCGTAAGCAGCACCTTTATTTTGTAGTTTTATTACTGTGTTTTATTTTCCTTTTTCATTTCGCCTTTTGTTTTCATTATTATTTTGAGCACCTGCGAGTGCACTAACATCAACCTGACTGTCTACCTGTGTTGGTAACCCTGTGGTCCTGATTTACTATTGCCGGTATTCAGGCCACGGACAACAGTGCCCTCTGCAGGCCAAAATAAATCAGTGCGCAGGAGAGGCGTTTCAACTACAGGCTCCTGTGTGTCAGTGAATTGCCCACCACCCTTCCACTCCATCTCATTCAAGTTTGTTTTATCACTGATATTGTTATTATTATTATTATTATTATTATTATTATTATTATTATTATTATTATAAGTTCTTCTTATTACCGATAAGGCCTTACATGTTCTTGGACCTTCTTATCTTCGAGATCTGCGAACTCCATATGTCCCCGGTCGTTCCCTGAGATCGGAAAATGGTAATCTTCTGAGTCTCTAAAATTCGTTTGAACTCTGTCAGAGCCAGGGCATTCAGTTATAATGCCACTCGTCTTTGGAACTTGCTCCTGATTCATATCAGGAATGCTAGCACAATTGAAACTATTAAATCCTGTTTAAAAACTGATTTGTTTGGGTCTGTTCATTTGTAGCTGGATTATATATTAGATACAGGCCTTTTTATATTTATTTTGTAAAGCACCCTGGAAAGTTTGCATGAAGAGTGCTTACAACTGCATTTTAAACATTTTCTTTAAATTCTCAAATTAATAATTGATACCCGGGTAGTAAAAAGAGACCCAGATCGGGTCAGGTAATTTAAAACCCGATTGGTACCCAGGTTTTCGAGTACCCATGCCAACCTCTAAAAAAGCTTGTGAACCCCAATAATAATTATGGAAATTCCATAGTTTTACCATGATAGCCTTCTTGAATCAAAATCAGTCTTTTCTTAAATATCCAATAGGGTTTATATTAACCAATTCCATGTCTTTTGAAACAAAATGATGTATGAATTAGACAAACAATGAGTAATTAAGATTCAGGGTATGTGAAAAAGTAAGTGAACTCCTGGTTTTATTAAGGGGATAATTAGAATCAGGTGTTTAACTAATTAGGTAGATCTTCAGGGGTGAGTTTGGGAGGCCCCACCCTACCCTATATAAAGATCAGAAACTTTGTGAGTTTGGTCTTCACCATACAGGTGTGTGAGAACACATCATGCATCGATCAAAAGAAATCTCTGAGGACCTCTGAAAAAACAGTTATTGATGCGCATCAGTCTAGAAAGGTTTACAAAACCATTTCTAAGGATTTGGGGCTCCACCAATCCACTGTCTACAAATGGAGAAAGTTCAAGACCACAGTCACTCTACCCAGGAGCGGTCGTCCTACCAAAATTTCTCCATGAACAAACCAGAAAATCATCAAAGAAGTCACAAAGGAGCATTTTCTTGCTGAAAAAAACAATCCTCAGAGTTGGGGAACATTGTCAGAGCAGAAGGAAGCAAGTTTTCTTCCAGGACAACCTTGTACTTGGCTTGATTCATGCACCCTTCACAAAGACAAATCTGCCCGATTCCAGCCTTGCTGAAGCACCCCCAGATGAGTCAAATTTTCAGCTTTGCCCAACACCTGGTCGTCTAATGGTTAGACGGAGACCTGGAGAGGCCTACAAGCCACAGTGTCTCGCACCCACTGTGAAATGTGGTGGAGGATCAGTGATGATCTGGGGGTGCTTCAGCAAGGCTGGAATCGGGCAGATTTGTCTTTGTGAAGGACGCATGAATCAAGCCAAGTACAAGGTTGTCCTGGAAGAAAACTTGCTTCCTTCTGCTCTAACAATGTTCCCCAACTCTGAGGATTGGTTTTTCCAGCAGAACAATGCTCCATGCCACACAGCCAGGTCAATCAAGGTGTGGATGGAGGACCACCAGATCAAGACCCTGTCATGGCCAGCCCAATCTCCAGACCTGAACCCCATTGAAAACCTCTGGAATGTGATCAAGAGGAAGATGGATGGTCACAAGCCATCAAATAAAGCCGAGCTGTTTGAATTTTTGCACCAGGAGTGGCATAAAGTCACCCAACATTAATGTGAAAGACTGGTGGAGAGCATGCCAAGACGCACGAAAGCTGTGATTGAAAATCAGGGTTATTCCACTAAATATTGATTTCTGAACTCTTCCCAAGTTAAAACATTAATATTGTGTTGTTTAAAAATGAATCTGAACTTATTTTCTTTGCATTATTTGAGGTCTGACAATACTGCATCTTTTTTGTTATTTTGACCAGTTGTCATTTTCTGCAAATAAATGCTCTAAATGACAATATTTTTTTTTGGAATTTGGGAGAAATGTTGTCAGTAGTTTATAGAATAAAACAAAAATGTTCATTTTACCCAAAGACATACCTATAAATAGTAAAACTAGAGAAACTGATAATTTTGTAGTGGTCTCTTAATTTTTTCCAGAGCTCTCTCGCGCGCGCTCTCGCTCTCACTCTCGCTCTCTCTCTCTCTGAGAGAGTTTCAGTGTTTAAAAATAAAATATCAAACAGAATGAAATTTCAATGTACCATTTGTAATTCGGTAATATGAGAGAATTGGTCAGGGGTCTGAATACTTTTGCAAGGCACTGTGTGTGTGTGTGTGTATATATATATATATATATATATATATATATATATATATATATATATATATATATATATATATATATATATAGTAATACAGCAGGGAGGGGGTTAAAATCCTTCCCTGCCTAAAACATGTGAGAATGCATTTGGGTGTTTAATGGGTTTACTGTTTAATTATGAGTTATCCCCTATACCTGCTGTGTATTGTAAATCAGAGCCAGGTGCAGGGTATTTAAAGAAAGCAGTCAGTCTGTTCAGGGCTGCTGGTGTATGAGGAGCCCGACTGAAGGTGTGTTCAATTGTAGTAAAAAAAAAAAAAAAAAAAAAAAGGTAGTGTGAGAATGCCTTTTTGTGTGTGCTGTTTTGTCAATGTGTGTTACAGGTAAACAGCTTAGCTGTCCTGTGTTAGTTAGGTTCCTGTGTGTAGTAGTTAGTGCTCAAGAAAGAGCTAGGTGTTTGTTTTGTTTATTTCTGGTTGTGTTTATTAAAAGTGTGGGCTAAAAAAATCAATTTCTGTGTCCTGGGTCCTGAATTAAAGGGGCAACAAACGTTGAGAGTTGGAGGATCTATTACTATATATATATATATATATATATATATATATATATATATATATATATATATATATATATATATATATAGGTGAGTACCAGTCCTAAGTAGTAACTGGTTTTTTATTAAATCGCTAATTAAATGAGCATTTACTTAAAATTAAAAGAATAAAAATAAAACTAGTTATTATTAACATTTTATGAATTGCGAAAATGTAAAATACCAAAGAAGCAAAGAACGAAATAAAAGAAGAGACAGCTTCTTCGGTTTTCTGGAAGATCTCTGGAGCGCCTTTACAATGGAATTGAATTTCAGTTGCCCGACAGTTTATTCCTAATTTGGACCTAGTACCCAAAGAAAACAAACGTTCTCTTTGTAACAGCAGCAGCTATGCATATGCAAGGCTTCATTTTTGTCAAACAAAGAAGCGCTTCTGTGCGTAAGGGCATTCAATGCAATTCTAAATGCCACAGAAGCAAGATTCGCGCAAAACAAATACAATTACTTGTATGTTTCTGAATCTAAATTGTGTTTTTTTTTTTTTAAATAAGCTTACTCTTTTTCTATGATTTATGAGCATATTAAATGTTTAAGAGCCCCAATTTGTCTTTCTTTCTCCTTTCTTTCTTGCTAATCAAGGATTGAGCAGCATCTTTAAAATCTGTTTGGGAACTGTGCATTCGCTCAAAGCACATTTCACAATTTGATTACATCACTTTACTCAAAAACTGAAGACGCAGTCTCTTTTTTCGCTATTTCCTTGTTTGATAATTTCCATTTCAAATCAAATTGTTATTATTTTTTTGGTCATTGACCGAATCCTCACTATGAGTCTAACACACACACACACACACACACACATTATATATATATAGTGCCTTGCAAAAGTATTCAGACCCCTAACCAATTCTCTCATATTACCGAATTACAAATGGTACATTGAAATTTCGTTCTGTTTGATTTTTTTTTTTTTTAAAACACTTAAACTAAAAATCAATTACTGTAAGGTGACATTGGTTTTATGTTGGGAAATAATTTAAGAAAAATAAAAAACTGAAATATCTTGCTTGCATAAGTATTCAACCCCCACACATTAATATTTGGTAGAGCCACCTTTCGCTGCAATAACAGCTTTAAGTCTTTTGGGGTAAGTATGTACCAGCTTTGCATACAGTGTAGGAGTGATTTTGGTCCATTCTTCTTGGCAGATTTGCTCCAGGTTGTTCAGGTTGGTTGGACGACGCTTGTTGACCACAATTTTCAAATAATGCCACAGACTCTCAATGGGATTAAGATCAGGACTTTGACTGGGCCACTATATGACATTCACCTTTTTGTTCTTGAGCCACTCCAATGTTGCTTTGGCCTTGTGCTTGGGATCATTGTCCTGCTGAAAGGTGAATTTCCTCCCAAGCTTCAGTTTTTTAGCAGACTGAAGCAGATTCTCTTGCAGTATTTTCCTGTATTTTGCTCCATCCATTCTTCCTTCAATTGTAACAAGATGCCCAGTCCCTGCTGATGAGAAGCATCCCCACAGCATGATGCTGCCACCACCATACTTCACTGTAGGGTTGGTGTGTCCTGAGGCATGGGCAGTGTTATGTTTGCACCACACATAGCGCTTTGCATTTTGGCCAAAAAGCTCTATCTTAGTCTCATCTGACCACAAAACCTTTTCCCACATCACAGATGGGTCACTCTCATGCTTTCTGGCAAACTCCAGACGTGTTTTCAGATGGTACTTTTTGAGTAACAGCTTCTTTCTTGCGACCCTCCCATACAGGCCAGTGTTATGCAGAGCTCTTGATATGGTTGACTGGTGCACCATTACTCCACTCCCAGCCATTGAACTCTGTAGCTCCTTCAAAGTGATTGTTGGCCTCTATGTGGCTTCTCTCACAAGTCTCCTTCTTGTTTGAGCGCTGAGTTTTGAGGGACGGCCTTTTCTTGGCAGTGCCTGGGTGGTGTGATGCAGCTTCCACTTCCTGATTATTGACCCAGCTGTGCTCACTGGGATATCCAAACATTTGGATATTATTTTGTACCCTTTCCCTAATCTATGCATTTGTATTACTTTATCTCTAACTTCTGTAGAATGCTCTTTGGTCTTCACTTTCCTTCAGATTCACAGCCTTACCAATGATCCTTCAACAGTGGGGTTTTTATCCAGAAAATGTGACAGCAACTTTAATGGTTCACAGGTGGAGGCCAATGGTAAGGTAATTGTGTCCTCGTTAGGGCAATTTCTTTCATCAGTGCAAACTGGGAGCTTCCACAGCACAGGGGTTGAATACTTATGCAAGCAAGATATTTCAGCTTTTTATTTTTCTTAAAAATATTTCCCAACATAAAACCAGTGTCACCTTACAATAATTGATTCTGTGTTTCAGTGTTTAAAAATAAAATATCAAACAGAACGAAATTTCAATGTACCATTTGTAATTCGGTAATATGAGAGAATTAGTCAGGGGTCTGAATACTTTTGCAATCCACTGTGTGTGTGTGTGTGTGTGTATATATATATATATATATATATATATATATATATATATATATATATATATATATATTAGTGTTTGAAATCAGTCTCAGTGCTCTGGGTTCAGCTGCTCCAGTACTAAATTCTTACCAGTTTTCTCTAAATTTTCCATTACTTTGAGCTTGCCACAAAATCCTAAGTGCCAGCACTAAACAGTCTATTCCATTCAGATCATCTGACAAAGTGACCTGCCGGCCACACCTACTTTATTAGTATGTACAGGCAGAGGGTGGTGCTGGCTGAGATGAAAGGCCACATGGTCACTTACTCTTTTAAATGCACTTTCTCAGTATGAGTCACCATTAACTCGGCACACTCAGTGAATACTAACACCCAAGTGTTATTTGTGAATATGGCACTTTGTCGCTTATGATTTGTAATTCCTACAACTTGAATATCGTCAATTTGGAGGAATAGGGTCCATAACTGCTCTTGGGTAAAGATACAAATGGAAATGAAAGAGAGTGAAAAGTGCATGGAACAGGTTTACTAGATTAAGTTTTACCAGCGCTGCATGGCACCAGGTTTGCTGAGCTGATAAAATTCAAGAATGTTGATGTCTGTAAAGCTAGCATTTGTAGATCACAGTTAATCTAATAAACAATATAGACTACAGACCCCAAATGGAGAGACAATGAGACCCTGTCTAATGGGGAGCGAGCAGGGGTCCAGCCTGGGTGGAATGAATGGTCTCTCCTGTTCTGTAGCTAAGGACTGGATCATCTGAGATGTTAATGGAACTGGTCCCAAAGTCTGAGCATCTTTACAAAATATAGCACCTTCTCTTTAATTTATCCCCTGAAACCAACAGGTCACATCTTTTGGATTTACACAAAAGCAAAATGTTCTAACTTGTAAACTTTATTCTATTTTGTATCTGTTCCGCTCAGACATTGAGTAAACCATGGTACCATTTCTAACCATGTTGTTAACTGGTCACTCCCGGTGTACCAATGAGATATGGCTGTGGTGCAATGTCTGCCAATCGTGGTCTGGCCATGATTAATAATGTGGACAACAGGGCTGATCATGTTAAGAAAACATGGTGTAAAAGGGCTTAAACATGAGATGAATGTCTACTTTTATAACATTCATATTAATATAATCACTTAATATTTAATATGTTGTTATAAGGTTACTTGGAAACAGTTCTCCACATTTCCAAGTTACAGTAGCTGTGGTGATTACTTGTTTGCATTCACAATGATCTCCCATTACCCATCCCTTGCAGAATGATAAGGGAAGCGTTCAGTGATCCAAGGAACACAAACAGAAGAAAGCACTTTTCAGACACAAGGTTTTGTTCCGTTGTTTTCTTCATTGCTATCAAATGTATTTCTCTGTTGGATTTCCTTTGCTAATTGGATAGTTTTCTGCAAGAGACAATTTCAGATGCTGTCGGTTTACATTTAGGAATCTAGGAGGATGGCGCTGTGTCACTGAACATTACACTCAAGCAAGGAAGTGTGAGAAAGAAACAAGAACGGATTCTGATTTGTAGAAAACAAAATAGCAAAGCAGTGTTCAGTCTCGTTCCTTAGTAAGATGAAATGCCTTCTGAATGCCTTGTTAAATTCATTTGAAATGTAAAAATCATCTTAACGGCACAGTTACAGATTTACATACCAAACCATTGGTAACCTGCTTGATGGCTATTAATAGATCTGTGCACATAGTCAAGGGCATTGCTATGATTTCTCAATGTTAGATAAACCCCCTAATAAAGGTATAGCATCTCCATCAAGTATTCATACAGTAAACATGAGCCTCAGTATTAAAAAAACAAACAAAAACAAGGAAGCAAGTAGAAGAAGCAATACATACACTTTACAAATGGCTTGGAGAAACCAAAGATGAGTTTAACTAAAACTGATTCCTACAAGAAGATGAGTTTAACGAAAACTGATTCCTACAAGAAGATGGCACACCTCAGATGCTTCTAAGGCCGTATGTCGAATTAGCAGAAGGTAATCTATAGCTTTAGTTTTTATTTTACTTAATTAGTTATATTTAATATTTGGTAGCACTTTTAGCTTATGGGGTATAAATAGGGCTTCTGGTTTTCAATTTTTATTATGTATTAGGAAAGTGAAAAAGTATTACATCCACAAGAATGGGAATGGATTAAAATATTATAGGAATGAATATGGTAGATGGATGAGACTGAAAATGCAGTTAGGAGAAATCTAAGCGCATAAGTCATTACAAATAAGTGCCACTCTCCCCAGAAGCTCCCATTCTAATATGGGGTGCCATGTGTAAAAAGCGTTAATATTTTAACATGTCTTTTTTTTTCCAGATTTAACTTTAACAAATGACCTCCGCCCACTGTGTGCTTTCATACGATTTTATTGGCTGTTATAATGCTTAAATTTGCATATTCTCAGATTAGCATTACAAGAGCCAATCAAATTGTGTGAAGCACAAAGCGGGCGGAGCTCATTTGCTACAAACTCCAGATTTAACTGGCCAGTTAAACATTTAGCTAATTGTTAAATCTGGTTAATAGATTAGTTAAATATTTAGCTAAATGTTAAATCTTGTAACTAGATTTATAAATTATATCTGAATGTACACATTTAAAAAAAAATGTATTTATTTTCACAACATTTATAAATCTGTGGAAAAAATACAACATTTAAGTTAAATATGGAAAAAAAGACATGTTAAATATTAACACTTTTTTTTTTACACATGGCTGTTTATTTTACACGCGCTGTGTAATTTTTTTTTTTTTTTCAGAGTAAAACAGGTTTAAAAATCACTTCATCGCAAAAGGACATCAGTACTGCATCTCCAGCCAGATTAATTCCAGCCGGATTAAAATATCAGAAAATCATTTCCACTTGTCTCCACAGGGAAATACAACTTGGCAGCTCAAGGCACTAAATGAAGGGCAAAACAAGTTCATTGCTCACAATGACTGTGGTCCTGTAAAGTTGTACAAACCAGACCAACTGAGAAAAAAAAGCAAAACGTGTGGATTCACACGCTCAGTAACAAAACACCGTCCTGCATCCTACTTGTATGTATTTGACCATTACTGTAATGCCATAGATATAAGCGCACAATACAGAAGATGGTCCAAAGGCTTGCATATAAAAACTCCACCATTGTATTATTTTTTAAAAGAACAGAAATGACTAAAACTTGTTGAATTATTAATAAATGAATTACTTGGTTGACCACAAAAGGCTTTGATATTTTATATACTGCACTTTTAAAGACTTAACTTTTTTTTAGCAGTGCTTCCAGACCAGACTTAGTTTCAACCATGCTCTTCTTTGTCTAATAAACCCGGTTTTGATTTTCAATATTCCTGTTAATGGCCTTGCAGAACCGGAGTTTACTAGCTCAGTAATAAATACTCATTTAATTTCCTATACAATTACCAATTACCTGGTGGATGCTATGCACAATTAGAAAACAATTCAGTACCATCAGCCAATCAGCTTCCAGCTCCAGCCGGCTTCTATCAGACAGCAGATGCCCGCTGCTACGAGACGGCATTAACTGTGAATCAAATTTAAAATAAATCAGCGCAAGTACCGCCTTTTTCATTTTGAGCTGGCAAAATGAAAGCTCAGTTCACATCTATTGGACAGCAAATATTATTACTAAATACTACTAAGACACAGTCGGTCCAAATTAATTTTATTATCCACCAAAACCAGCCAATCAAACCGAGATACGGACAGTTCAGTAATATTGTTCCATTCAGATATCTAGCACTGTCCAGATAAACTATAAGCAACTCTCACAAATATATATTTTTTTCTCTGTCATTATGTATGTGATCCTTTATGAATATTTTCAGGAGTATTTTCCTCAAACTTTTCTCAGTGAAATGGTACCGAACAAATCATTACAAGTTCAAGGTAAATCAAGGTTTTAAAGTGTTATTTTAAAGAAGACAATGAAAAAATCACATTCTAATAGTGATAGTGCCTCCTCGACTGGCAACATTGCTTAATATAAGCTTGGGCACCTACAGTGGCTCTCAAAAGTATTCACCCCCCTTGGACTTTTCCACATTGTATTGTGTTACAACATTGAATCAAAATGGATTTAATTAGTTTTTGCCACTGATCAACACAAAAAAAGTCCAAGTGAAGAATTAAATCTACAAATTGTTCTAAATTTTTACAAATACAAAACAGAAAATAATTGATTGCATAAGTATTCACCCCCTTCAGTCAATATTTGGTAGAGGCACCTTTGGCAGCAATTACAGCCATGAGTCAATTTTTGCCCATTCTTCTTTGCAAAATTGCTCAAGCTCCATCAAGTTGGATGGGGACCTTTGGTAAAAAGCAATTTTCAACTCTTTCCACATATTCTCAATTGAACTGAGGTACAGGCTTTGACTGGGCGACTCCAGGACATTGACCTTTTTGTTTTTAAGCCACTCCAGTGTGGCTTTGGCTATATGTTTGGGGTCATTGTCCTGATGGAAAATGTATCTTCTCCCAAGTCCTAGGTCTCTTGCAGACTTCAGCAGATTTTCCTCCAGGATTTTTCTGTACTTTGCTGCATCCATTTTGCCCTACATCTTCACAAGCTTTCCATGCCCTGACGCAGAGAAGCCTCCTCATAGCAGGATGCTGCCACCACCATGCTTCACGCCAAACAAAGAGCTTAGCGTTGAGGCCAAAAAGCTCTATTTTGGTCTCATCAGACCATAGAATCTTCTTCCACTTGGTCTCAGTCTCCCACATGCCTTTTGGCAAACTGTAGCCGATATTTGATGTGAGTTTTTTTCAACAATAGCTTTCTTTTTGCCACTCTCCCATAAAGGCCAGTTTTGTGAAGCACCCGGGCTATTGTTGCCATATGCACAGTGTCTCCCAGCTCAGCCGTGGAAGACTAACTCCTTTAGAGCTGCCATAGGCCTCTTGGTGGCCTCCCTGACTAGTGTCCTTCTCACCCGGATACTCGGTTTTTGAGGACGGCATGTTCTAGACAGATTCACAGTTGTGCCACATCCTCTCCATTTCTTAACACTGGACTATACTGTGCTCCAGGGGATATTCAATGCCTTGGAAATGTACTTACATTCTACCCTTGACTGTTGCTTTTGAATAACCTTATTCCGGATTTGCTTTGAATGTTCCTTCGTCTTCATGATGTACTTTTTGTTAATAACCAACTGTAGGACCTCCCAGAGACAGGTGTATTTAACCTGAAATCATGTTAAACACCTTCAATGCACACAGATGGATTCAACTAATTATGTGACTTCTAAAGACAACTGGTTGCAACAGAGCTTATTTTGGTGTGTCATAGCAAAGGGGGTGAATACTTATGCAATCAATTATTTTCTGTTTTATACTTGTAATTAATTTAGAACAATTTGTAGATTTTATTTTTCACTTTGACATTATGGACTTTTTTGTGTTGATCAGTGGCAAAAACTCCTAATTAAATCCATGTTGATTCTATGTTGTAACACAATAAAATGTGGAAAGGTCCAAGGGGGGGTGAATACTTTTGAGATCCACTGTATGTGAGAACAGAAGTAAACAAAATAAAACTGTGATTGAGAGGAGTGCTGTTTTTTTTTAATTTTATTTCACACATACGCTTATATTCACCATGACCCAGTCCATGACTTCAGTGATTCATAGAGTATCAATATTATGGAAGGCTAGTGTTTCCTCAACTTTATTTTAAAGTTACAGTAGGTAATGGGTAATGCAAAAATATTCAACAGGTGAGGAAAGGCATGAACACTGAGTATTATTCTTGTATTACCTACTTTGTGTAATGTGAATGCTTTGTAAACTCGAAGGAGAATGGATATGTATCGCATGCATGGAACTTAACTGAGTAAATCATAGAATGCAGCCCTGTACAGACATTTTAGGACAATAAATCAAAGTTGACACATCTAAGAAACTTAGTCACATGATCTTAGTATGGCAGTTTCATGAGGTTAGAGGTCAACATATTTAGCGTACAGTGTTTATATAAACCAGCAAATGCAAAATGGTGTCTGTAGAGGCTCATGAAAGGATATCCATTATTAACCCAGAGAATCATAGAAAACAGTTGTTCCTAGAACTGAAAAGAAGTCGAACCTGAAATTATGTCTGAGACATTAGCAGTTGAAGGTACAGTGGCAATTACATGCGTAATTACCGAGTTTCATGTGGGTGCAGTTCAATTATTTTTCTTAGCTCTGCGAAAATTCAGAAACCAGTGTGCAATTTTAAGGTCATTATACTGTGATCAATAGGTATTTTTTCAGTATTAATTGGTAACTGATGTATTTTGTATTTTATGAATTGGAGTGCTTATAGGTACGCTCAGTTGTATGTATCTTGTAATTATAAATTGTGTTATTATCATTTGTAAATGAATTCATCTTCACACCAGCCCTCCACTTGGATTGGACTATTCTTACTTCCCTTGAATTGTTTGGGGTCATTCAAGTATTACTTCATTCTATGGGGGTTGCGACCTTGATGAGCCGATGATGCAATAGAAGGGGGAGTGTCTGGCCTGTGATGATGGTTGATGACGAGGCAGAAAGAGAAGCTGAAATTGTTTGAATTGATGTAATGCTTTAAAGCCCCCTATTAACAGCATTCATGTTCTTCACTTTAATTCAACTTGTTTCATCATCTACAACAACAGTGGTCATTTACATTCCAGATTCCAGATTCCACTCACTGTTACTGTACTGGAGAGCAGTCTGGTAGGATTGTATGGTTGTAAATGACCTTGTTCCATGACTATCACATGTGGAGGGCTGTAGTAAACTAAATATGTAGGCCTAAGGACACTGGTTAAACCAACTGGCCAAGTGGAAAACTTATTTTGCGCTCAGGGTGCTGTATTACCTAAGAGCAATCCATGTTGTTATGGATTAAAAGGCAGAAATGATGAAAAGCATGAGACAGAATGTCAAAGCCGTTTCAAAACCGTGGCAGTAAAATAGCGCTGAAGGAATTCTCCATTTCATTTTCTAATAAAATGTACATAGCTCTGCGTCTTGTCCTTTACCAATGTAATTCTTTCATTTCTGTGGCAGGGATTTATTTTTCACTAATAATAACAACCAACAAGCAATAACTTAATTGTAATGTTATTTAGCATAACTACAACGAACTGCTAGTACAAGTAATAAACTTCTAATAAAACATCACAGTAACCTGCAAAAAAGTCTCGGTTGGGCTATACAAGGGGTGTTCAATAAGTCTGGAATTTGGAATAACTGGGAGAGCCTTGCAACTAAATAAATAAAATATTTTTTCTTCACACACATCATATGTTTTAAATCACCTGGGGAATCCATTTCTCAGCTTTTACTGAACAGCAACAGTCAGATGAAAGAGAATTTCTCTTCAAACATAGCAGTGTATCCAGATCCTACTCCCTCCTGCAACACCGCTCATTTTATGTTCCCACAATACCCCACTCATTTCAATCAGAGCGGCAGCATTGTTGCAGGAGAGAGCGTGATCTGGGTGCACTACGATTCATATGAGTAACTGTCTACCTTCTGGTGAACGCTCCTGAGTAAAATGTGTTCCCCAGTTGATTTCAGGGCTTGCATTGAAAAATGTATTGCTGCAATACAGACAGCACAGAATACACTGGTAAAATTATGCACATCTTGTAAACACTGCAGGGTGCTGTGTAATGCTTCTAGAATCCACCTGCAATATTCCAAAGAGAAGGCAGCAGCTGGAAGGGCACTGAAGCACAGGTTTGCAGAAAGATGAAAACCACTTCCAGCAACAGCCAATGCAACAGAGGTCTCCAGAGAGAACAGTCCAAAGAGTAGCCTGTCCTGATTCATGTGTTCTGATTCTTATGTGTCTATGGGGCTATCTTTGGCTTTTTTTCTTTTTCCAACTTATTAAGGCAGGGATGTGTACAGACAGGTTAATACAGCAGACCCAGGTGTTTATTCAATTGATCTTAACAATGATGGGTCTCAATACTGCAGGACCTTGAGAAAAGCAACATCTCTAACAGTGTGTCAGAGTCTGTTTTTAAGTAAATAAATGGAAGTGCCTGTATTAAAACTCACCCCTGTTTAAATCAACTGAACAGACTTGTCTCTTATGGAAATCTTCACATCAGCCCTTTGGGTCAGTTGAGCAGTTCCGTTAGGAAAAACAAAGCCTTTACCATAGGAGCTTTAAGTTTTATTCTTAACAAATTGTACTGTCACCTTAATTCTAAGCACATCCCACACAGCTTCGCTGAACATGTCTAGACAAAAATACAGCAGCATCAGCAGTAGTATGGTTCTGAGAGAGAACGGTACTGGGGAGAGCTTGCATTAAGATGTTCATCAATGGAAAAATGTCACTTGGATCTCCAGCAAATAATATGTACAGAATATATCTGGTTGATTTGCAATTATGCTGAAACAGATACTTCAGAGAAGCATGAAGAACAGCAGACCGCATCAAGTACTGCAGGTAGAGGATATGGTATGGATTCTTAGTGTGAATCCAAAAAAAAATAAAAAATAATAATTATAAACAATAGCAGAGTTAATGATTAACCAACAGAGGACAGACTTTAAAACGTACTGTATTGTGGTATGTTCCTGACTAACTGATTCTTTTGTGTTACCCACACAGAACCATCATGTTCATCCTTTTCCTATTGCTCCAATACTTGTTGATGCAATGCAATGGTCTACGTGCCCATTGAAACAGGCAAAACCGTTCAGCTGGCCAGTGTTTGTGACGTGCTTTTCTTCTCAGGATCTTTCAAAGCAATTTGTTTATCACAAAACAGTGATAGTTTTTTTGTGTAGTTCAATTTTTTTGTGTAGTTCAATTTCACCACATTTTCTGTGCGGTTCAGTATTTTGCTGTGGGTTCTTTAAACCCCAAAACCCCACACTGGAAAGGGCCCTGCATCCCAGGCGATTCTGACAGGTATCAAGCTGGATTTTGGCTACAGCTTCTGCACAAAATGCATTGAACACCCCTGGCACACCACTCCGCATATCCTTTTTGTTTTATATTAAACCAAAAGAAATTAGACTTCTTTGCAGAGGGAAAATATTTTTACACAACAACATAAAAACTCACCAGCGTGTTGGGTGCTATGTAACCATGTGCAGATTTGTCTGAAAAAGAAATAAATAATGGAAAAAGTGAATTTTTTTGCTACCATGACAGTACATTACAGATGTTTATAGTACAATGAGGGCTGTGTATACTAGCTGTGACTTCCTAGTTTAATTGAAACTGTTCTAACATATCAAAAGAACACACACACATGCTTCAGACCTGATTACCAATTCTCACATCTGTCACTTCCAACAGTGTAAACCCTATCTTCATATGAGAACCACTGGGTTTGAACTAGACTCTGATTGCCCCCATAAATCAGAAATGTAATTTAAACAATGCCGTTACTGATCATGTGTAACGTGAAAATATACAGTACAGGGCGGTTAGAGGGGCATGCCATTACTGTTGAGGAAAAAACATTTGCTTTCCTGCCTCAGAGAATGAAACAGGCACTAATGGAGGAGTACAAATCTAGGGTATAGAGATACTAAAAGAAACTAACTTTCAATGACAAACGTTTCAACTAGAAGTCTTTTTCAATGTCTTCAATTGATAGAAATGTGAATGGTCTCTTAATGGTCACATTAAGATAGATGGGTAAGTGCTAATTATCCACAAAGACATTGAAGACATTGAAATCCTGCGATATTCACTGCTCAGCTGTGCTGGCAGCCAGCATGATGGATTCCCCACTGAGATGAGGGAGCTGCTTTTACCTCCAGAAGTGAAGCTCATGTACTTCTGGTTATTCACAGTCTCTTTGGAATCGTAGAACTTGAGCACGTCCAGCACAGCCTGAGGGTTCTTCTTCTGCTCCAGTTTGGTGATGTTAGAGGTCTGGAGCAGCCTGGCCCACTGCTCTGGGATTCCCTGGGGGGGGGGGGGGGGGGGGGGGGGGGGGGGGGGGGGGCAGACACAGTAAACAGGGTTGCTCCGGTACCTACCTTAGTGAGGTAACTACCTCACTAATTGCATCAGCATAAGGGCTCACTTTCCATTACTCAACAAGGCTCTCAGGTCTCTAGGAGTTAACTCTCAAAACTGAGACAATCAACACTTTCATAGTGAGCAAGTCCTACTGTACCATGGTATACCCATAGCCTGCAATAATATTGTGTAGGTTGACCCATAACAAGACATTTCTCATCAAACAATGCTTATATCGTTATTCTCAATTCTTAACAGCAGTTTCACAGGAATTCACAGAGGGTTATTTAAATGTGTTGCAAAAAGGGGAAGGGAAGAGGTCTTTGAAACCCTCAACCGGGTGAAATAGATAAGGTATGTAGGTTGTTAGGCAGTTTGTGTCTAAGGGCCCAATTCAAATACTTTGAGCTGTAATTTTTCAGAAAAATCAAAATAATGTTGAGGGGTTTTTTTTAAATTTGTTTTGTAATTCCAGTGACAAACGAATTGCTCCACAATCTCTGTTTATTGTGTGCATTTATAAAGGTTAATTGAATTGGGCTCTTAGTACTAATCACATTTACCTAAATGACTCTATTTTCAATAGATTTTTTTTCCTCACTAAAGCAGATAAACCGGTTGAAGCCTATGATCAAATAACACCAACACTAAATCCACTTAGTAAGTTCATTTAATGGAATAGATATGTAACTAAAATTGAGAAGCAAACTTCCTTATCTTTGCTTTTTGCTGAAGCGCTAATTTATTATTTCACATTTCTGTAGACTGAACACTCCAATTAATGTGTTTAAGTATGGACTCCAATTGACTGTGTTGCCTTTTTATTTTGTGGTAATGGCGTGGTTTTTCAGTGGGTCTGCGGGGGTCTACAGGGTAATACACAGGCGGTCACAAGTGACACGAGTTTGGTGGTCTCAGCCATGCCCACTGTGGACATTAGTTTAATCCACATTTACAGAAACAAACAGGATAACACTTTACATTAAGTGTCTCTAATTACTGTAAGTGTTCATGGTAGTTACTTAGCAAATGCATGCGTACTTACACATAAATACAATGTATGCATAGTTACAATGTAAGTAATGTATAAGTATGCACACAATTGTATAAGAAAAGTAAGGCAGGGTTAGGTGGTTTAGGGATAGGATTAGGTTTAGAGTTAGGGTTAGGGATAGGATTATTTAATGCAAAAAGATTTACCTTGTAAATACTGGTAGGTTTAATAATATTGTAATTTAATTATTATATATACACAGTAATGAGAGACACTCAATGTAAAGTGTTACCACAAACAGTTCAGTGCTCTATTTGTGGCTAAATGGCAGGCAATGGGTCTTCAGGTCAAGACTGAGGTGTGCTCTCTTGCAGTGCTAACAGAATGTAGCCTATGCCATTTTCCCTTAAAATTTCATTGACACTAAATACACAAGGACCAAAGGAAGGGTGTCTTTCTCAGTGCTGAAGTGCTCCGTCCTCAAAACACAGCTAGTTGTCAGGAGAGCGGTGAGTGTGGCGGCGACTCACAGTGAACTCCCCTGTCACTGCGTCGAAGCCCACGTGAATGGTGTGTTCAAAGTCTGAGGGGAGAGAGATTTCAGGACGCTCCTTCTCTTTCTTCTTATTGGCTAAAAAAACAACAGGATGATCAACATCTGAAATATTGTGAAACTGTTAGATATTTTCCATCGGAAATCTTTAAAAAACATGCAGTTGTAGAGGGTGAGAATCTAGACCAGAGTACTGGAAATATTGAAATCAGATGCCCTGTACAGTGTATTATTAACATTCATACTACAAGTAGAGTGCCTCACATTGTCTTCAGAACTTTGACAGATTGAGGTGCCACATACAATGCTGCGCTGTTTGTTCAATGAACAGCATGGCTAAGGGTTTTTTTATTTTGCCTTTTCACTACCCTAAATTAATTGCACTTTCAAACTGGTCTTTATATAGTACTACAATTCTGTAATTGCTAAAACAAGCTTCACTATAAAATGTAACTAATTAAAATCATAGTGAAATATTTACACATGCTTAAAATGGGCAAGAAAAGGGACCATTCGACTACCCAGCAACATTTTTTAATTAAAAAGTATTTGCTTCTTCCTTGCCAAAGCACCAGAAATAAAGGCAGATGAAGCACTTCTACATGATCACCAATCTGAACAAAGAGTTTCTCACTGGCTTATCACATCCCTGCAGTATCTGTTTCACAGTACTGGTTCAGGTTTCTTCCTTCAGGGAATTCAGGTAGTGATGCACTTTTCTACATTTGAAAAAGGTTCTGTTATTTTTTCTTTCTTCTATTTGGTAGCTTTGCAAAAGAGGCTAATCATCCCTGGTGTTTTTGAATGATTGTGTAACCTGAACAATGAAAAAAATACCGAGGTCTGTGTTAAAAAGGGTTAGAGATTACATCATTCATTCTTCAGCTACAAACACTGTTCTTCACTTTCCCACAAAAGTGGCATCCGTTCTGGGAATAAAAAAAAATATTAAAATATATAATAATAAAAGAAAACTTTTGCGTTAGAATAATCCCTATTATTGATATTTTCTATGCATAGTACATTGTTAAATACCATATTGTATATAGTACCCATACCTTTCCTCTCTTCTGATCTGTAGACCTGTGTAGACTCTTTCAGTACTGAAAACTATGAGATAATCATCCCAGATAAATTTAACTGCAAGTAGAAACATGCTCCATGCTATGGGATCAACTGCACAGTAACTGCATTGTTGTTATTTGCTGTCTACCATTTATATAAATTATCCAATTAATAAATTATATAAAGAGTAAATAAACTTCATTGGTACTGGGGTTTTGGGTACATGTGCCAACCTCTAGAATGAGAAAAAATGTATTTGTCCAACCTGTCCAGGATACCACTACACTTGGAGGACAGAGCTAAGCAGACAGCCCACTCCTTGCACCATACTCCAACACACATTATTAGCCTATATAGTTACAATATAGAAATGCATTCTTTGTATTTTGTTATATGACACAGATATGTGTATGTTTAAATTGGGTTATGTATTTTTTCCCATGGTTAAACCATTAACTATTCACACAGTGCATGTCTGGGCACTCTCACTTTTATCTCCTCCCCCAGGGAAGATGGAGCGAAGGCGGGCTTTCTTGTTCTTCTCTTCGGGAGCCATTGGGAGAGGTTTGGAGCTGTGGTTTGCTGCGGGAGAGTCGCGATTGTTGCTGTTCATTCTCAAGGGAGGGGCTGGCGGTTTCTCTTCAATATCGACACTATCGGACATCTTTAATGGCACTCACAATGTCCTGTAAGAAAAAGAGGTGTTAACAGTTATTTTTTGATTTGGGTTCCTCCGATGGATAAGCAAGAGTGACGGTTTCATGAAACATCTGCAAGATTACAATGCTGAATCAGAAAAAACTAAAACTAAATATCTAACACCGTTATACCAGAAAGAATCACTAAAAGCACATACTTAATGTAATTTCCAAACAGCATTACATTTACAACATTTATAACATACTGTTTATAATGCAATCTAAGTTACAGGACTGGAAAACAGCATTTACAGTACAGTTCTGTGCTGTATTTAAATGGCATTTCAAACAGGTAAATAACACATAGAAACAAAAATAGCAAAACTTCTGCTTGCAGCACTGAAACCTGCAGTATTGATAAGTGTGACGAGTGTGCTAATGACATGAGCAGTACTGTAAGCTTGCACTTCCTTTTACTTTAGCAAATGCAACACTGATAACAATGCAGTACAGTAACTTAACTTTTTTTCAGTTAGTAATTTGAATAGCTTTTCAACTGTAAAAACCTACATAATTACCTACATGACATGTGTAGGGGAATAATTGCATAGAACCATTCCTGTACCTGTTTGTTGCTACTCTGTACTACAATTATTCACTGAGTTATATACTTTAAAGCATTTTGAGTTTATGAGTGTAACAGGGAGAGATCTGTGCTGACTCTGCTGACGTGTTCACGGGCTGCAGGAAGAGGGCGGCAGTCGTCCAACAACCGCCTGTGAGTCATGGCAGTGACACGGGGAAGTGGGAAAGTGGGTGTTTGGACTTTCCCCCTCTCTGAATGGCTGAGAGGCGCGTCTTGGGAGATTGTTAGCCCTATAAATTAACGCTCTGTTGTTTCCTCAGATCTGCCCTGTTAAACACGCCAAGAGTGTGGAAGCGCTGGTCAACGACCGAGAACCAGTGGGAGAGAAAGAAACGGAGGTTCAGAGCGAGACATTGAGGGCGGGGAACCCTTGGGCAGACCCCTGATTAGTATATCAGAGCAGGCTAGTGAGCCGGCAGTGTAGGACGGTGATCCGGGTCGCACGGGCAGCGGCGACCGGGATATCGCTGCAAAGTGCAGCACCTTTTCTTTGTAGTTTTTGTTACTGTTTTATTTTCCCTGTTTCTTTGTGCCTTCTGTTTTGAATTATTGTTTCGAAGCACCTGCAAGGGCGCCGGTATTGTGTACTATCGCTTGGTATGCCTGTGGTTCTGTTTACCATCGTTGGTAAATCAGACCACGGACCCACAGCGCCATCTGCGGGACTAAAGAAAAAACAGCACCCCGAAATAAAACTGGGCACCTGTGCAGTGTTGCCAAATTCACCTGTCTGTCTCCTGTGTCAGTGAATTACCCACCAGCCTTCCACAATGGGCTATTAAGTTTATAGAAATAAAGTAAATGTATTAAACTGCAGGTACGTGTAGCTGAAAAACAAACTGTGGGTGGTGTAACAAAAGGAACATGGCTCCAGCTTATCTGTTGATCAGGGTGAACCTACCTTTCCACCTAACCTTTATTGTACTACCTTGTAAATACCTGTCCCCCTTTCTTTGTTAGACCAACTGAGCTGCCTCCAGCTTATCGGTTGATCAAGGTGAACCCACCTTTCCACCTAACCTTTATTGTACTACCTTGTAAATACCTGTCCCCCTTTCTTTGTTACACCAACTGAGCTGCCTCCAGCTTATTGGTTGAAAGGGAAACCACCCTGTCTCTCTGTAAAGGTATAATAACTGTATGCTAACTCTGTATGGGAGAACACTGCTCGGGCTTCTTAACACTGATGTGTCGAGCTGTTCTTGTTTGTGCAAACTAATAAAGCTTTATATCTCTGAATACTTGGTGCAGTTGGCTCTCTTAGTTGCAGACCTGAAAAGTTCCATGACGCATGTGATTTCCCCCCCTCTTCCTCTTTGTTTTTAACCCAGGTGCATGTGAGACGGATATATGAGTTAGTAACCAGCAATATAGTGCTGATATAACAACATAGATCAGTTTTAGAATAGGTCAAAAATGAGACTTTTGCCTTTAAGTGATGGCCAACAATGACATTTGTACTATGGATGTTTCTCCACCTGTAATAGAAATATTGTATGGTACTGTATATTTGCAGAAATTAACTTGTCTATTGCCACAGTTTTATGTTTCCATGTGAATCCTATAAAGACCAACTTGTGCAATTCTGCTTATTTTAAGGTTCCTTTTTACAACTTTGCATCCATTTTAAAATGTTTTAAGTTTAGAACAAATAGTAGGGTTAGGGTTATATTTACAACAGTTATAAATACATGCAATAGCCTACCAGGTGAAGTAGTAGGATATAAAACAATGGGAACATTTAAAAGATTCTAGATTCTGTGCTTTTAAATCCCCCCCCCCCCCCCCCCCCCCCGTAGGGGAGTATGGTGTGCTACCAAGGGACAAGTCAAAATGGCCCAAGTGGCTCAATCGTTCCTAAGTGGCTGAGGGCTTTGTTTCAATGTGGGTCAGGACTATAAGCGTGTTTAATGACCCGCTGTTTAGGAAATTCATATCTCCATGGTACACCTGGCTGGCGCTGCTGCAGCTCCCAGCGCTTGGCACATATGCCTGAATGTTTGTATGGGAACCTTTAGATCTGGTGGAATGCTTGCCCATTTTTTTAATGACTTCCAAATTCCAAAGTATTTGTATACAATGCACTAATTAACACTATTTCTCAGCATTCGTTTGGGGTTATTTAACAGGCATTGACTGTAGTGGTAAAAACATATTTAACATACAAAAAAGTAGGACTTATAGTGACTGCACAAAAAAAGCTGAAAAAATAAATAACATTTTACAGAATTTCTAATGAATATGTTTTGAGAGGTTTTGTCACTCAGTATTCACATCATAGCTGCCTGCTTGCATAAACATACAGTACAGTAGTTATTAAACATGTGAAGACCAAGGCTGCATCTGTTATAGTTTACCGTGCTGGGCATAGGCCAGGAATACCTTGTGATTGAGATGTCCAAAGCTCCCCCTTGATAAGGCTGTAGCCAGGAGCCCTAGAGTCTATGTATATTTAGAATCAAAGTGCTAGCGGAATGGCATGATGGGACACATGGGAACCATGGCCATGCCGCCTTATAGCCTGTTCTGCAGTATAAAGGGCTGCACTGTATATATCTCAAGGTCATATTTGTAAATAAAATCATTTAAATGGACGTTTCTGAATAAGCTTTCCTGCTGAGGTCAGTTGCTATTTTAAAACAATCACACTGTCCACAAAGCAGTTAGTGGTGACTGCTCTGTTTTTGTCCTCCCGTGGCAACACTGATTTTAATGAGGGTTGAAACAAAAACTTGTTCGTTGTATATATTAAAGGTAAGCATTGGGTGAACGTGACATGTGCGCTTGGTGTTAACATGGTTCTGGACGGATCATTCATGATCAATGGCATCCCTTTTGAGACTGTTCTCTGTTAAACATCTGTAATGTGCAGTTTTGAGTTACTGCTGGTGGTGGCTCAACACCCTAGCGACAGTGTCATGGAACTGCAGGTGTTTCAAGTTAATGACACAGACAGCAACAACTAGTGTACTGTAATAGCCAATAGGGATTCAGCAGGCTTCCTCCGATCCCACGACCAAGCCACATTCCTCTTTTACACCCAGGCACTCGAGAGTGGATGTCAACGAGCTACCAGCCTCTAGAGAACAAAGGCCAGTCCTGCAGGTGTCAGACTGAGCTCACTGGGAGCCTGGCCAGCAGGATAAATGTGGATAAACAGTCCCTGCTGGTTTTGCCTCCCTAATCCATGAGAGCACCACAGCCAATGCGATACTCTCTTTGGAATTCCCAGTGAAGACCGGCGAGTTCGCACAGCCAGGACGCAAACCTGCGCTCCCCTCACTGTATAACTCACCATGCTTTTACCAGATGAGCCACTTGGGATATTTAGAAAGTTTCTTTTATTCCTCAGCTCCCCTAAAGACTGCTGAATGTCAGGGGTGACATGTTCTGATTAAAGCCACAGAACAGATCCCATGACAGGTAAACAGTGAATGTGGTTTCAAAGCCCTTCACTTCAAAGACGACATTCGAGGCTGTGGCATAAAAAGAGCACACATGGCAGCTGTAATATAAGAGTGTTACTGTATAGGTTTTAGGGTTTAAAAAACAACAGATTAATCTCCCAGCTTTCTGCTTTGTAATGCGTATACCCCCAATATCTTTTTCAACATAAATGAGTCTTCATTCCAGCAGGTGAAATATCTAACATACCATGGCATGCCAAGAAGTGCCTCTCTGTCCTTCTGCTAATGCTAATGCTCAAGAAACCCGGCAAATCAGCTCATGCTGAATGTCGGGATCACTAAGACGGTTAAAACAAAATGAAAAGTCTGCATGCATTGGTCTATTTATCAAGTATACAATATTCATTTAATTATTTTGCATTATTTTGCAGAAAGCCATTATGATTAACTGTAACTCTTTTTATTTGCTATTGGAAACATCTGCATTCTCCACTTACTGTACAGTACCTGTTCATGTTAACATGTATAACAAGTCCTGTGTATTTAAGTCAGGGAATAAAGCAGGGGAACGATTTGGAGACTTGGGCCTAGTGATCTCATTCAGCACAGTTGGTAATGTTTAGCACTCCTTTACAGCTGTGTCTTGGCTTCATTGTTTTTCGGAAGTATAGCCTGAAGCTTCACAGTGATATGACTCACTCAGCAGTAATCCCAGTAGGGGATCACAGCCATTCTTTAAGAGAAGAGAAAAGAGGAGTATACAGTACAGTGAAAGCACTGGAAAGCACACAAAAAGACACAGCAGTGAAACTGACTATTACCTTTAGCAGTGTTTATCGATATTCCCAGAAAAGGACTGTTCCTTCAAAGTCGATATACGGACGTGCAAAAACACCAACATGTACACTGTGGAATGCTGAAACCAGTATGTTTCTCTTCAATCAGATATCTAATAGTTTACCTTTTCAAATTGTGATGATCCTCCATAACTTCGAAGTGATCAATCAGAATTAATTTTAAGATACAACCAGAAGAAACTATGGACAATATTTTCAAGACACTTCCTCCAATCTTCAAATCCTGTTTTTTTTTTTAAAGTAGACGATCCCATATAAATTATACAAAACTCAGGAGCACTTCAAAGGCCATAGAAAAACAGTTCAGGACTGGAGTAAACGTTTTGAACATACAGCCCATAGTGTCTTATAGTCAAGCAGACAAACGGTTCACCTGGTGCCTTTTTAGTACACTGGAAAAGGCACTAGCTGAAACGTTTGTCTACTTAACCTAGTTGTACTTTAAACCATGATGATCAGGCATTATTTCAGATTATCTGAATAGGATATTAGATAGAAAGAAATTGCATCTCAATCCTGACCTTAACATCAACTGACTGCCATTATGTCCTCAGTCCTTCTCAAGCAGAGCTGAATTGTGCTGAACTGTGTGTTGATTTTGTGATATGGTCAAATGTGGACTGCAAACTCATATCACTTGTGACCTGAACAGATATAATGTCTATTGAATTAGCCTGCTTTGCCACCTAGCCCCACCTCCCACCACACATCACTTTAAAGGGAATCCCATTAAAATAAAAGCGCAAGCTATGTACTGCAGGCATTTCTACGCTTTTAATGTATTTATATAAACAAGGAATACACCAGTTATGTGTCAAGGCAAATAATACAATCTTCCTGTGAAAACACGCATTTACAGCAAGTTCCTGTAGCACAATAATATGCAAGATCAGAGTTATGAACACATTAAACTGTACAACATTGCAAAAGTACTTTCAGCCCATTATCCAAGAACCTAAATAAAATGCTTGTACAGTATGCAAAACTATTTCAGAAAGTCGTGGAAGAGAAAGTGAAGTGAATGGCTATTAGAAATCCAACTTCAATGCTTTAATGCCTGTGCTCGATGCTCGTAGCAAGGCAGTGTACACGCTGGAGCCTCCCTTCCGGCTCCCTGACAGCACTGTGCTCGATGCTCATAGCAAGGCAGTGTAAACGCTGGTGCTTTTTTGACACACTGTGTTAGCATAGCCTCGTTTGCCCTTCCAAAGGAGGCAAGCACTTCTCATCAATGTCACCTTGCACAGCTGGAGGGCTTGGCACTGCATTCTACACGTTGTGCAAGGTGCACTACTAGTGCAGGCTCTGAGACGTGGGGATGGATAAAGGAGTTTGATTCATTAATTATACCAGAAATGATTTCTTGTCTAATGAGCTCTCGTCTATGCAATAATTAATTCAATTCACAGGGATCTCCTCTGAATGATGGTGATTGAAGCCCCCTCAGCCCTACTATTTTTGACATAAATCAGGCCTGTAGTTTGTCTTCTGATGAACTCACAAATCCTCTTGAGCTAGGAAAGGAGAAGCACTCGCAATGACTGAATTATTCAAATGCCAGTGCTGTTTCTTCTCACTCACTCGTACTGTGCAGTCTTGAAAGCTGCTTGTACTTTCAGTTACGGTACTATCAAATTCAAAACTATTACCTTAAAGAGCAACATGGTATGATTGTGAAATATAAGAGTTATCCTAACAAATGTATTCTTCTTGTTGTTTTGAATCACTTGATGTGCAATGTTTAAGCCATCACATCTTGGTGACTTTTTAAAGTGTAAAGCACTACTCATGCAAGCAAGTACACCTGTACATTTAACAGCTCCTTATCTTTTTGCAGTGAAGATCCAGGCTTAACCCTTCGTGGCCCTATGTCGTACCAGGTCCGACATTGACATTTTCCCTTTCCAGTCCGACATAATCCAAAAGATGTCAAGCACAGGTCTCTATAGTTTTTTTTTTTTTCCCTGAAAAAGCCAAAAAAAACCTTTCAATGGCTGAGTGAGACCGATAGGAGCCGAGAGAAGTCAAAAAAAAATCTGAGAAATACACAAAGGCCCTGCACCACAGACCTAACACGGACATAAAAAAACAAGATAGCTGCTTCTGCATCCAGCGCTCAAAGAATATCACAGACCTTTGCAGAGCTTTATGAGATGTTATAATAATAAAATAATGACTTGGATCGCATTATTGAGGAGTTGGTGATAAAAAGAGTGATCAGGAGAGGATTTATCAGTATGCATTACTAAGAAGAGGCATGTGATAAATGCAGCAGACAAGGGGTGGAGTTTGGCTGGAGATGCAGTACTGAGTGTCTTTATGATATGATTTTAAACAGCGTGTGTAAAATAAATAGCGCATTTGAAAATAAACTGGACCTGACGTGCCTGACAGGTGCTGAATAAATGGACCGCAAAGGGTTAAACAAGTTCTAATGGATATTGCTCAGCCATGTCTAAATTTGAAAATGGGGTTAGGTGCACTTAAAACATAAACATCCTTTCTAAATATGGGATAAAACATAACAAGCCTTGCCGATAAACATGCTCTACTGGACCCTTT
Organism: Polyodon spathula; assembly: GCF_017654505.1. Taxonomy (NCBI): domain Eukaryota; kingdom Metazoa; phylum Chordata; class Actinopteri; order Acipenseriformes; family Polyodontidae; genus Polyodon; species Polyodon spathula. The sequence continues at coordinate 13,567,411 of NC_054553.1, forward strand.
GCTTCTCTCTGACTATAAATCAAGTTCAAATCCTAATCAATAACCATCTTGTTAACTTAAAATGATTGCAAAATAAAGATCTTAATGTAACAACTTAGAGATCCTATAACCCTTTCACTTTATATGCAGGTACATGCTTACGTGGGACATATTTCCAAAGCGTTTCCACCAGTCTTTAATTAACTCCTATTTTATTTTTTATTTTTTTAAATATGAAACTTCAACGTAAATGACTGAAAATATTAAGTCTGCAGGTGTAATGACAATTACATGACAGCTCTCCTTACAGGAATGCTTAATAAAATATATTTCTATACATTGCTGCATATAACTAGAGAATTAAAAGACTCAGTTTCGCATAATTAGATTCAATTTTGAGTAACAATAAACCTCAGAATGTGGACTCACTTCCAGACACAGATATTTGCATTATATTTTTGGAACTGTTTGGAACTGTCTGCCCTGCTTTACCACAGTTAAGTGCCAGACCATGGATCCAGGCAATGTTGTATATATTTATTCTGTAAAACAGTGATGCTTTAAAAACTATTTATTAACACATAGAATCTGGCTGTAGAATAGCAGCCTCTTGCACATGTAATGCAGCCTACTCATTATCACTGAAGCATTAAGGCACGACAGGGGAAGGGCTGACATGATATAAGCAGACACTCAAGTCATTACAAGCATGATGTGAAGGGATTCTACTAATTCAAAACATTGTGCTATAATTCATTTACATTCGATAGGCACATATGTTCTGAGTAACTAAATAAACAAGTTTACTCTTGAGGTTTAATAAGATTTTAAGCAGAATGCAACACCTCTAGAACAGAATGAGAACGCTCAGGAATGTAAAATCAACGAGGATAAAACAACATGATGAATACATGTAAAAACAGCATCTCACAAAGGGAAAAGTTTAGAGAAACATCACACATACGCAGCTCACATTGATAGCATTGAGTATGCTTATGCAGACTTCTAAATAGCACACAAGTTGTTTACATGTTGTAGCCTTGAAGTTTTACACAATAAGCACTGGATATATACAGTATGCAGCGAGGTGTATTTGAAATGTCACCCACCATGCACAACAGATTTTCTTTTCAATGTAATACAGCCGAACTGTCAGATCCCAATAGCATGAACAGGAACCACTGCTGAAGATGAACCCATAGCAGGATTCTTCTAGGTTTACTGTATCAGGGTTTGTTTGTTTATGCAAAACTTGTTGGTTCTTATTGTAAGACCCGGCTCCATTGTAGCAAACACAAACACTCAGAAGGTTAGGAATGTTGTACATGTATACACACTTTGATTTAGCTCAAGGAAGCAAAAACATAATTTAGAAATACTAAGAAGACATTGACAAAGACTTCTGGTCGAAACGTTGGCATTGCTTCTTTTAGTAGCTTCTTTTGAATTTGTTCACCGTGGCTGGTTTCACACTTATGGATGATGCACTGAGTGGTGCTTGTATTGTTTCATTTTTTATTATTTCAAACTAATCGCTTTAGGGTTTGCAGTCGAAACTCATGCCAATGATCTAGCTGCCATCGTGTGACCTATAGCAGTGGTGCGCAAACTTTTAAAATGCCGCCCCCATTTTTTTAGCATACATGTTGTTGCGCCCCCTTCGTTAGACCATAACTTTATATTTTAACAGGTGTTTATTTCCCTAATTATGTGTAAATCGCGTATTTCTTCCTTAACCACAAGTCCAGATTTAGTTATATACATATGCATATCAAAATTCAACATTTAAAATCAGTATATGTCTTTTTTTTCTTTTTTTTACACTTAGCTGGTGAACATTTAGCTGGCATGATTTCACAAATCTGTATGTACCGGGGAGCGAAGCGAACGACACGAACACAGCACAAGTACAAAACAAAAGACAACTGTAGCTAGTCATAAAAAAAATGACGGTATCCTTTTGCTCCTTTTGTGGATATGAAATAAAATAAATAAAACACAAAGAAATAGAGTATGGGCATACCACTCAATAAAACAAAGGAAACAGTTTTGGGAATACCAGCGGCTTGTTAAAGAGCTGATATGATTATTACTATAAGTCAACATTATTAAAACAAAGAAGCGTCATTTTAAAGAAATACAAAACCAGTGTGTGTTGCTCCCTGTCACTTTGACTAAAATGAATGTGAAATAAAGAGAGATAACATACTGTAACATGCATGGGGGAAAGCAGCAGCAGGGCTGGTAGGTGACGTAATCACATACAGAGACATAAGCAAAGGAGCCGGCTCTTTTGTACAGCGGTATCAGTGCTATGCTTCACTGCGAGAAATCCCTGGTTCGCGCCCGCCTTCCGCCTGTGTGTGGATTGCCTCACCCTGTGTGATGCACCTGCCTGCATTAACCTATTTCTCTACATTGGTGTCAGAAGTGGACGCAGATACCCCGGCACGCACTCGTCGGACTGTAGCCTGGTAAGCAAGTCCGGGACAGACTTGAGGCTGGCAGGGGAGAGTGTAGCGTGCACGGGGGACGGCAGCAGCAGGGTTGGTAGGTGACGTAATCACATACAGAGACATAAGCCCAATATACGCTCATTGCAAAGGAGCCGACTCTTTTGTACAGCGGTATCAGCGCTATGCTGGAGTGCGAGAAGTCCAGGGTTCGTGCCCGCCCTCCGCCTGTGAGTGGACTGCCTCGCCCTGTGTGAGGCAGGAACCGAGATCACTACAATACCATCCAATTCAATTGTTCTATTTCTTCTTCTCCTATTTCTCCTTCTTTTTATTGTCTTTCTAACCACAGACAGTGACATCATAAAGAACATTATATTTTTCGACTTTAATAATAATTAACTTCTCATTGATGTCGATTTATTTAATTTTTTATTTTTGTGGTAATTTCTGTGTGAGCGAGACAGTGACAGCCTGACAGCCACTACCTTTGAGCTTATTTGTGACCGGTCCATTGCCAGGGGAGCGCAAATACAAATAAAACAACTGTATTTCTAGATTTGTTTGTTTCATTCATGGCGCTCTCTTTGCTTGTGGTGTGCTCCATTTAAGTCAATATTTTTAATTGCTTTTTATTCGCTCGCTCATGTCATTTGCGTCCGGTGTGCAACGTCCTGTAACATGGAACATTGAGGTGTTTGATTTGGCACAGTGTGCTGCAGAGCTGGGCTTACACTCACACAAGAATGTGTTTGTTAGCATTTATGTATTTACCTGAATCTGGACTTTTTTTTTGTTATTTATAGGAAAAAATATGAATTTACATTAAATCCAGAAGAAAATGCCTGTTATATTTTTATACACTTGTCTCCCCTGTTCACTGCAGTTTCACTGACACGCTCGCCACTTGAAACTTAATTTCTCCAGTTCTACAAGTATTCGAGAGATCGTCAACGGCTCATTTGAAAGGTAATAACTTGGAATAATTAGCTGTCATTTCTGTTTTTATTAAAAAGGTTCTATCCTTTTCTTTTTACAGAACTGTCCCTTTAGTCATAGTCTCCTAAGAGAGCTGTGGTGGCGTGAGGCTCTTGCCACGTCATCAGTATAAATGTCTTCTCAGTTGACTCATATGATTACATAAAAGTTTTCGATTGATTTGTTGATTGACAAGCAACACAAACAAGCCAAATTACAAGAAACAATTTAGGATCACCGGCCAAAACAAAAGCACGTCTCAGCTGCATAGAGGTCAATGTTTTTGTTTGAACTCCTTTAAAAGGATCAAAACAGTAAGTTTCTGATTTTCTTGATGTTTATTCCAAAACCATGGAGCAAGAAAATCAAGTATCTGTTTTTCAAATGTTAACATGTTTATATTTGCGAAAAGAATAACCAAAGGATTATCAGTGCACTAAAAGAGGGACCAGTAATAGTGCTAATAAAGTGAATAAGAGGAATTCCTTTTGAAACACTGGTTAGCAGTGGTCCAGCCCTTGCAAGACCGTTCAGGTATCGCAGTAATTTTTAAATTATATCTCAAATATCACATCCTTGTTTATCCTCATGTAATGAATTCTGATTATCTGGTTTATATCACATGGTTATTATTAAAGGCAGGGCTGCAACATCAAACTGATTTAATTGATGCAGTGTTCCAAGGGCATAATTCATGACCCCAGTGTGATGTGGAGGCACGAGGTCTCTGGCTGCACTTGCGTGAAAGGCATGCAGTATGAATATGCCGCGTCTCCAGTCTCACAAGCCTGATTTGTGCCATCAGCTATAGCTGGAAGCCCCAGTCACAAGATTTATTTCAATTTCACAGTCTTTTATAAACTCTTGCAAGTTGCTGTCATTTTAGAAATACAGCCCCAAAGGCGATACTGTCGTTCTCATTGGAATATTGGATTTCCATATCTTTAGCTTGTGATGTCTGCTAATATTATCCATTGACTCTTCTCCTACCCATAGCTTTTAAAAGGAAACTCATAAAGCTTCAATCAATAGGAAGCTTGTGGCAGTTTTTGCAGTTGTTCTATTAAATTCAGTGAGAATGTTAATACTACAGTATTTGTGTTAGAACTATAGCATAACTCATGTTTAAATATTTCACAACCTCTGCTGCAATGGTGTAGATTAAAACACAGTCAGCGCCGCCTAACTGGGATACTGATAAAAGGGATTGCTGCTTAAATGGGATACAACTCTTGGAGATGGTTCTTACCAAAGCTATTTATGTTGTTTAATTGGGACGTGACTTTGTTTAATTGGGATACAGTATTTTCAAATGATGAATGGAGATCGCTTTTCAGGGCATAATAGGTCACATAGCACTGTGCAGTGGATACGTGATTACACTGTGCAGTCAGTCCAGTGGGTGTGTGATTACACTGTGCAGTCAGTGCAGTGAGTGCGTGATTACACTGTGCAGTGAGTGGGTGTGTGATTACACTGTGCAGTCAGTGCAGTGAGTGCGTGATTACACTGTGCAATGAGTGTGTGATTACACTGTGAAGTCTGTGCTGTGAGTACGTGATTACACTGTGGCTTGTGTAAACCACGTTGAACTCTTGAATGAGCTGGAGTCTCCTGTGGTTTCTCAGGCTGCTATTGCATGTTATGAGTTTCATCCATCAATTACCAGAAGGGGGCAATAATAATTGTAGGGCTTGTCACATCCTGGTCGTGCACGGTGGTCCTGCACTGCATTAACAGTGTTATGGCAGGTGTTTATATTTCTTTTACCAGCCCATATTTATTAGTGCAGCTGAATTTAAAAATTAAAAAATCTGCTCTGTTTTCCCACTTATAAATGATCTTAAAAGAGGTGTGTCTCTATGGTACCCTCAAAGGTACAAATGGCAAATACAATCTAATCCATATCTCTTCATTTATTTCAATACCTTTTGTTGAAGTAACTGTGTGTGGTGCTTTTAACCGCATCAGATAGGGGCTCCCAAAATAACAAAGAGCTCACAACGCAGGGATCTCCATTAGCCTCTGGGATTTTTAATTACTGCTGTGAATATTATTGGCAGACAACCAACATCTGCCAGGCCACTGAATAGGTGTGTTACTCCTACTGCTCTGAATTGTCACACAGCTGAGATGCAATTACAGCTGCAGAGAATTCAAATCCAATAACAGATGTAACGGAATGAAGACTGGAAAATATCCAAATGCCATCCCTGACATTCTGTAATATATAAAAGCTGCATCTTCCTCTTTCAAGTCAGTTGCAAAGTGCCTCTTATTTACAAAGGCATTAGCAGATTTACAACCCACCCCCCACCCCCCTCCCTTTTTTTCTTTGCTGGCTTTTTATACATCACAAACCCGTAGATACAAAATCTAATAAACAATCAAACTGTTTCTTCCTGGTACCTAATCATATCTTGAGCAGCTGATCACATGGCTTGATTGAAGCTTGACCACTGGAGTTCAACGGGATGATAACGAATGCCTTTTGGATTCTTAAATATCTGTGAGCAAATTTTTTTAACAGTTTTTAAATGAGCAGGTAGTGACAACCTGGCATTTTGTATGCTACTTGTACAGCCTGGTGACCTTTCTGTAATGCTGCAAATGTTTGTGGGGTGTTTTTTTTTTTCTCACCTGGTTCAATTAATTAGATTTAAACGCGACATATGGGCTAGCTCTTATCCACTGCCCCGTGCCTTCCAGACCCCCTAGTACAGTAACTGCTAATGAGGCTCATTTCCTGCCCAGCAAAGCACCTGCTAACTGGGCATTCACACTCGCACTCCAGTGCCAAGTTATGTACTGTGGATGGTCCCGTACTGTATATCATGTGGCAAGAGGTGGATGACATGCTCTTGAGTACGGCTCAAACCAGGCACCTCCAGACTTCAGAATGCAGGACCTCAGGACCCGTAAACATGCACGGCAGAGCTAATCACATGACCCATACGCACTGCACACACATGGAATAACCAAGAAAAAGCCTAATCTCAATTGAGTAGGTGCCTCTCTGGATGGATGGAAACCCTTATTGGGTAACACTTTACATTGAGTGTCTCTAATTACTATGTATTTTCATAGTATTACTTTGTAAATGAAAGTGCACTTACATAATTACAATGCTATTATGCATAGTTATAATGTTCTTAATGTGTACATTTTTGCATGATACATGTAAGTACACAATTGTATCAGAAAATGGTTGGGGCTATAGGGTTTGTGGGGTTAGGGTTAAGGTTAGGGATAGTGTTACTGTATATCGTGCAAAAAGACTTACACATTAAAAGCTGTATAACTATGCATAATAACATTGTAATTATGTGTACACATGTAACGTGTTACCCCTCGTTGTGATATATACGGAGAGAATGACAATTTCTTCTCCTTACAACAACCCCTTTTTGTCAGCAACCAATTTTACTAACCAAATAATAATAGTTATTAATAACATGGTTGTGCATATTATGAGCTAAATATTAATATAATATATTATATCCATATTAATATACAGTGGCTCTCAAAAGTATTCACCCCCCTTGGACTTTTCCACTGTGTTACAACATGGAATCAAAATGGATTTAATTAGGAGTACTTGCCACTGAACAACACAAAAAAAGTCCATAATGTCAAAGTGAAAAATAAAATCTACAAATGGTTCTAAATTAATTACAAATGCAAAACAGAAAATAATTGGTTGTATAAGTATTCACTCCCTTTGCTACGACACACCTAAATAAGCTCTGGTGCAACCAATTGTCTTTAGAAGTCACATAATTAGCTGAATGGAGCCCACCTGTGTGCAATTAAGGTGTTTCACATGATTTCAGGTTAAATACACCTGTCTCTGGGAGGTCCCACAGTTGGTTAGTACATTTCCTAACAAAAACTACATCATGAAGATGAAGGAACATTCAAAGTAAATCCGGAATAAGGTTCTTCAAAAGCACCAATCAGGGGTAGGATATAAGAACATTTCCAAGGCATTGAATATCCCCCAAAGCACAGTAAAGTCCATTATTAAGAAAGGGAGAGAATATGGCACAACCGTGAGAACTGTCTAGAACAGGCCGTCCTCAAAAACTGAGTATCCGGGCGAGAAAGGCACTAGTCAGGGAGGCCACCAAGAGGCCTATAGCAACTGTAAAGGAGTTACAGTCTTCCACGGCTGAGCTGGGAGACACTGTGCATACGACAACAATAAAGGCAGTAATTGCTGCCAAAGGTGCCTCTACCAAATATTGACTCAACGGGATGAATATTTTAATTATTTCTGCAATCAATTATTTTCTGTTTTGTATTTGTAATAAATTTAGAACAATTTGTAGATTTTATTTTCACTTTGACATTGTGGACTTTTTCTTGTGTTGATCAGTGACAAAAGTCCATTTTGATTCCATGTTGTAACACAATAAAATGTGGAAAAGTCCAAGGGGGGCTGAATATTTTTGAGAGCCACTGTAATATATTATTATACATATTAATAAAATACATTAGTGTATACACATTAATAGAATATATTATTATACATATTAATATAATATATGCATTGAGAATACACTTAGGGTTTCTTATGAATAGAAACCATTTATTAATGTTTTTTAATTTTTAATTTGCTTTTATATTAAGAACAGAGTAGCGTATCATACAGTAAAATTACTGCAAACTTCGAAAGTATTACCCTTGTATTCTGGTAATTCCAGGTTAGATGTACGTCCCAATATTAATAGCGAATCTTGTATTCTGTCATACTAGATAAATAATTTGATTTCAGAAAGCCCTTATCTCCTGACATTGCTATAAACTGTGAAGCAGAGTACCTGTTTAATTTAATCAATGAGATGAAGACTTACACTGCTGTCCACAGCTATGATAAATACACTCATAAACAAACTGTAAAACTCAATTTTAGGAACACATTTTTGTTTACAGGTATAACAAACTAATGAATTTACTTTACTGTATATACATGAAATATCTTAAAAACAATCTAATATTTTATTCAACAAAAAAAGTCCCGCAAGTGTGTGTGTGTGTGGGGGTGTTATATGTGGAAAGCAGGCCTGAGCTTTCACCCTTGGTCCGTTCACTTCTATTGGTGCCGATATTATTATTATTATTATTATTATTATTATTATTTATTATTATTATTATTATTACCCAGGACGACTTACAGTTGTACTCAAAAAATACATATCAAGAATTACAGTGCAATTAAGAGTAAGATATAAAAGATATTCCTCTTACAGAGACATACACCAGATTACCCTGTCATACAACCAGCACTGCATTCGCATTGTAGTGTCACTGCAGCATTGTTCACAGCAGATTACCCTATCATACAAACAGCACTGCGTTCCCATTGTATTATCACTGCTCACTGTTCACACCAGATTACCCTGTCATACAACCAGAACTGCACTCGCATTGTAGTGTCACTGCAGCATTGTTCACAGCAGATTACCCTATCATACAAACAGCACTGCGTTCCCATTGTATTATCACTGCTCCACTGTTCACACCAGATTACCCTGTCATACAACCAGAACTGCACTCGCATTGTAGTGTCACTGCAGCATTGTTCACAGCAGATTACCCTATCATACAAACAGCACTGCGTTCCCATTGTATTGTCACTGCTCCACTGTTCACACCAGATTACCCTGTCATACAACCAGAACTGCATTCGCATTGTAGTGTCACTGCAGCATTGTTCACAGCAGATTACCCTACCATACAAACAGCACTGCGTTCCCATTGTATTATCACTGCTACACTGTTCACACCAGATTACCCTGTCATACAACCAGAACTGCATTCGCATTGTAGTGTCAATGCAGCATTGTTCACAGCAGATTACCCTACCATACAAACAGCACTGCGTTCCCATTGTATTGTCACTGCTCCACTGTTCACACCAGATTACCCTATCATACAAACAGAACTGCATTTGCATTGTAGTGTAACTGTGCCTTTGACAACTGTATAAGCGAATATTCCCTAACGCTTTTCAATAGGAATAGTTCCTTTGGTGACCAGTTATTTTAGGATTAACTGTATTTGCAAAAAAAAAAGCCTTGATACCCTTAAATTAATGTTACCCTTTAGTCTTGTCAACATGTTATGTGTCATAAGGCTATGGGTGAGCTGGTCACATCGATCAGTAATGTATATAATCTGCAGAGAGGTTGATTATACGGGCAGATAGTGCCACTATAGCCAGACAGTGAGAACACATTGTCATTCTGTGTTAATGTAGATTAAAAAACGCCCTTCAGTCACATTTTCGTCTGGGTCTGGGGATTCATTTCTTAGAAGAAAAAAGTCATACAAAATAGGTAGCAAATAGCCATGGGTTACTGTGTTCAGTCATCAGTGAAGGGACATGCACCATCACAGATGGGAGAGGCTGACACTTCATTAACCCCGGTGTTGTCGTGTCACTGTGGGCAGAACAAATAGGGTTCACAGAAAGTGTTTGTAAAATCTATGTAACAAGAACAAGGCGTTTACGAGAAAGCAATTTCAAAATCTTGATGGTGAGATTCAATTAACAGTGCAGCTTACATTCAGGGAAAGCATAACATTGCTGTGCTTCAGAGATTTGTTCTTCTGCAGTGTTGAGACCCCACACAATCACTGGTAACACTACAATTGAACAGTATGCTTAACATGGTTTGATTATTCATTCAGGGAAAGCTCTATTACAAAATGCATTAGAAATACATTCATTTCATATTTAGTCAAGGCAATTGTTTTGAATTATAAATGCAGTCATTTAATAGTCTTATTAGCACGTGTTCATGTTCTTGGCATGCATTTGTACAGTCAAAACAGTCCTTTTGGTATCCAGTTTGACTATACTATATGTTGGATGACACAGCTGTCACTAATCAATCCTGGACCAATCATAAGAAGTAGTATTTTAATTAGACCTGTATAAACAATGGAAGACAGATAACTCAGTAGAATAGGCTTGATCTCAGTGGGATGATACTGCCAGATGGCCAACCATCCTTAATCATACTCCAATTCCAAAAAGTGCTGTGACACCACAGCTGGTTAGTGGTGCTGGGGGTGGGAGTTATGCGCCCATTGTACCCAACTCCAGATTATTAAATATCTAGATACCCATCTTTAATTACATGCAAAAGATGGATGTATACAGGGTTTAAATGATTAAAAATAATTTAGGCCTATTTCATGACGTATCGTACAAAAGCTCTTCTTCAGCTGTGTACACAGTATATATATATATATAATCATAGGATATAATATATATGATAATATATATTATATATATATAAATATAAATGACATCTTTAAGCAAAATTTTAATTATATCTAATCTATATATATATATATATCTTATATATATATTATATATATTAGATAGTCAATATATATATATATATATATATATATATATATATTGTATAATATTATATATGTTAGTAGCAAAGTAAGTCATAATTCACATTTGCATGCAGTATCTTACCATATTTAAAATGCTGTTTACTAAAAGTTTTTTGTTTGTTACAGTTGTTTGGTCTTTATATCATGTTACAAGAATTCTTAACGATGTATTTTGTTCTACAAGATTATACAGCTCTTTGAGATGTTCTACAGGAAAAGCGCTTTATAAAAATAACACTGATTGATATTAACCACCTTGTACAAAGGATTAATCAATCAAAGGCCCTTTGCAATTTTATATCTGAATTATATATTGGTATAGTTATTGGTTTTTACGCTTGACTGGTAAAGATGTATTAGATGGTATTTCTAGACCAGCTGTTATATATTTCCTGCTGACTTCCCTAATTGCTACATATGCCTACAGCAATTCAGCATTTTAATTTCACGTTTCATTTACAACCCATTAACAAACATATGTAAGTATGCATGTATGTATTTATATATGTATGTATGTAGAAATGTCTCAGAAATGTCTTCATCTAGACAATTTGGGGAAGCTATAAAAAAGGCTAACAAGATGCTCGGATACATTGTGAAAAGTGTTGAATTTAAATCAAGGGAAGTAATGTTAAAACTGTACAATGCACTAGTAAGACCTCATCTTGAATATTGTGTGCAGTTCTGGTCACCTCGCTATAAAAAAGATATTGCTGCTCTAGAAAGAGTGCAAAGAAGAGCGACCAGAATTATTCCGGGCTTAAAAGGCATGTCATATGCAGACAGGCTAAAAGAATTGAATCTGTTCAGTCTTGAACAAAGAAGACTACGTGGCGACCTAATTCAAGCATTCAAAATTCTAAAAGGTATTGACAGTGTCGACCCAAGGGACTTTTTCAGCCTGAAAAAAGAAACAAGGACCAGGGGTCACAAATGGAGTTTAGAAAAAGGGGCATTCAGAACAGAAAATAGGAGACACTTTTTTACACAGAGAATTGTGAGGGTCTGGAATCAACTCCCCAGTAATGTTGTTGAAGCTGACACCCTGGGATCCTTCAAGAAGCTGCTTGATGAGATTTTGGGATCAATAAGCTACTAACAACCAAACGAGCAAGATGGGCCGAATGGCCTCCTCTCGTTTGTAAACTTTCTTATGTTCTTATGTTCTTATGTATGTATGTGTGCATGCCTGGATGGACGGATGGATGGATGGATGTACAGTAGTCCTAAATTAGCCAGAGCCTATATTTAAATAAGGTACCCATACATGCAGTTTTACAAAGTACCGTATATTATACAGTAGTTGGGTTCAACTGTGCAAAAAACAGTTTCCTCTGTCAAGCCTTTTACATTAAGCACATTAGCTACAAATGCCATTTCAGTTCTGTCATTTCTTTAATGTTTTGACCCTCCTTAATATTTGCAATGATTCTGAGTGTTTTGGGTTCTGTTGTGGTTCTGAGTGTTTTGGGTTCTGTTGTGATTCTGAGTGGGTCGGGTTCTGTTGTGATTCAAAGTGTTTCGGGTTCTGTTGTGATTCAGAGTGTTTCGGGTTCTGTTCTGATTCTGAGTGTTTCGAGTTCTGTTCTGATTCTGAGTGTTTCGGGTTCTGTTGTGATTCAGAGTGTTTCGGGTTCTGTTGTGATTCAGAGTGTTTCGGGTTCTGTTGTGATTCGGAGTGTTTCGAGTTCTGTTGTGATTCAGAGTGTTTCGGGTTCTGTTGTGATTCGGAGTGGCTCAGGTTCTGCTGTGATTCAGAGTTGCTCAGGTTTTGTTCTGATTCTGAGTGGGTCGGGTTCTGTTGTGATTCTGAGTGTTTCGGGTAACACTGTTGCTCCAATACTGCTTCTCTACTGGTCAACCTAAGGATTGATTTTAGCCATGTAGAATTTGCTATTTTTTAATTGTGAAACCATGTTATACTGTGATCTTTTGACCTCTCCTGCTTGTATCATTCTGCCATGGTGAGTTTCTCCAGATGATGTGGACATCACATCTATCGCCAGTGAAATCTAATTAGAGGCGTCCTCAGTAAAAAAGAGCTCCTCACAATGAAGTCCACTTGCTGTAGTCCTGATTTGCTCATATTGATTGCAGTGCTAAGTTACCTTCAATGTTCAAGGCCTCAACCTAATATCCTAAAAGTATCAAGCCTCTGTTAAAATGTCATCTAATGAGACCATCGTGCTGTAAAATGCCAACTGTTTTTTTTTTTGTTTTTATATTCTGTAAAGTGGTACCAGTTATGTTTTCTAAACTAAGAACCTTTAAAATAATCAGAATCAGATGGTATTAATTAGTTACAAGGAATTCTCTGTCACTTCAGCAGTAAGGCCATCCCCTATTAAGGCCACACTTTGTAAGTGAATAATGTTGCTGTACTGTGGGGGGCAGCTGTGATACTTTGACCGATGCTGGCGTAGTCAAGGTTCAACGGCTTCAGAATACGTCAATGCAGGTGTACCATGGAAACCAGGTGTCAGGTCACTGTGGCATCGCTGATCCTTTATGACATTCCAGTTGAGATATTTGTGTAGGAGGAGTGAAAGCAGTGGACAATACCCAGTCCACACTATCTTAATATAATGCCCTGTCCACACTACCTCAATATAATATCCTGTCCACACTACCCATGTCAATATAATGCCCTGTCCACACTACCTCAATATAATATCCTGTCCACACTATAATACCCTGTCCACACTACCTCAATATATTATCCTGTCCACACTACCCAAATATAATGCCCTGTCCACACTACCTCAATATAATATCCTGTCCACACTATAGTACCCTGTCCACACTACCTCAATACATTATCCTGTGCACACTACCTCAATATAATGCCCTATACATACTATTATACCCTTTCCACACAACCCCACTATAAATCCCTGTCCACTTCCTCAATAATGGATGCTCCAAACCACCTGATTGTCATTCACTTCATTTACAGTCATGTCTTAGGAATGTGGTGGTCGCGCATCACTTATTCGGTTGGGTAAGTGCCAAGCATCCTCCAAAGTTAGTAAGGTGCACTATGTAAGTGCCATTAGAATAGGTGATTGTATCAGTTTTCTGGAGGTGTTGGTGCTGGTGGTTTAAACGTGTGTTCTCACCCCTTTTGATACTTAAAGTAATGGTTTTCCATATAAACATATCTACCAAGTGTATCTGTGTCTTCACAGTAATTCTGGAATGGTCTTGTTAGTACAGCTATGTTGTCAGACAATGTTGATGCAATACAATAACATTCAGATCAGCAACATAAACCAAGCTGATACCAACTTATAAAAATAGCATTTACACATAAAAATGTGTCTAACACTAGAACTGCCATGTGGGTCAGTTTGACCCATTTTGCATTTAAAATGTTAATTACTCTTCTGTTGTAAATCGTATGTGTATGTCCGTCTTTGACTTTTCCTAAATATACGAATTAAATATCCTGACGGCGTTTGATAGCCAGAATCGCAAAAATGATAAAGTTATAAACAGTTCTACCTAGAACTGCTACGTGGGTCAATGTGACCCATGCATTACATGTCTCTTTTTTTTTTTTCAAGCCTTTTTTTCTAGACTAACTACGAGACAGAGATTGCTATGATTGTGGATTTGTCAAGATGTGAAAGCCTTGTTGCTTATTTTTCAATGTACCTGGGAAACAACAATCCTTAGTTTTGTTCCACAAATGCGACTGGGAATATATCAGAAGGAAATATTTAATCTTGAAAGTAGTCATTTTGATTGGAATACAGCAAGCTGCACTCCGTGCATACAGCAAACTGAAATGACAGGTAGGATAACAACTTATGTGCCTAATATGAAACAAATATATAACATTACCTTTAATAAATGAAACATTTCAGTTTTACAGGGTTTTTTTTGGTACCAGTTTACATGTGTTTACACAACAGTGTTCAATGGAACTGTGTTTTTGTTTACAGCACAGATCCTGGATGCAGGCACAGTCAGCTGGCAGACGTGTACATTCCTCCAAAGAGTACAATGCAGCCATCATAACGGAAGTAGTGTTATATTTTATTTTTCTGTAATATTAGAAACAATATTAGATTTCGGTTTTATAGTTTTGTGTGTACATATACCTGTTTACACCTGTACACATGTATATGTACATACTCATTTCTTTTGAAATGTGTATTTTATTACATTTTTTCACTGTTTGTAGTCATGCTGTATAAAGCATTGTATGTTTAATTTAATATTTAAATATGGTGTTTCTGTGACGCAAATGTTAGATATGATGTTCACGAATACAACTTTTCAGTTGTATCTGATAGTATGTCTCATTTTTTATATTATGTTTTACAATCCTGTCTTTTTTTTTTTTTTTTGGTGATATATCGTTGTCACAAAGACGGCCGGAGTGGGTGGCGTCAGACCAGAAGCAGGAAAATAAACAGAGAGAGAGGTGGAGTTTGGTGGAGCTGAGCGAATGGTCTCGCTCAGCATTTAATGAGTGAACAGACATAGAAAATAAACGGTTGGAACAAACAAAAACACAGGACACGGCACATTCGCCAAAATAAACAGACTAACAAAACAGACGATACAGACAAACACGGTGAGCAGATATTTAACTACTACTATTATTATTATTATTATTATTATTATTATTATTATTATTATGATGATTATTTTTACCTCCATCTCCTATCCCGTTCTCCACTCACCGAACACCCAACCGCGAGTAAGTGACAACGTGCATCTATATATACTGTTGTGCTGGGATTCAATTACCAATTAATTATTCACTTGAATCCCAGCACATAAATTTATAAAGTGCAATTCCCTGTGCTCACATATTACTACATTTTACTTGCACGTGAAGTGCTGTGCAATCCTCGTGCCTAAATACACATATACATTTTAAACACTCGTGTTACACAGGCCCGTTTATATCCCGTGTACCAATGTCTATACACCAACATTTAAACACACCACACGCAACACATAACAGATAATAGACACAGGGGCGGGCACTTTGTCACAATCATGTTTTATGATCCTGTCTTTTTTGGTGATATATCGTGTTTTATGATCCCGTCTTTTTTTTGGTGATATATTGTGTTTTACGATCCTGTCTTTTTTTGGTGCTATATCGTGTTTTACGATCCCGTCTTTTTTTATGGTGATATATCGTGTTTTACAGTCAATACTTTTTTTGTTTTTTGAGACTTCAAAACAACACTTTAATTGTGTGCTTTAGAAACAATATGAACTTTTTTTGTTTATACAGGTAGAAACTTTCTGGCGCCGCGCGTTCTCAGATAATTTAATTACAGTACTGCCCAAGTAACGCCATTGCGGACACGGGAAAACAGCTGGTTTCTAAAGCCAATTCCACAAGTGGAGTGTGGAACTATTTTGGTTATCCATTAAATGAAAGCGGCAATCCAGTTGAAGGTGGACATCCAAAATGTAGCAGGTGTTTGGAAGAAGTCAAAAACAAGGGAGGAAACACCACCAATTTATTTAAGCATTTATCAGATTGCCACTCACAAACCTCAGAGTTCCGCATGTAAGTGAAAATAGTTTTAGTTTTACTGTAGCTGATCTTTTGTTTTACATATTATTGAGAATCAGTTAATTCCATCTCTCCATCAAAATGTAAATCATGCACCCAATTTGTATTAATATATATGTGTAACAATATGAAGTTGAAATAGTACCATTTTGTACAATACTATAGCCTAAATGAGGTATTGCAGAACACTAGTGTGTGTGTGTGTGTGTGAGTGATTGTTTTTTATTCACACCATAGGAAGATGAAGCGTCACTTAGCTACACAAAGTAACGGGAGATAAAAACAACCTGTCTTAGGGAGAGTCCAGCTGTTGGTTGCTTGCAGCCGAGGAACTACATTATATATATATATATATATATATATATATATATATATATATATATATATATATACACACACACACACACACACACACACACACACACATATATATAATACTAAAAACAGAAGGACAAACATGTCAGCTCTATCACATATCAATTCCAGGTTATGGAGACAAAAATATGGAAAATAAAACACAAATCTGAAACGAGCAAAAGAAAATTGAGAAAAATATAACTTGTGTCTTTAGCTAAAAGAATGTGTTTTTACTAAACAAAGGGTAACACTTTACATTAAATGCCTCTAATTACTGTGTATTTATAAAGCCGTTATGTAGTAAATACACAGGTATGTTTGCACAATTACAAGTTATTATGCAGTTACAATGTACTTAATGTGTAAATCTTTTTGCATGGTATAACCATTTTAACTCTAAACCGAACCCTAACCCTAACCCTTTTTTGATACAATTGTGTACTTTCATACATAATGCAAAAATATTTACACATTAACTACACTGTAACTATGCACAATAGCATTGTAATTACGTGTATTTACTATGTAAACACACAGTAATTAGACACGATGTAAAGTGTGACCTTTCATTTCCTCCTCTAGCCTCTTGATCGTAGAGTTCACATTGTTTTTAGTTTCAGCAGTTCTGCGTAACATTTTGTTTTGAATGACCCTTGCAAGTCCAAACCGCCTTCACTATTCAATGCAAGCCTAAACTTGAGTCCGATTCACAAACCACAAAGTGACCCATCTCTCTGTACCACTGCTAATTTCTTCTCTTAATAACACCGTTTAGTGATAACCCACTCTTGAACATACCAGCGTCAGCCTCCAGAACACAAACCACAATCAAGACCACAATCTACAGTTCTTTAATCTCTCAGAGCATACTAGCCTCTGACCCCAGATGAAAACTAAATCTCTGACATAAATATAATGTATTGCAGTAGTGTCTGGGAGGATGACCTGCACCTCGGAGTTCAGATGAGCAGCCAAAAAGATGAACACGAGTTTAACCTAAAGATGTGTTTCCAGGTACGGGCTGCAAAGTGATTCCAGCTATCCAGATTCAAACAGCACATTATAAATGGGTTTCCAGCATTCATAGAGGCATGTGCATATGTACCTGGACTATATTATATTAATAGAACCTAATACCTGAACAGGTGGAAGTAACACCAGCCGTACAGGAATATTTCACTGTAGGTGTGACAGGTAAGTGTGTTCTAGGGCCTGGAAAGAGCTTTAATTTTGGAATTTTAATTGGAACCACAAGCTTGCCATTCAGTTCATTAGAAGAGCAGGGTTGGAACGAGACATGTCTCAAAGGAGCAAGGTGTCCCACTCTTGACCTCACAGTTGTCATTATACCACATGACCCATGTTTCTTTTAACAGCTAGTCCCTCTACTGGGTGGTACTTTACCCCAATGTGTTCTTGGTGAGCACTGCACTTCTTGAGTTCACAATTGTAAGTGATCCACCCACAGACCTGTATTTTACTCGAAAGCAGCGCTCCAAAGAGAGGTATTAAGTGAGACACAAAGTCTTTGAGCACAGCTCAACAGTCTCAACCCAAACCCTCCAGTTTGTACCTAACGATTTGCTCTGGATCTCAGACACTGCTCGATCAATTGAGAATCCACTGGCTTGATGGGAGTCATTCTCTGAATACCTTTGCCATAATTCAAGCCTTTGGTGGGGCCTCGGAAATTCACCTGAATTAACTGAGCCATTTAGTCAAGTGTCAGGTTATGTGTCATACAGGGTCACAGATTACAGGTTACACCAGTGAAAGGGTAGGAGCTAGGAGGATAATGAACCATATGATTAACCAGTATGTAATTGTGCCACCATTGCTCTCTGTTCTATGAGACACACTTCCGGAAATAGCATGAAACATTCAGACTGAAGCATATGCATTCAATTACTGTACTGGCGCACAGTTCAGACAACTGCAGTCCAGAATATTAACAGATGGATAGGAAGCATCCATTTAAAATGATTCTCTCCAAATCATTCCATGATTCCATGGATATAAGACAGAAAGATCTAAAAGCCTCTGGTCATCCCCACAATCAAAGTCCTTAAACCGAAGATCATCTATGTAATCTTGTGTATTTGCAACCCCTCCATCTCTTTCTGAATGCATGCATTTTTCCACCAGGAATTGCTGGCTTGCTATACAAGTATTACGAGAGCTGGATGTTTACCTACAGTATGTAACAATGACAAATCTTCAAACATGATAATGTGCAATGGAAAACAAAGGTGCATTAATCTCATATAAACACACACACCTCGTCATTTCACCCAAAACAAACACACACAAAAATAATTTGCAAACCAAACCAAATGTGCATTCTGAGACCCACTAATTGCCACGTACATCTCTTTGATTTTGTTTATTAAACCAGAATTTCTGCGGAGCATATGAGCATACTGGCAAATAAAATAAATAAATGCCCAGTAAAACCACACATTACACCTATACTGGATCTGCCCAAAAATAAAACAGCAGCAATGGAATGAAAAATAAGAGCAGTGTTTTTAAAAAAAAAAAAAAAAAAAAAAAAAGCTTGAAAAGGAGATAGCATCAACCGTCAAACCTGCCTATTGATCACCTGTGCTTACTTACAGCGCTGACAGACACACAACACAGCAATACCCCCATTACCACTTTACAAATGCAGAATCCACAGCAAAAATATAGATTAGAATGCTATTATTTTAATGAAACACACATCAGAGATGCAGATATTACCTGAATTATATCTTGTCATTCTCTGCCCCTTTGATGGTAGTGTTCTGATTGAAACATCCCTGATATCTGAACTCTAGTGACAGTCCATCCGCAAGCCTGCCATTATGCTGCCAAACCGGCTCCTGACCCCAACCCTTGGCTTATCAGCAGCCTGCCCCACTGGAGCCTTGCTGTTCCCTAGCCCATGATGTCATTCTTGCAGCACAGCCCATTGGCTGACAGCAAACATGATAATTCTGCCAACAGAACTAGAGGAGAACCAGACAGTATTGATCTTTTGTTTAGGGGCTATTTTATGACAAAAAAAGGAGGAGAGGTAGGGAGAAGAAACCACAACCGTAGTGACTTAATGTAATTGTTTTAAACTAATTTATTGTGTTGGGTTGTTTTTTGTTGCTATTATTTTAGGATAATGTATTGTTATTTAAAGGTGAGTGGCAATGGTGCTGGTTACTGAATTAAGATAGGCATCATAAAAGATTCCCTTCACAGCTCTGCAAGCAAGAGAGGGCACCTCATTCCTAACCTGGGCACCCCCTGCTTGCTGCCCAGTCCTGGGGCTCAGTCTATGTGAATTGTGCTGAATTGGTTGGTGATTTTGTGAGAGTTGAGTCCACTAACCCAGGCATTCAGATTGTGTTCTGCATGAATTATACAGTGGATTGCAAATGTTTACCTTTTCTCTACCCTTTTGTAATTTCTTTACTTGCGGCAGTGTCAAAATTTCTAACTAATTATTATTGAGACCAATCAGAGATGGACCATTTGACCATTGTAACAAGTGTGTACTGAGTGCCTTCACTGATAAAAAAAAAAAAAAAAAAAAAAAAAAAAACGTCCTGGTTAGTATTAAAATGCCCCAGTGGATTTGGATCATATCCTGTCCTGCTTGATTTATCTATCGAGGCCCGATCTATTTCTCTGGTAGTTAGTGATAATAATAATAATAATAATAATAATAATAATAATAATAATAATAATAATAATAAAACCTACTAGGCTTAAGGCGTCACTGTCACGTTCCGAGAACGGCATGTTACAATACAATGTTATATATTACTATATATATATTTATATATATTATATATATATATATATTATATATATAGTAACGTGATCTTGTATCAAACAACGTTGGAAATTTTAGCCTAGGACTCAAAAACTGATTTTCTTTAACGCTTGTGCGCACTTTTAATAAACACAAATGAAATAAAACAAAACAAACAAACACCTAGCTCTCCTTTGGAGCTCTGACTAAACATCAATATTTTCCCGACTACCCACAGGACGGCTAAGCCGTTTACCTGTCACACCAAAATTTACACACGTTCCACACAGTACCTTTCCCTGGTACGACTGCTCTCACTCACACAGTTAGACTCTTCTCAACAGCCTTGAGCGGACTGGCTGCCTCTCTTAAATACCCTGCACTTGGCTCCAATTTACAATTAGCACCAGGTGCAGGGGATTAACTAAACAGTAAAAACAATTAACACCCCTTAGCCCGTTCACCCAAAAGTGCATATTCACATGGTTTTAGCGGGGAGAAATTTTAACCCCCTCCCTGATATATATATATATATATATATATATATATATATATATATATATATATATATATATATATATATATGTATATATAGTCCATACGAGTTTAACAAATGTATCTGTGCTGTCACCTGGGACTTTCATTATAATGTAGTAAGTCTTGCAGCAAGACTTACTTATGTTAAAACCAAGTTGTTTTTTTGTTTTTGTTTTTGTTTTTGTTGTTTTTTTATCTTATGTAGTTTATTTGCTCAAGACAGCAGCAATAATACAGTATATTACAATAATATTACATTACCTTCTTAGGTACCCATGATAGATGCTACTTAAGGCTAGTGTACAATGAATTGCATCTTATTGCTAAGAGACAGAATAGGCTAGGCTAAAGCAAAAAGCAATCAGCAATCAGTCTCTCATCAAAACTTTCTTAAGCTTTGGGGCTCATCTTTGATCCTGATCTATCATTTGAGACTCATATTAGAGAAGTTATTAAAGTATCTTTTTACTATTTGAGAAATATAGCCAAACTTAATCCAATTATTTCCATATCTGATGCTCAGACTAATGCATGCCTTTGTTTCATCTAGAATTGATTATTGCATGCACTTTTTTCTGGTGTCCCAAAACATGTGGTATCCCGCTTGTAGGTTGTTCAGAATACCGTCGCTAGAATGCTGACTAAAACCAGGAAAAGTGAACATATTACCCCTGTTTTGGCCTCTTTGCACTGGCTCCCTGTACAGTATAGAATTGATTTAAATATTTTGCTGTTAACTTACAAGGCCTAGAATGTATTGACACCTAGTTATTTGCAAGAGTTACTGACCCTGTATCTTCCAAAATTCAATCTGAGATCACAGGATGCAGGGCTGCTGGTTATTCCTGCGGTCAAAAAAAGCTCCTAAATTTTGGAATGCTCTGCCTTCGTTTGTCAGGGAAGCTGGAACCATTACAGTTTTCAAGTCAAGACTAAAAACACACTTTTATGAAATGGCTTTCTTATCTTAGTGGGTTTTAATGTAACTTTAAAATTGCTGCTTTTGTATTATTATGTGTAATGTTATTTAAATGGTCTGATTGTGGCAGTGGTCGGTGTGACATGCTTTACAAATGTATTGTGGTTTGTTCTTTTTTTCTGCTCTGTACTTACAGTGCTTTGTGATGTTATAAATGCAAAAAATAAAATTAATAAATTAACAAAAGTGTGTAGTTTTTCGTTATTTTGCAAAATGTTTTTTTTTTTTTTTTTTTTTTTTTTTTTTTTATTCTATAATCTAAAAACACTAAACCCCTCATACTGTATGTTTTCTCTCTCTCTCTCTCTTAGTCAAAGAAGCTTGTCAGTCAGGTATTGCTTGTCACGGCCTTTAGGTATAGTATACGTTACAAACGGGATTTTCAGGGCTTAAGTCTCTTAAGCATAATATACGCCGTTTTACCATGCAGTAAACCAAAGTTAATCTTTTTAGCGTGAGAAGACGATCTGCCTGCTCCTTTTGACACACACTTCATTTAGCACATGCGCGGTGTGTGCGTGCTACGACACATAAATAATGACTGTGGAGAGAGGACGACTTTGTAAGTTACACCCGGACCCGGACAATGTCTTGCACACATACATAAATACAGCCATGTGTGTAAAATCAACTATTTCAGCTTCTGTATGATCAGTAAATGAACTGCAAATTAAGAAATACAGAATGATACTGCAATGTAAAACCATTTTCAACAATGAGCAAAACAGCAGGACTTCATGTATAAAACCAAAACCAGCCAGCATGACTTGCTAAAAAAAAAAAAAAAATCATTCACCAAAAATGCAGAGAGTGTACATTTCTGCACAGAAAAAAACATACTGCTAAAGAGAGTTGCCTGTCGATAACAAGCTAGGGTTTAACAGGTAGACCTGCCTCTCCATTCAGGTTCTCGGCAGGCAGCTCTGAAAGCCAGTGCAAGCGGAGACTGCAAACACAGCACTGGAACAGTTTGCCCTAATTTGCCTATGATGTCATTCTTTCCCCTGCTCACCTGTGATTGGCTGTGCAGCCCAGCATCTGCTCAGCACTCAAGGCTAGTTGCTTGCCTGAGGTAGAGACCTATCAGAGTCGCTTTGAATCACTTCTGGTTGTCGTGACAACCCCTGTAATATGAATTCCTCTTTTGAGAGTAATATGCTTGTTCCAGAGTGGTATTCACTTATAGGAAATGATGCACTTAGGAATCGCTTTTAAAATATTGACACCTGGCTAAAAGCGGGGCTCCTTGTGCCATATGGTCTCCTTTTTGGATCTGGATGCTAATGTAAGAGCCGCTAGTCTGGACAGCTGGTTTGCTGCGTTTTTTCTCACATATGAATAGGACAGGTGCAGAATGCTACAGTACTCTGCTCAAGGGTCACTGCGGAAAAGCCAGCATTTTGCAGGGTTATTCTGAACACAGGGCTTTTTATCAATACTTTTTGTTTTATAATATTTAATTTCTTATTTGTTTAATATCCTATTATGTGTGTACTGTACGATTTTCAGTTCTTGTTTCTACTTACATCATTATTTGCCATGCTTACAAACTATTTAAGCAAAAAGCAGATTTTCTGGGTGGGGGAAGCATATTAATGAAGTATAGGTTTCAACGCACAGTCTGACGCTAATATGCTTCCCCCACCCAGAAAATCTGCTTTTTGCTTAAATAGTTTGTAAGCATGGCAAATAATGATGTAAGTAGAAACAACATCTGAAAATCATACAGCAGTAATTAGAGAAAAGGATTAAAAGGGGATAGAATATTTAATTAAATTAAATATTTAATACTGATTTTAGATACACAGTTTGGCCCATTTAAGAAAATACCTTTATACCAAAAACATTACAGGGATACAATTTCGAACTATATACCGATGAAGGATTGTATGGCAGGGCTATGTTGTCAAGAACTGAACTAACCCGTGTAGAATGTAAGAGACTGTACGTATAGACTGAGGTTGGGCAAAATATTAGAAACATTCAACATGGTCTTGCATGACTGATGAACCTGTTATGTAAACAAAACAAATGTTTATATTTTTGTTCATAATGTAATATGTAGCCTACCCAAAACACATTAGTGTTATTTCAGCACAATAATATATACATTTAAAATACATTGAGCACTATAAATGCATGTGTGTGCGATTTTATTGTATTTTTTAAAACCCGACACCTCCAACCTTATGTTGGACAAACATGCCCGGTTTAGTGAGAGGCTGCTGTCGGGTACTCTCTGCTGCAACAAACCATAACTCAGCTCCCACTATTTATTTGAACAATGTCTCACGACTCTTACAATGTATAATGCTAGAGATCTCGCTTAGAAAACACAGCAAATATTTAAATAAGTATATTGCAGTTGTCTTCATTAAATATGTTCTCTTAGTACATACGACAAAATGTATACTTTGTTAAGTGTCGCAACGAAAATGCAAATTGCATATTTGCACTGCGACTGACCCATCTTAGTAAACCTGCACCTCAGTGTTTCTAATTACTGTGTATTTACACACTATTTAGTAAACACATGCGCACTTACACAAACCAGTAATTACAATGTTAAAATGCATAGTTACAATGCACTTAATGTGGAAATATTTCTGCACAATATATGCACGTATACAACTGTATCATAAAAGAGCTAGTGTTAGGTTTAGAGTAAGGGTTAGGGTTATATAGTGCAAAACATACATTGCAACTATGCATACTAACATTGTAATTAGTACACATGTAAATACTGTAAAGCACCCATTTTGAAATTGCTCCAAACTCACAGATAGTCCTGTTGATGAACACAGACATTGTACCATTAAGCTGCTTGGTCATTTTATAATGAAACACTGTCTTAAAATAACATAACATGGGTTAACATTTTATAACATGCATACCTGACAAGTCATGATTCTCCCTTCTCCTGATGAGACTTAAGAAATTCCCCATATTGTAGAATACACCATTACAATGTATTATTGCCTGAAGTAAATGTTCTCTAACAAGCACCCCACCCCCCACTCGCTCGCTGTCTCGCTTGATCTAAGAGGAAACAGTAAAAAGGAATGTACAATATATATCTTAATTGGACACCACCAAGCACCTCCCATCACTAGTTTGCTCTCCCAACAGAGGAAACTATAAAAATAAAAATAAAGTGGTACGTATATATCTTAATTCAGCACCCTTCACTGCACAAAAAAAAAAAAAAATTCCCAATTTGGTATTTTCAAAGGTCGCAGGTATGTAACATGGTGTATTCCCTGTACTCTTGAACTGTTTACATGGCAAGTAGGCCACAAGGCCTCACTCAAACTAAGGAATCTAGTTAGCTGTGAAACTGGAATCAATGTTCATTCCTGGATCTATGATAGAAGACTTCAAGCATTCAGGGACCTTTGAAAAGGTCTTTTGTATTAGAATTTGTAGCTTTCAGTTGAAGTTCTTTGGGTTCTTTTATTTTGGTGGGTGTTTCAGTTTTAAGCCAGTCCACACAGTATGTTAAAGCTTGTGCATGTAATTCATTATGCTTGTGGAATGGGCAGTGTTATGTGAAGCACTGTTGTTACATATTCTGTCCCCTGTTGGTGAGATGAGATGAGGTTAAAAGCTGAAACCATGAATGCACACAAGCCTGGTTATTCTGTATTGTGGTTAAGACACTTGCTTGCGGTGTATGGGATTGCTGGTTTGCGCCAAGCCTCCACCCTGTTACGCTTGTGGAGAATTAGTTGTCATTGCACACCCAAAATATATAAAAATAAGAGTGTGTTGACCCGTGGAGCTGCAGGTTTTTGGATGCGCTGATTCTGTCGAACCCTCTAGCTGTTTTGGCAATGATGTTAGCCTTCTACTGTAAAGTCCTGAAATCCAATATAATATACAGTGGCTTGCAGGTTATGCTTCCCTTTATTCATACATATGTGTGGTTGGCCATTTAGCTCGACCTCTCATAGATTATGAATGGAATTATCACACTTAAATCCTAGGTATTATTCTCTATATAACCCATGCTGTGCATACGTTCCTTAAGTTTAGCTTTTAATTGTATATTGAACTTCTAAGGCATTTTATAGTGTTTATTTAAAAAAAAATAATAGGGTGAAGATTATTTATGATCCAATCTTATTAGGTAAATATCCAGACACTAGACCAGGGAAAAGGTCAGGATATTAATCAAGCAGTACAGCTGTGGCCAAAAGTTTTGCATCACCTAGAATTTTAGAATTGAGATATCATTTAAAAATAAAAATAAAATAACTATAGATCTTTTATTTAAGATCATATAATCAAAGAAACTACAAAATGATATCGCAAAAGCATACATGTCAACTGTTCATATGTGGCTAGGACAGTCCCGATGCGGAGGAAGACAATCCTGATATTTGTCCTTGGAAATTGTTCACAGCTCTAGGGCGTTCGCTCTCCTGCCTGTAGTGTATTTTTTGTGTTTGTTTTTTTTCTCTCTGTCTAGCTGCTGCTGACCCTTGTGCTCTGCACTGCCTGGCTGGGATTGTGTTCACATGACCAGATCTCAGTTTATTGACATATGTGATATCCAGTCATATTGGAATAGCGTACTGTTTCCTCCCTGCTGCTGCAACATAATTTGATGTGTATGATTAAGAGTAAAATATAGTTCTAAAAATAATTCCAGTTTTTCCATGATGTGAAATATTGAAGCAGTGAATTATTGAGAACCCCTTATCCAATAGAGTGCATTACATGGAGAATTTACTGCCTAGACACAAATTAACCAAATTATTTTTACATACATTATTCAATGAACTATACTCCTCCAGCAATATAATGGATGCAAATACTCATAGTCCCACCTTAAAATGCGCCTACATTACTGTGCTGACCTTAATCGGCCAAGGCTTGTGTTTCACACTGCTGTAATTCCTTTGCTTGCTACAGGACCAATGCAATCTATCAATGGATGCCTAGCTGCTAAACAGACAGCTCTGCAATGTTGTTCCCTGATGACTAGGGCTAAGGAGCAGACAGTGGACTTTACAGCTGTATTAGCTCCTGAATTGGTTTTGTGGTGAGCAGGAAATTCCAATCATGACAATAATGAGCAGCTCTTAACTGTGGAACAGAGCAGTTATTGTAGTCAGGAGCCTTGGCAACTACACACAGAGCTTATTCTTCAGTAACAACAGCTAGGTATTTGACAGCCTACCACAGACAGGAGGACCATTGCACGACACAGTTAAACACCCCCACTGAGTTTATAAACCCTTGTGTGTGGCAATGAATCATGCCTGGTTGTCGTGGAAACCCTGTACTACTTCTTTCCACAAGACATGTTAGCATCAGATTTATTGACACGACTGATTCCAGGACATCTTCACCCATTAACATGCAAAGAAGAATGTGCGATAGTAAAACACAGGTTTAAATTTGTTACAGGTGGCACTAACCGACACACATACGGTTTGATTGTTTTTTAAAGTGCACTAAACCAAACGAGAAAAGAGCAGGCTGAAATATTGCTAAACACGCTGTATCAGAGTCATGAGCAGGGCCTCTGTGATCAGG
This sequence comes from Polyodon spathula, assembly GCF_017654505.1. Classification (NCBI taxonomy): domain Eukaryota; kingdom Metazoa; phylum Chordata; class Actinopteri; order Acipenseriformes; family Polyodontidae; genus Polyodon; species Polyodon spathula. The sequence goes on from NC_054553.1 coordinate 13,594,995, forward strand.
ATGGCTTTGCAGGGGTGACGTCACACCAGAAGAAGGATGAAGAACAACAAAGGTAGGGCGGTGAATCTGACGCTACGGTGTCCAGAGTTTTATTAAATTATAAATAAACCAAAGATTTAAACAAAACAAAAGACACACAAAACCAAAGGGCGCTTTGGCCAAACAAATAGACAGACAAACAAACAAAATGGACGAACTCAACAAGTACCATGCTAGAAGCAATTGTTAACTATTACTCTCCTTCTCCTGTTCTCCACTCACAAACACACAACCCAGAGTGAGTGAAAACATGCAGCTTTAATGCAGCTGTACCGAGACTTGATTGCTAATCAATCATTTAATTGGAGTCTCGGTACAGCTGCACGTGAATTAATAAAAGTGCAAATTCCCCATGTTCACATATGATTTTACCTGCACGTGAAGTGCTGTGCAATCCTCGTGCCTAAATACAAATATACATTTTTAAACACTTGTGCTCGTAACCAATATCTCGTCGTATATCCTGTGTGTTTTATACATAAACACCAACATTAACAAAATAAATACAACATAAAACACTTATAAACATTATATTCACCAACATTCGTATTCAACCCTACAAAGTGAAGTTTTCTTTTACCTTGTATACATTCAAATACAAGCAGCATAAACAACCCTCTCACCTCTTTCAGGTGCTTGTTGAGTATTTGGTCATCCCCGCAATGGACTCACTGTCCTTGAAATGTACACAGTACAAAAATGAGTCTGGAATTTAAGTATTGTGATTTGCAGGTAATTTTAAACAGTGTTCTAATAATGTAAATACGGTAAGTTAATTTAAAACCAATGTCCTTGTCACCAAATATTTATTTTCCTAGGGAAATTAATTAACACATGAGTAGACTTTAATTAGTATTTTCATTAACCTGGTAGAAACGTTGGCATGCAAGCGAGGGATTAGTGTCAAGGGGCTTTTTAGTAGCTTTATTCAGCAATATGTAAAAAAGATTAATTTAAAAATAAACAAGTATAGCAAGAACTTATCTACAGAGTGCTTGCTGTCATTCTAGATATTACAATTTTTTTCCAATCTGTTGGGTGAAAACTGTAGATTTGAATCAGAACCCACATTTAATTATTCCAGCTGCCAACAAATTGCATGTTTCCTAAGTGAAGTCAGTCCAGTAACAGAGGTGTAAAACAGTTTTATTTTAGGTAAACCAAGGGAGTCGCTGAAAGGGCTGAGACTGGCAGGCAGGGGGTTGCACATAACCGTAATTAAACTAGGGAAGCTTGGTTATATTTCTACTGGTTAATTAGGAGGAAGATGTAAAATGTACTTCCAATTTCATAATGCCCCTAAATTTAGGAAGCTATATCAAAGAGATGAAGAGAATCTCCAGAATCTGTTTCTCTTTGATCTCTCGCAACCAGTGCTTGGCTGTGCTTCTTTATCTATGTGACAGATTGCAGGGATAAATGTATTACTATTTATAATTAGGTTTTTGCTTCCATGGAGTGACAAACGTACCATATAAAACCATTATTCTATTGCAATCAATCAGACCAACAGGCAAAGGGGCGACTGCACTAAAAGTACAAAATTACTGCAGTATGCCAGAGTAAAAGCATAGCGAAGTTGAGAGCCTAATGAAAGCATGGGCAGGCAAGATAAATCACAGATTTACTGTAGATCTGTACTGTGAAACCAGTCTCAATCTCATCCTGTTCCAATTTCAAACTGGGGCTGCAGCCACTTCCATCGACAGTGCAATCTGAAACTGGACCTTCCGCTACAGTCAAAGGTCACCTACATGCATCATGTTTTTCTATAATTGCCTTTGTAAATTGTCTCACCGACCTACCAACACTTCCCTTACAGTATAATACAGGGGTGGCCAAAGGTGAGCTGTATCTGTGGTGGCCCAGCGGGCACAAAGTGAATAAACTAAACTAAATAAACTAAATTGTTTAATTCAACCAATTAACCCTCCATCAAGACCGTGAAGTAGTTAATTAAAGCATGTTATCTGTTAAACCTGGCGTGGAATGGCCTTCCTGGACCACAATTGGACACCCCTGGTATAACATATTCACAGCCCTTATGCTCGTCTCATTTTCTTTTAGGTTTTTAGGCAGATATTTAAATACTGCCTCTTGTATCCTTCGCATTGAATGCACGAGTTCTGGCAGCCCACAATCCTAACTGGGGTTGAGGGGAGTCCCAGTTGAAACTAATTCTACCTCAACCTTCTGCCAATGTTCCAAGTGACAAACATGACAAGAAATATGTGGTAAAGCATAGTATATGAGCCGGAAAAAAAAAAAACATGTAAAATGAAAGCAACTATGCAAATTTCTCTGGCTGAAGAGGATGTTTTCTTTCTCCTGCCCTGGGAAGAAAACGTGTGAATGCAGAATATCTTACTCACTGGATTTGGATTTTAATGATGGATGTAATGGAATGATACAGCCTGTAGATGAGTTTGTATTTCACTGTCACTTGGCTCCGTACATACTCGTTTGTAATTGATCAATGATTGGTCAAGCTTTTAATTTGCCAGTATGTATGAGAATGAGTTCATTCCTGGGAAATACTGTACCTGGCTTGTATCTTGCTTACAGTGTTTGGTATTTTAGTAGCACAGATAACATCTAGGTCAATAGGGGTAAAATGAAGCAATACATCTCTGAGGTGGAGACTCTTCTAGCATTGTTTGTATTTTACATTGCAATGGGTTTTAGTAGACTTTTTTAAATAAAAAAAAACATTCAGCTACATTGTTTTAGTAAATAGTAACCTGAAGGTAATTTTGGCTTTCAGATTTTTTTTTTACAAGTCTAGTTAAAAACATATTTCAAAGTAATATGACAGTAAAACATTTAACTCTTACCAAAATATGTATATAAAGATGACCCATAATAAAGTCCATATGCACAGGTGACCCCTCCTCTTGTCAGTTTACAAATATGCCGCACTTTAGAGGCACAGCTGGTGCTTTACTGTATGATCACTCACGGTCACAAGAAGACTGTATTTAACCATATTATAAAGCATGAGGCCACCCTCAGCCAATCAAAACACTGATCGTATTAGCCATATATGTCACCTCGGCAGACTAACAACTGATGAACATTATAAAGACATTCTTTGTATTTTTCATTTAGAGCGCCCAATTATTTTACCCCTCGATTTTCTCCCCAATTTATAATGTCCAATTATTTTTTCCCCTCACTTCAGCAATTCCCCACTCAGTTCAGGAGAACTGAAGGTTCAGTGGGTGTCCTCTAATCTCACAACCAAGTCAATTTCCTCTTTCACACTCAGGAACTCAAGAGCAGATGAAAGCAAGCAACCGGCCTCTAGAGGAGCTCACTAGGCAGCTAGGCAGCAAGGTCCACTGTAGTCACTGCCAGTTTTGCCCCTTAATCAACAGGAGCACCAGAAGCAATGCACGCTCCCTCCAGAACCCCATCGAAAACTGTCGACTTCACACAGCCAGGACACGAACCTGCACTCCCGACTGTACGACTCATCATGCACACCACACGGCCGAGCATTTACCAGCGGAGACTTGCAAGGAACTCTGCGCTCCCCTGACAGCACGCAGCAGTGATTTATAATATGTACAGTTGACCCTGTCTCTTCTGGTATAAGAGTGTCGTCTCATTTAACACTTTCATGGTTCTCTTGCCCTCCCAGAATGCTCACTGTAAATATAATTAAGGCACCCATTTCTGTTATAAAGCTGTAGATGCACTGATTCTCCATTAAGAGAAGGATCACTAGAGTTCATCGTCTTATAGTGTGTGCCAGACTTATCTCTGACTGCAACGTAAAAAAATACCTATTTTACCTATTACTATAAAAAAAAAATAGTGCTACATAATACATCCTCTGCCAGCAGTATTTAATAACCTCATGCAGATGGTGGCCATCTCCCTATTAATTGAGTGATTTAATTTGTTGCTAATCGGGAGATGGTCCACCTGCATAAAAGCCTGCAGCTCTCTGCACTCTGGGTGGGTGTTCGGAGGAGTGAGCAAGAGCGAGAGAGGCATGTAAAAATAAGAAAAAGAATAAGTATGTTCAGTACAATCAGTGGACGGTACTGCCAAGCCTGATAATAGTAATTTGTGTTTGTTATTTTGTTTTTGTATACCTGTTTTACTTTTGCTCTGTGACCGGTGTTTTGTGTTATTTATTTTTGTTTTATTATTCAAATAAACAGCGCCGCAGCGTCTTTTGCCCTGCAGTACTGCCTGTTTGTTTTTCTTATTGCTTCAGGCCGGACGTCACCACTCAGCCATTCCTGTCACAAGCCCATTAGGAGGAATGGGCGTATGCTGATTTCGCTAAATAAGCACTAACCTGGCACTGGTGTGAATAGTGCTAGATACAGCAAATCACATGCAAGGAAGAAAGTTAAATGTAGAAAGTGAAATATATAACAAAATGTTTTGGAGGTAAAGAAAGAATAGTGGGAAATGTTTTCTGGTATAGTGGGGTTGTTTTGTATAGTCGAAATGGGCAATTTGTTATTACTTGCTAGTAATTACTACCCTCGTCTTTTTTTCTTATACCATTTTGGTAGCATATAAGACTGATATACATAACACAGGAAGAAAAACACACACACACACACACACACACACACACACACACACACACACACAGTCGCACATGCATGCACAGATAAATACAAAAATAATTACTTTAATTAAAGAACAAAGAAGATCCACATTCCATACATACAGTACATGAACAGAACAAACAGTGCATAAAACTAAATATTTTGCATATCTAACCATTTCTGAACAAAATGGTGCCTTATGCCTGACGTTGAATTATACTGACATTGAGCTTTAAATGGTTCCAGTGTGTTAATATTTTGTTAAAAACATCATTGACAATCACATTGAGTATAAGCCAAGTATAAATACTCCCAGAGCTTGTGTGAGGTTAATCATATGATGCTGCTTTGTTGTTCATAGCAATCTCTCCGGTTCCAGTCACAAGTTTAGGCTGGCTCATGTGGAAATGGAGGCTGTTGTAGCCCTGAGCTTTTTATTGGTATAATGACATATACAGCTCCCCATGGGGTCTAGAATGAGGTCAGAGAAAGGGCTTATTGTCTGTCCACACTATACAGATAATTCATACATGCTTCCCTGTGTCATTTGCATAGCTTGCTCTGCAGAGAAACTTCCATTTGCATTCACTGGTATCTCTGAAATTTGAATAGACACAAAATAAAGATTACTTCTGTCCCGTTTCTGAATGCTATCTTTGCTTTCATATATATATAATATACAAGTATTGTGCAAAAGTTTTAGGCAGGTGTGAAAAAATGCTGGAAAGTAAGAATGCTTTCAAAAATAGACATGTTAATAGTTTATATTTATCAATTAACAAAATACAAAGTGAGTGAACAGAAGAAAAATCTACATCAAATCCATATTTGGTGTGACCACCCTTTGCCTTCAAAACAGCATCAATTCTTCTAGGTACACTTGCACACAGTTTTTGAAGGAACTCGGCAGGTAGGTTGGCCCAAACATCTTGGAGAACTAACCATAGTTCTTCTGTGGATTTAGGCAGCTTCAGTTGGTTCTCTCTCTTCATGTAATCCCAGACAGGCTCGATGATGTTGAGATCAGGGCTCTGTGGGGGCCATACCATCACTTCCAGGAGTCCTTGTTCTTCTTTACGCTGAAGATAGTTCTTAATGACTTTCGCTGTTGTTTGGGGTCGTTGTCATGCTGCAGAATAAATTTGGGGCCAATCAGATGCCTCCCTGATGGTATTGCATGATGGATAAGTATCTGCCTGTACTTCTCAGCATTGAGGAGACCATTAATTCTGACCAAATCCCCAACTCCTTTGTAGAAATGCAGCCCCAAACTTGCAAGGAACCTCCACCATGCTTCACTGTTGCCTGCACACTCATTTGTGTACTGCTCTCCAGCCCTACGGCGAACAAACTGCCTTCTGCTATAGCCAGATATTTCAAATTTTGACTCACCAGTCCAGAGCACCTGCTGCCATTTTTCTGCACCCCAGTTCCTGTGTTTTCATGCATAGTTGAGTCGCTTGGCCTTGTTTCCACGTCGGAGGTGTAGCTTTTTGGCCGCAAGTCTTCCATGAAGGCCACTTCTGACCAGACTTCTCCGGACAGTAGATGGGTGTACCAGGGTCCCACTGTTTTCTGCCAATTCTGAGTTGATGGCATTGCTGGACATCTTCCGATTGTGAAGGGAAGTAAGCATGGTGTGTCTTTCATCTGCTGCAGTAAGTTTCCTTGGCCTACCACTGCGTCTACGGTCCTCAATGTTGCCCGTTTCTTTGTGCTTCTTCAAAAGAGCTTGGACAGCACATCTGGAAACCCTTGTCTGCCTTGAAATTTCTGCCTGGGAGAGACCTTGCTGATGCAGTATAACTACCTTGTGTCTTGCCATGGTGTATGACTTTTGACAATAACCTGTCTTCAGCAACCTCACCTTGTTAGCTGAGTTTGGCTGTTCCTCACCCAGTTTTATTCCTCCTACACAGCTGTTTCTGTTTCAGTTAATGACTGTGTTTCAACCTACATATTGAATTGATGATCATTAGCACCTGTTTGGTATAATTGTTTAATCATACACAGACTAGATGCCTACAAAATCCCTGACTGTGCAAGTGTACCTACAAGAATTGATGCTGTTTTGAAGGATTTCGATTTTTCTTCTGCTCACTCACCTTGCAGTTTGTTAATTGATAAATATAAACTATTAACATGTCTATTTTTGAAAGCATTCTAACTTTACAGCATTTTTTCACACCTGCCTAAAACTTTTGCACAGTACTATATATATATATATATATATATATATATATATATATATATATATATATATATATATATATATAGCACTGTTTATAACTGTTATCTTTTCAGAAAGACAACTGCTAGGTTTTGTCTATTTTTTTGAGTTTTTACTCCCATCATGAGTACTCACATTTAGCCAGGGATACAACCTGTGCCAAGGAGCATGACTCACCCTACACATCATGCAGTCATGCCTTTACCAGGGGGACCCTTGAGCTCCCGTTGTGCCACTTTTTTAACCTCTTTGGTATTGCCAGTGGAGACTCAACAGTACTATACTCTTAAATAGTGAACAGCCTTGGTGTATTAAAGGAGTGCTAACTCAATTCCTTTCTGTTTTTGGGATACAATATAGAATAATTGCAGCTCCTCTTTGCTGCCAAAGCGCTTCCTGTGCTGTAGGTCCTGATTGCAACTTGACTACTGGACTTCATTAATGTGCAGGAAGTAGTTAGGCACCAGCTTTTAACCTATGGTGCAGTATTTGAAGAAATATAAAACTTTACTGCAGGGGAAAGTTGCTAGTGACAAATCATAGCTCTCTCTGCTTGTAGTTTTTTGGCTATTTTAAAAGGATATTCAATAAGGACCAGTTAATACTTTTGTGATAGTGCAACAACAGTAAAAGCACTAGCCTGTCCTACACCCTAACCCTCCACCCACTACAGAGAGCAGTACAGCTGACCGGATATTTAGACGAAGATTCTGAAAGACAGGTCATATATAATAATCACAGATAAAACAGCAGTGGTGTAAGTAGGAGCTGAGGGGATGTGATAGCAGCTCAGATAGCAGCCTCAGAACTGCCCACTCTCACCCTCAGAGTTCTGTTTAAATCCAGTGACTTCAACCCCAAAGGGAAGCAGCCTGAAGCAGAGTGAGGCTTATCACACTATCATAGTTCCCGATGAGCTGTTAACATGTTTCTTGGCCTCTAATGAGGAATCCTCATCTAAACTAATTACTGCCTCCAGTATACTACAGATTCTTTTAATAATTTACACAGAAGCCAGATGCAACATCTGGATGGGTTTTCAAAATACAGTTCTGGTAAAATAGGGACATCAGTAATAATTTGTGAGAATGTTATAAACATTGTTCTCCAACACGTTATGATTGAGAGTTTACAGAAGGGCTTCCCTCCATTCAAGTGCTTTCTGTTTTCTATTAGCAACATCTGCTGTAAGAGGAGACCAGAGGCACACCCTGTTGTACCCGAACACGAAGCCTGAACCATAAGACCCAATAATTACACTCTGTTATCATAGTTTTCGTTACACGTTACTTTTTAAAAGCCATTTTTAAATTTATTCCTAGGGCAGGTCGTGTATAGCTGGAACTTGAATGATCAAAGCAGCCACTAACGGTGTCACGGATATGGCCCACAACTAACAACCAATCAGATGTCACAGTTTCCTCAGATGACCTGCCCTGACCAGTTAGGGCTTTGTGGGTGGTCAAGGGGGTCTCAGAACAGACCCTGTGCTGTGAGCATGAGGTAGATCAGCAGTTCTGTTCAGCCAGAGAGAAAGAGACACTCTGGTTCTGCTTTCATAAGTGTAATGGTTCAAAAACAGTGTGTAAGAGATATTAGAAGTATCTGTTTCTCCTTGTGTTAAGTGCATCTGTCGTAGTAGTTCAACCATATCTAGTTGCATGGCTTTCACTTAGAAGCCAAGGTTAATAGAATAAATCACACAAGACCACAATGTCTGCAGCTGTATGTGTGCAGTATACTGTGATGTCCAGAAGTATTGACACTGTCCATGGATTTCAGTGTTACGTTACTTGCAATAAATGTTGGTTTTGACTAAATGTTTTGGACAGAAACATTGCTGGATTGAGTTGAAGAGAGGTATTAAGCAGTTGAAACTGATCTGTTGAGAAGAGTGGAAAGATATCTCTCAGACTAGAGCAAAAGGCTTGAACTGGGTGAGACTGGGTGTCTGGAAGATGTGCTTAATCTCAAGGACAAGTGAAATGTCCCCTTCTTGTACTGGACAGAGCAATCTTTAATAAAATATGTTCAATCTTTGATGCAGCTTGTGTCTATTTCATTGAAGACTGTGAACAATGTTTTCTGTATTTAGTGTGGTAGCTAAAATTTTGCCTTCGCAGAGAGGAGTCGGAACACCAGAAGTACTGAACTAAAGCTAAGTTTTATTTATTACACAGTTCAGTTTGGCAATTGAAAACAATAAATCAAAACAAAAAACTGCCCACTGGGCACTAACTAAAATATTCTTCTTTTTCCCTGTCTTGCCCTGCACACAACAAACAGTAGGGTGAGGGTGGCTGTGGTAATTATACCACACTAACGGGAATTCCTATGGTGATGGCTTGTCAAGTGAATCTCAGTCCTGAGCTTCTTTGGAGTATGGAGGATAAGTATGCTTCTCCAAGTAAGTATTCCCCAGCGATCCGTACTCGTCTCAGGTGTTCGGTTTCTTTTTCCGCAGGTATTGCCTTTGGATGTTTCCAAAGTTAGCCTCCTGGGTTTCCCACACAGCGGCTCCAGAGGATCTGAAGAGGGTGCACTCACACACAAGGTAAAGATCATTAACTACTGCACAACAGTATTTATTTTCCACGTTTTCCTTATTACTATTTTCTTTGCTTTCAGGACAGCGCCCTCTTGTGGAAGTCCAGCAGTCCAATGGTTCTTAGGCCCTGCAGCCCTTCAAAATGTTTATTACAATATTTAAATAAAGTATTGAAATCAACCCCTTGACTTCTGTTCCTTTGCATTTTGGCTGCAGTGTCCCCTTTTTTAAATAACACGGTTCGTTATAAGGTATTACACTGTTCTTGCAGCCCTGGGTTTATCAATTTACATCACAGTAACAAATGGAATCCTTCTTCACAGATTATTCCACGATTAAATGTGCACAAAGTATTAGCCATGGATTAAACAGGTTATTTCTTCATACTATAACCAATAACAAAAGTGCAGTTACTGCAGGTGCAGCTTAAAAGAAACCCAGGCCTGCTTGTATATCCCAGCGCATGTTCCTGAATATTAATAATACAGTTCATGTAATCAAATAGGCTCTTTCCATAAAACACAATATCCACTGTAGTATTAACGTTCTATCAGCGAACGCACTTGTTTAGGTGTACCGTTTTCTCAGCTACTTCAAATCCAGAAGGAGTCCTCCCTTCCTGGATAAGGTAGATTACAGTCGTATTTTTGTTTCAGCAGGAGCCTCACTCTTTGTCCTGCTGTTCCACACCATATCTGTTTGTTCTGGAATCCTTTGTCTGTACCACAAACTTTCTCTGTCATTAAAGATTCACAAGCAACACTGTCTTCTTTCCACGTTGCACTTCTCTCCATACACTTGCCTTGGATTTGTGACAGAAATACAATGATTATTGGTTGAAAACCACCCTCCTGAACTGTGAGGGTACTAAGCAGCGAGAACAGTGTTCCTTGGATGGGCTGGCCTGACAGTTCTTTCCCAGGGTTCAAAGGAAGTAGGCCAGTCAGGAAAGGGGTGAGACTCCGTTGCAATAACGCATTGACCAGGAAGGGAAATAATGTGGCAGCTGCACATTGGAGAGGCAGTTGTACTCGTTTACCAAGGGGTCATGTGTGACAGCATAAAAAGCTACACAGGTATCTGTCTGGCTTTATATTGAAGTTTTAACATGTTCACTGAGTTTAAAAGTTTAATGTTAAAATATAAGTAAAGTAATTAATTTGCAGTCAGAGTGATACCTCGAAAATATGCGCCATGAACCTTTAAGAACACATGTGTGGTTGTACAGTAGTTCACAGTAACATTGCATTGATAATGGAAGGCTCTTTTTAAATGCCTAGCCCGTTACCATTAAAGATTGTACAGTATTTATCGAGATTACTCACGACTTCAAGGTAATGTTGCATTTTACCTCCAGAAAATACTCTGTATTAAAATTAGTCGGTAAATTACTCCCAGACCCAAACCCTTATCTGCAGCATTAAGTGTGACCGACTTTTATTCGCTAAATTATTGTTCATGACTCCTGAACCAATGCATCTAGGCTTATTCTCTTCTCTTCACAAGCTTCAGGTACTTAGGTAGGTTAAAACAACACTCTGCAATGGGAAATACTTTAAGAGGCACTTTAAAACCAAACCAGAAGAAAAACAATAATTACCTAATGCCGGTACCACTTTCACTTTACACCCATTGAATTAGAATTATCTGCCAACACTGAATTACAAAATCTGAACCGCTACTTTGAGAGCACCTTCTCTATCTCACTCTCTGCAAAAAAAGTTTACAATTCAGAGCAATACATGGTATCTATAGAAACTGGTAGGCTCTGTGATCCCTTGAAATTGCACAGCCTACAAATAACACTGCAGTTACCCTAACCCTAACCATGTCCCATGATAGAGCTCTCAGTACATTTACCTAGGGAGGGTCCAGCTGGCTATTCTCTGATTCCTTTCTTCTTTGGTTTGTCTGGCTATTCAGGCAAAATGCTCTTAACCTAGCCCTTAATGGCAGGCAGCATGTTCAGCTGGGACTGAATAGCAGGCAGAATGTTCAGTCAGGAGTGTTCAGCTGGGACTGAACGGCAGGCAGCGTGTTCAGTCAGGAGTGTTCAGCTGGGACTGAACGGCAGGCAGCGTGTTCAGTCAGGAGTGTTCAGCTGGGACTGAACGTCAGGCAGTGTGCTCAGTCAGGAGTGTTCAGCTGAGACTGAACGGCAGGCAGTGAGTGTTCAGGATAGGAGTTCAGGATGTTCAATTCTCTCACTTGCACAGCTGTGAGGGGTGCACTCTTGATGCCAGATTGTAGCCCGTTCTCATCTTCAATGAGCCCTAAGTTCACTTCAATCAGGATAAATTTAACAGATACAGTCGCCATAACTTACACTGTACAGGGTTATTTCGGGCAGCCATTTATATCAGACAAATGGCATTTGCCGTTTGCCATTCCCAATGATTTCAATAATAAAGGTGTTGTTAAACCATGTTAAGCATGCCGTATATTTCGGGCAAACTCAGCTGTTTGGATCTCATTATGTGCCATTTACATAGGTTTAAATAACAAACACACTACTTATACTGTAGTAATGCTAATCCACAGATCAGCTGTTTTTACCTTGTTACCTTGACATTCACATAGATTTCAATAAAAAGGCAGCACTTTACTATAGTAAAAAAGCTTGACAGATCAATCACTCAGCTACATATCCGCCCTTATTCTGGTCCCATCACAGTCAGATATGCAACGGATTACTATACTTTTTATTACATTCATTAATAAATTTTTTATTAGTGTAATGAGTGTGTTAATAAAGATTTTTAACCACATAAACGCTTGTTTGTTTACTGTACTGGCGACTAGGGGATATTTCAAATGTCAGGCTATTGTGTGGGAGTTTATGGTCCATTGTTTATTGTAGGTGAATCACGTTAACACAAACGCGCACGTTCTAAGAGGTGGTGACTGTGTATGATTGCTTGGTGTCAATTTACTTGATTCTTTAATAGGTTTACCTTCTGTTACATCCCTCGTGGTAGTTTTAGCTGCAGAGACACACACTCCCCTTTACTATTAGCCTTCGAAATAATGCAATATGCTAAATTCAATGACAAACAAAGTTTCTCAATGGGACAGCTTCCATGGAAAAAGAAAAATAAGTCTCACCTTTTTCTCTATTTTGGTAGTACTTTTGGGCTGTGTATGTTTTCATGTAGATTTATTTTAGCCAGAGACCTTCTTACAAATGCTACATCACATAAATCATGATGGTGGACAGAGAGTATCGACTTTCTAAAGGGTGGGAACCCAGTCAATGTCTTCAATGCGCATTTCATTTCATAAACACTTTTTGTTGAAATGTTTTAGTATTTCTAAGTTTACCACTATTGCGGGGCTTATAGTTGAAACATGCATGCTTCTATCACTTTCAGCAGGTGGTTATAAATGACATCTTTAAGATTGTAACCCTTGCCATTCGTTTTGCATTCTATCCTGTATTGAAGCCAATGCTGCAAGGAGCTAGCCTATCTAAAGGGGCAGTTTGTCATGAAAGTGTTTTATTGTCCCCTTTCTGCTATTTTGCAATCAGAATGCAGATGCACCCATGCACTCACTCACACAGATCACTATGGGCAGTCTTTCTTCAAAAAGAATCACTTTCAATTAAGCAAATCAGTCACATCTTTTAATTAATAATTAAAAATACTGTAGCACTGGGTGGAAATGAAGGCAGACTCACACAGAGTTTTCAGGTTTTTGAGTGTGGTTTATTAAGCCAGGACTCTTTAAGTTAACAGGTAAAGCGTGCTGCTTTACCAGCCAGTGATACAGCTACAACTGAGCAGCGTAGTGCTATCAGACTGTGACAACTAAGAAAAAGTCCAAAGCACACAGTTTCTGTCATGTGCTACCACCAATTATGTGCAGTCTCTGGTTTCTTTTTTGGTTCTCTTTAGTCCCACTTCTCTCTGGCTGTTTCTCTCCAATCTACCTCTTTGTTCTTCGGCGCTCTTTCGTCTCACCCAAGCTTTCTTTAATCACCGCAGCCCCAGTTTTCTTTAGGCTCAGAAGCTCTCGCTCGTCTCAGCAACCGCTACTTATCTTCTGGCCCAGGCTGCACCCCCAATGCACCAGCCGCCAATCCCAAGCATGCGTAGCTTCCCGCTCTCGATCCCTTGATTGTTGCAACATCTTATCCCGATTTGTAACATTGTTGCAACCCGGTCGTGCTCGTACGGCAAGCCGAGTCTCTGATTGGTGGAGATTCCCCAGTCTCTGATATCCCTGAACACCTCCTGCCATTGAACCTTTGCTCCTGGGTCGCAGAACCTTCCCAAATGCAGTTAAAGCAGACCCAGGGTTGTTACAAAACATTCAAATAAATGAATACCAGCAAAACTTAATGAAAAAGCTTTAGCTACTTTTTTGTGATATTATAAAATCTTAACATATGAAAAACAAGATAATGAATAATATAAACCCACGAGTTGAAATGTGCTCTTCTAAATATCCACAGAACCACCCCCCATGAATTAGCATCTTTATCATCTTTATATGTACAGTTGTTTTGTATTTTACCAATACTGGATTAAAAAAATGACATGAGATGACATGAAATGAAAAAAAAAAGGAACTGTATTTTTAACTAAAGTTTTCATCTTAAAATCATTTAGTGCTGGCCATATTATTAAATGGTTGGCTGGTATGCTCTGCAATTTTATTGAAAAACAAAGACAGCTGTTTTTGTGAACAAAAACAATGCATGTCCATGGGTATAAAACAACCTGTTTGAGATACTGACTTCACAATTCTGCGGAAACTCCTTGGTGGAAAATGTGCTTTCGCTTTGACCTGTGACCCAATACGAATGCCATGTCATGGTCATGTCTAAATCTGCCTTGACCTGGCTTTGAGCATGGCGCAGTACCGGGACTGAACAGCCTTTCTCATTCCATTCAAATCAACTCTACATTTTCCCTGATCTTCTGATCAGCAACTTGGTGAGTCGCTGGCTTCACTGTGAAAGTCTGACTCCATGTTCCTCTCCTGTGACTGTTCCTGTCGGCATCTTTTATGTAAGGGTTCTTACCCTGCTGCTGCTTATGAGGTCACTTGAGCCTCACATGCAGATAACTTCTGCACTCGCTGATTTTAAAATAACTGCATTTCTATGATTATACTTTGCTCTTGCTTCCTGTCAACGTCACCACAACCCCTGTCAATCTCTGGAGAGTCTCTCTCTATCTATCTACTCTTGATGTCTGGCTGTCGCTGTGTTTGACGGTAGTGCTTGCAGCGTGTGTGCAGAGTGCAGAGTGACAGGGGACAGGGGTTTTCTCCCTTTTTTTCTTTCTTTTTCACATTTCATCCTTTATTTCTTATGTTATAGGTTTTTAAAAAGAAAAAGGTTTAATAGTTGGGTCTTTTATAATTATCGACCGTGATGGCCAAAGTCGGGGGGATCTCAGGGGGATCAGTTCCCAATTTTGAAAATAACACAGAGAAATGGCATAAAAATTGTAGCGGATGTGTCTGTCCCAGTTGAGAAATGTGTGACAGAAAAGTAATTGCGGGTGAGAATTTCAAGTCGGCATCACGTATGAATAAGGTTGTAGTGGTATTTCTGAGTAATAAAATAATAGTTTCGGAAATGGTTCAAATATTCCGCCTTTTCTGAAAAATGAACTCATAGAGACAGAACTAAGCCATCATGGTCAAATAATGTCAAGCATTACAATGACCCCACTGGGTTGTAAATCCCTTGAGTTAAAGCATGTAGTTTCTTTCAGAAGACAGTTATATATGCTTCTGAATGACCCGAATGGAGAGCTAAATGAAGCTTTTAGGTTTCAGGTGGATGGTAGTGAATACGTAGTGTTTGCTTCTTCTGAAACAATGAAATGTTTTAAATGTGGCCATAAAGGGCATATTGCAAAGAACTGCAAGAAAACTATAGGAGAAACTGAAAGCGAGGGGGAAGAAGCCATTGAGGTGAGAAAGCGCGCAGCTGAGCCAGAGAGCCAGGTTGATGGTCCTTCGGATCGCAGTGCTGTAGATAGAACGGAGAGACAGACTGAAAAGGTCAAACCTGGTTTGGTCGAGTCTAGTATGGTAGATGGGGAAAGTGAGTTGCAGGAATCATCCGAAATAGACAGGAAAACTGAAAAAGCTGTTTGAGGCTGAGGCTGGAGAGATACCTGTGGTGGGGGTGGTAGTTGATGGACAGGGTAGTGAGGGGAGAGAGCATATTGAAGAAAGTGCTGAACAGAATAAGGATGCAGTTTTAGTATTAGAGAAGGAGATGGAAATGGATGAGTTTAAATTCCCCAAAGGGAAAAGAAAGCCTAACAGTTTTGCAGCAAAATGCAGCTTTGTTTCTGAGGATGGAGTCAATCAGGCTGATGAGTCAGTAGGTGAGCTATATTTGAGAGTGGATTGCGTTCAAACACATTGCATAGAGGTCAGTGGTGGCGATTTTAGTGAAGACGGGGGCAGTGATACTGACTCTTTGTCTGCCGGCTAGTCAGCAAGCGAGAGGGCAGTATAGTGCTGAAAGCATACAAACATTTCTAAGCTCCATTAAAGGTAAAAGAGGAACTGAAGTTATAAAGTACTTTGTGGCAGAGCACAGCTCTGCTCTTTAGAAATTGGCAGGGATGGGGTTAAATTCCCCTACCTGCCTTGGTTCATTGTATTCAGGTGGGTGGGGTTGATTAGATGATTAGTTTAATTAATGATCAATCAGCGCCCAGCCACCTGACATAAAAGGAGGCCTCTGCTTCTCATTTAGGAGGAGAGAGCTGAGGAAGCAGGTTGGTGTTTTGGTGTTTTGGTGTTTTGGTGTTTTGGTGTTTTGGTGTTTTGGTGTTTTGGTGTTTTGGTGTTTTGGTGTTTGTGATTTTTTTGAATCCAGTGAAGGCATTGCCCAGCCTGGAAACCTTTATTTTTGTGAGTGTATTTTTGCTTTATTTTGTTTATTTTGTGTTTAAATTGCTTTGTTTTGGACCTTGTGCCCTTTCATTTTTGTGTTTATAATAAGTTATTTTTTTGAACTCCAGACTGTCTCTGGGCTTCTATCCACTCACCAGCCTGCCACATACTAACAGGATTTTTAATTGTTTTTAAATTCAGAACAACAAATTAGGCATAATGCAGCTGCATTGGGATTGGAGCAAAGATAAAGATAATTTTAAAAACATGTAATAAGTTCTTGCCTCTCTAAACAAGTAATGATGGATAAGTCTATACAAGCACTATTTCTTTGTGTACATTTTTATTGGTGTTTGTAAGTTCCAGTGTATCTCTCCTTTAAACCCTATAATGCAAACTCTTAATATAGGAACATTACATATTAATGGCGGTAGAGATTTTGCAAAGAGAGCAGCTCTGTTTGAGTATTTAACCCAAAAGAAAGTTAATGTTGCCATGCTCCAGGAGACCTATACAGATAATAATAAATCTGAATGGACTCAGGATTTTAGTCATGGGATGAATTTTAGTGCTGTGCTGGGCACTCTTACTTTTATTCTTACATGGTCGAATTTCAGTTATCAAGATGAATATCCTGCCCCGCATTAACTTCTTATTTTTCATGTTGCCTCTTTCTCCACTAATTAATTACTTCAAACAGGTTGATTCCATCATTTCTAAATTTATCTGGAAAGGCAAACGACCAAGAATTCGACTCTCAGTCTTGCAGCGTCCCAATGGGGTTGGTGGTTCAGCTGTCCCTAATTTTAAACTTTATTACTGGGTCTTCCAGTTAAGAGCCTATTAGATTTGGTTGAACCCAGAATCTTTGGTGCCTTGGCGTAAAATTGAAGCCTCACTGGTTTCACAGAGGCTTCAAGATATCCCCTTTTCAAGTCTAAGGCTTTTAACATTAGAGCAGGTTTTATTATAGCTAATTCTTTGTTGAAAAAAATCTGGAATTTGTTCTAAATTGAACAGCTGGTAACCATTTAAGTATGCAGCTTGGTCATCCAAAAGGCATATTTACTTTAAGTGACATTTTTAATGATACAGGTCTACGCAATTTCCAGGACCTTAAGGACACCTACTCTCTCCCCAGGTCGTCCTACTCCGTTCGGCTGTCCATGCTTGTGGAATACCACTGGACATTGTGTTACCTTCCCATCCAATTGTAGAGTGGGTTTCTTTAACAAAAGGGTTAGAGTCTTCTCTATATGATTGTTTTATAAAACATACTTTAAAACCTCTGACAGTCTTAACTATTTGGAATAGAGAATTTAGTAAATATAGTGTCACTCCAAATTGGGAAAGAGGGTGGGAAATACTTTTATCTCTTCAAAAAAATTAGCACACCAACTCATTAATTTTAAAATTGTAGCTTATACCACTCCACTCAAGCGTCTTCAAATGAAAATATCAACAGACCCGTTTTGTATTATTTGTAAAGGTGAAATGGGTCTGTGTTACATATGTTTTGGGAGTGCTCAGCAATGTGCAATTTGTGGGAATGTGTGGCTATTACTGTTTCTAAATTATTGAAGACTGAAATTAAACCAACACCCACTTTATTTCTATTAAATGATGATTCCAAACTCTGTCTATCCTTAGTTAATCGTAGGCTCCTTTTAGCTGCTCGCACTGCTGCAAAGAAAACCATTCTACAGTCCTGGTTCAATATTGACCTTCCACTATATCATACCTGGTTGTTACATCTCCAGTCCATCGCATGTTTAGAAAGATCTACAGCCATGCTACACGGATTTCTGTACGTTTTTTGTTCTTCTTCTCATTGTCCCAGCCAGCATTGTAAATAGTTTGTTATTACTATTATGATATTGAATAGTATTGTTTTGAATTGTCTAAAAACAATTAAAAAAATTGCACTGACTATAAAATTTTGTCAAAGGCATTGACAAATAGACTAAGCAGAGTAACGAGCACTATTGTGCATTCAGACCAAATGTACCGCGTACCTGGCCGAACAATATTTGACAATGTATTTTTAGTGCTGGATTTAATAGTTGCCTCCAAGCTCTTTCATTTTAAAGCTGGATTGCTCTCTCAATCAAGAGAAGGCTTTTGACCGGGTAGACCGTCGGTATCTTTTTGATGTTATTAAGTCATTTGGATTTGGTCCCAATTTTTTGGGAAAAATTAAGTTGCTCTACAGAAGCATTTTAGTCTACTTAAAATAAACGGTATATTATTTTCTCCTGTTAAAGTCCAAAGGGGAATTCGCTAGGGTTATTCCCTATCAGGAATGTTGTATTCTCTGTCATTTGAACCCCTGATGGTAAAATTGAGAAAGATATTGAATGGGTTGTCTATCCTTACTGTGTCAATGCAGCCAGTTAAGGTGGTGGCTTACGCTGATGATCTTGCTATTTTAGTAACAAATAAGAAAGACATTCAGATAATAGGAGAGCTTGAGGGTATTTAAAAGAGTGTCCTCAGCTCGGGTAAACTGGGACAAAAGTAATGCCTTTTTAATCGGAGAGTGGAGAGCAGCAGACCACCAGATTTACCATCAGGGCTTAAATGGAATAGGGAGGTTTTCAGAGAATTAAGAGAATTTGGAAGGAGTACTGGATCAGGTGATAGGCCGATTGGATAAATGGCGGTGGCTTCTAATTAAGCTTTCCTACAGAGGAAGAGTTAATTATTGATAACTTGGTCACTTCAATGCTATGGGACAGATTAATGTGTGGGGATCCCCCTCCGTCTCTGCTGTTGGAAATATGTATTGGTAACCTTAAGAATTAAAGTTGATTTTACTTTTATAAATTGGTCCACCAGCTAGAAATGTTTCACACAATTTGGGCAATTGAGGAGGTGGTGTGTTTGGTGGAAGATAAGACATTAAGAATGTGTTTGTAATTATTGTAATAGAGTTTTGTATGGACATTTTGCATTTATGTTGTAATGTTAATATTGCATTGATTGATTGAAATAAAGGATATTACAAAATAAAAATATCTATCTATTTAAGTGAGGAGACTCTACCCAGTGCGTTACTGTGTTCTACCTCCAGGCATTACTTTATGCTATGGAGGGTGGTGTGAAGCATGGTTGCACTAGTTAGTCTCCAGTGTATGATCAGCTCAAATAAACCTGGGGTAAACTGCTCAGCAAGGCAATTACCATGGTCTGGTTACTGCTACAAAGCTAGTTCAACAGGACATCTACTCTACTGCTTTCTGACTACATATTTCCATCAGAAATAGTACATTTCATTTCTTCATGCGTTTAAATTCTTACTTGTTTAATGGTGCACTTAGATCATTAGTGGCTAGATGGTAACACTTCACATTAAGTTTCACTAATTACTGTGCATTTGCATAGCTGCATGGTAATTACATGTGTACGTACACATAAATACAATGTTAGTATGCATTGTTATAATTTACTTAATATGTAAATTTTTTTGCAAGATATATGCAAGTGCACAATTGTACCAGAAAAGGCTTAGGGTTATGGTGGTTAGGGTTAGAATTAAGTTTAGTTAGGGATAGGGTTAGAGTTAGGGTTATATCATGCAAACCAATTTACATTAAGTACATTCTAACTATGCGTAATATCATTGTATTTATATGTAAGTATAACACAGTTGAGACGCTTAATGAGAAGTGTTACTGACTAGACTATTCTCAAAAACTTTGAAAACTAATCCTCAAGGCAAATTTTTCTGAAGTGAAAAGTCTTTTTTTAGTGAAATTTAGAAATCAAGGCAAATAATTATGTATCTAGGAATGTGATGGAGGGAAACTATTATAAACTCCATCACCGCATTAACAGTAAATAACAACGGGGCTCACAGACTCTATCTCATTGTGAACTTATGTTAACAGGGTTGTGTTAAATAATTATTTAAACAAAGAAAAGCATTGCAGTAGTAAAACAATAACCTGAGAATAACTTACCTGTGTGTCTCGTGGTTCGAGGTACTGAAGAGTTGTTAACCATGACTGGAAGGGAAAAAAAAACATGTTGAAAAATGTTTGTTCTATCTTATGGGCGTGGTGTTCGCTTGTGTTCATTGTGTGGAATAGGTGCATATTCTATACAATGGATATACCAAAGTACTTGCGAGTTATTTAATTTTTATATTACTTATTTATTCCAATTGGTAAACTTCTCTTAAGTCAAGGAACAACATGTAACATTTTTGTTGCAGTGGGTAGCCATTTTAGGAAGCGTGCACTCACAGTACGCATCCTGATATAGACGCGGGTTTGCGCAATACAAGTCTATAGGGAAAATATATATATATATTAGGCATAGTCTGGCTCATTTCGATTTTTTTTCTTTATTTTGTTTATATATCTATTTTTTGTATTGAATCAATTATTTTTGGTTTCTCTTCACTTCAACTGAGGCTGAATAAATCCTTCCTTTTTTTTGCGCTTGAAGTTTGTTGTCTACTTTTTGTCACTCCTGCTACACCACTTGACCACATAAATTTACAAGGAACAATAAAAGAGAAAGAGAGAAGACACCTCATATAGGCTAATATACAGGTAAGAAATCATATGTTAGGAAAACGTCGCTGATGTATCTTAATCACAACACTCCAGGAGGCTGATACAAAGTTTTGTATTGCTGTGTTGAAACAACAAGGCCTGGGACAGTTTGATTTCATGCTCTACTTTAGTTCTCTTTCACTGTATCATCACAGTCTGGCTGTGTTTGTTCAAAAGAGTTTTCTGTTCTAGTTGTCCGTTCTGTCTGTCCTAATGGACATCTGGTGGTAATGACATCCAGTGATTAAACAGAGATGTGTTTGTTAAGTGCCTCTCTGGGCTGCTGTGTCAGGGAGCTGTGGTGTAACAGCATGCTGCAGACCTGGAGGACAAACTGCAGCCCACATTAATTGTATAAATCTGGGCTTTGTTTCAAAGACACATTTTTCAGAGCGATGCAAAACAATGTCAGCATGTTTTAAAATAGAATATTAATTGATCGGTTTCCAGAACAACTCCTGTTTTTATAACGTTAGAATTGTTTTGTGCTCTATCATAAAATATGTATTTTCCCTTTCACAGGCTTGCAAACTGTTCTCAGAGTGTCTGTTGTCACAGCTTTGAGCCTATAGCGGGTGCTCAATCTTGGAGCTGTTGAGTGGGCTTCTTTGTAGTTTGCCAGTGATCATTCTCCGGATCGAGCAGGTATTAGAATCATACTTTATTTTCTGTACGTTGTGCTTTTTATATAAACAGGAGTCCACAAATGTTCATGCTGTGCCTGAAACAACTCATTCGGCACTGGAAAAAAAAAAACATAGAAATAGTCTGTTTGAAGTTTGTAATTTTTTTAGAGAAGTAGTGCAAAATAGTCCATGAAGAACCTGAATAACAATACATATCATATCGTAACCTGAATATATCCTGCCAGGTATCATATGATAATATTTGTGTTCTATTCCAGTACTGTAAGGGTTAATCTCTGAGGCTCTCTCCAGTACAAGCAGATCCTACTGGGCTGTGAGTGCACGCCACTCCCAAGTGCATGTCCTCCTCATAACTACCTGTCCTATTGTTCTACTGCAATTCTACAGAACAGTGGAAAGTCTTTTATACGTGACAAAGAAGCAGTGAGGCCACATGCGTGACCTGCTGTGACTGTCTCCGAGCAGTTTGTTTATTGTGGAAGAGTAGTATACAGTAAAATAATGTTTACTATCATTTCTGTTAACCACGTCCTCTAGCTGTTATCAACGGAAACACCCTAGTGCCAATTAAAGGACTTTCTTTTTTTACAAAGTCCTACCTAGGTGATATAAAGTCCTACCTACTTTTTATTTTTTTAATTATTTAATTTTTTTAATTGGCATTAGGACGCTTCTGTAGTTATCAGAGTTAAGTGTTTTTGTGAGTGGAAGTAATGGATGGATTATAAGGTTATAATTGCATCGGAAGTTTCTGGTCTCATCATATATGTTTATAATGATTTAACCAGAACCCCAAGATGCAATTATAACCTACAGTAATTCACTTCGGCCCCATTTGTTATTTTTATAATGCAGCTTTACGGTTTCCGTGACATTTGTTAAAGTGAAGAGCCTTAATTTTAAAACACAGTAAAACATCACAAATGAATCATCAGAATCTATTTGAGTCAGTATCTATTTTAATTCTTGCCTTTGAACGTTGCCATGGTGGGGGTAGGTTAAAGGTTTCTAGTGACCCCCATGTTAAACATACAACGCGACCCAAACAGGGATTATTTTCCTGGATGTGGTAGTTCAGTCTCTTTTCCAGTGGTGCTGTTTGAATTAAATAGTGGTCTACATTTTTAAGGATACCTCTCACTGTCCCGATGGCTTCCATCGTGGGAATTTCAAAACAGGCCAACAATTTCAGTGCTTGGAATTTTTTTAATAAAAATGACAGTCAGCTTTTTAAAAGACTTGCAGAGAATTCAAGAAAAGTAGTTGGGAAAGTCATAAATAGGTAATGTATTGATTAATTATGACTTTTTGATGCAGCATCAATTAATTCTGACTTTTTTTCCACAATGGGCTCAGAGGCAGTTATAGTACTTATGATTATATTCTAGATATGTTAAAGATTTGCATTTCTGTTTTTTTTTTCTATTTAAAACATGTCACCGTTTAATCATTTGATTGATTGATTCACATTGCAAACGGAAAACTTAGAAAAGGGCTTGCAATTTCAGTTTAGCATTTCACATTACATATAGCTTTTGCATTTTTTTAAATTAACCACTTTTGAATCAAGCTTACAGCCCACTTATATTTTGCCTTAGTACATCTCAAAAACTGACTGCTGGCAATGACATTTAGGTCATCATCAGTAACTTCATTCTTCATTCCTGGTTCACCTTCTTTAGTTTTTCTTTCTTTTTCATCACGTTAGTACCACAGTTTATTTCCTTCGCTTGTCCTGTCTTTTGGGACTCTGCTAACAATGTTAAACTGTATCTCCCGAGATCTCTCCAGAAAACAACACCTTCATTTAAATATAATAAATCATTTGAACATTTAAAAAAGAAACCTGTTAAACAAATGAATTGGATAAAGATTTACAACAAACTGTGCTGGAAGACCCATTGGGAAACAAAAACAAATAAACACACTAAAATCAAGCATGCATGAGGATAATAGGAAAATATGTAAAATAAGCTCAGTAAAAACAAACAAACAGGAAGGCACTGTAAAAACTAAATCTGAACTGAACTGCATTTAAAAACCTGCGAAGCTCAGAAAAAAATATTGATGAGACAGTAAAAATTATCAATACAAAAAATGCTATTCTTTTTTTATTGAATATAACAAAATCATTATATATATATATATATATATATATATATATATATATATATGTGTGTGTGTGTGTGTGTGTGTGTGTACTAGCTATTTCTATTAACTAAATAAACCCTTGTGTGATACATTTGTATAATGCTCTGCTGCAGCTGTTGAAATAGCCACAAATGCATCACAGTTAAAAAGGAAATACTAAAGAGAAAGAGAACTAAAGAAAGAAAGACAAAGCTTGACGCTATTCTTAAGGCGAGGTAATGGCCACTGTTCTTTCCGTCACTGGTTTACCCCAGTCTATTAAAAGCCGGGGCTCACCTCCTTCCTTCTGTTGTCAAATTTATTTCCTCCTCCTCCTCCCCTCTGCCTCCTTTGCAGCTGCCCCAATGTGTCCCTCACCGGCCGAGAGGGTGGCTTCCCCTCAGGCTGGAAGGTGAGTTCCTGATCTATCCCATAATTTTTGCTTGCTTGTTGAGTGAGTTATAGATTTAACTTTTGCTTTATTGCAAAAAGCATTTCTTTTTTTCTAAGAAAGCTATGCTCCATTACAGTAGGACGCAATTACATCCTCACATGGTTTCCTGATTTCACTGTGCCGCTGGCTCACCAACATCAATATATGTCTTGCCGTTGAAGGCAATTTTTATATTTTATCAAATATAAAGTATACATTTCAAAAAAAGGTACATATTGTATACGGCTCAGGCATCGCATCAGGCCATGATGGACACTGAAGCTGCTGACTACGACCTGGTATAACGATGCAATCCTACACCGGCTCAACACCATAGGGGAAACACACAGGGTAAGCTTCCGGGAGTACCGAAGATCCCCAATTATGCTTAACCAATTTTCCTTCTTCTCCCTTATCTGTTTTAGATGCAACCAACAGGGGCATCAGGTCATGCCCATCGGCAATGTGGTGTGACGTGGCAGCGTACAATTGGGCATCTGGAGCGGATAAGTGCGGGGAAAATGGTTTGGGAGGGGCCTTGTATGTTTAACGTATTTTTAGTCAAGGTGACAACTCACACATTAGTGGACGCCGGGTGTGAGCAGACCTTAATTAACGCAGTTATCTTGGATAGTGTGTCATGGCAGCCAGGAGGCCAGGTGACAATCTCCTGCATCCATGGAGATACGGTGACAAACCCCACCCTAAAAGTGTATTTATCGGTAGGACCAATAAAACGCCACCTAGAGTGCCTATAGGAAGTATTCACCCCCCTTGGACATTTTCACCATTTGTTTTGTTTTTTTTTCCTTTGATTTACACAACCTACTCAACACTTTCAATGTGTGAAAAAATGGGGGGAGGGGTGAAAAAACAAAACAATTAAAAATAAAAACCTGAAAAGTCTTCGTAAGAGAAGTGTTCACCCCCTTTGCTATGACACTCCTAAATAAGCTCAGGTCCAACTAATTGTCTTCAGAATTCAAACTAAGTTAAATGGAGTCCATTTGTGTGCAATAAAAGTGATTCAGATGATTTCAGATTAAATGCACCTGTCTCTGTAAGGTCCCACAGTTGGGAAGTGCATTCAAAGCAAAGATACTACCATGAAGACCGAGGAGCTTTCAAAACAACTCCAGGTTAAAGTTGTGTAAAAGCACAGATCAGGGGAGGGGTATAACAAGATTTCAAAGGCATTGAATATCCCTTGGAGCACAGTCAAGTCGATCATTAAGAAGTGGAAGGTATACAGCACCACCCAGAATCTGCTTAGAGCAGGCCATCCTCCCAAACTGAGCAGCTGGGTAAGAAGGGCATTGGTCAGAGAAGCCACCAAGAGGCCAATGACAACTCTGAAAGACCTACAAAATTTCATAGCTGAGATTGGAGAAACTGTCGATGTGTCAACAATAGCTCAGGTACTCCACAAATCTGGCCTGTATGGAAGAGTGGCAAGAAGAAAGCCATTGGAATTTGCAAAAAGGCACGTGGGAGACTCTGAAAAGATGTGGCAAAAGATTCTGTGGTCCGATGAAACAAAAATTGAACTATTTGGCCTAAATGCAAAGTGTTATGTCTGGTGCAAAACCAACACAGCACATCACCCAGGTAACACCATCCCTACTGTGAAGCATGGTGGTGGCAGCATCATGCTATGGGGATGCTTTTCATCAAATCAGGGTAGAGGGAAAAATGGATGGAGCTAAATACAGGCAAATCCTTGAGGAAACCTTGCTTCAGTCTGCAAAAGACCTAAGACTGGGACGGAGATTCACCTTTCAGCAGGACAGTGACCCAAAGCACATAGCCAAAGTGACACTGGAGTGGCTTATAAAAAAAAAATTTTGTGAATGTCCTAGAGTGGCCCAGTCAAAGCCCAGACTGAATCTGATTCAGAATCTGTGGTAAGATTTGAAGATTGCTGTCCACCAATGATTCTCATCCAACTTGACAGAGCTTGAACAATTTTGCCAAGAATGGGCAAATATTGCACTATCCAGATGTGCAAACCTGGTAGAGACTTACCCCAAAAGACTCACAGCTGTAATTGCAGCCAAAGGTGGTTCTATCAAGTGTTGAGTTAGGGAGGTGAATACTTATCTAACTAAGACATTTCAGTTTTCATTAACTGTTGTTTCACAATAAAAATTCTCTTGCCTGCTCAAAGTGTTGAGTAGATTGTGCATCCATATTTCAGATTATAACACAACAAACTGTGAAAACGTTTAAGGAGGGGTGAATACTTACTATACTGTAGTTGTTGGGGGTGGCGGAAAGGCTACCACACCCAATATATATTCGTATGAGCTTAACATGCAGCCTACAGCACTCAGTATTCCTAGGTGGTCTCCCATCCAAGTACTAACCAAGCCCTCATTGCTTTGCTTAAGCATTGAATGGTAAGTTCGATTTGAAGAGCTTTTTGCTGTAAAAGACGTTGCCCAGGGGTCACTACAAGGAAGTAGCTCTTCTTGACCCCCACCACACCCAATAATGGGTTGAGACTGGCAAAATTATAGACAATTGGTTAACCTAATGGCAATCTCGACTGCACACATAAACATGGCAGAAAAAAAGAAAAAGGAACAAATTGGTGATGTGTTTCTTTTTCAAGTCAAAATGTTTTATCCTATTTTCCGTCCTAGAGAAGTTAGTAAAGAGAGAAGGACCACAAAATGGGAGGGAGCATCACAAAGACATGGCTGGGGTCTGGTGAAAGAGCTCTTGGATGGTAACAAACGCTAGTCAAAGGGAGTCGGAACGCAGTGTGACCGAGAGGGCAAGATTTCTGGGCCATCTTGGGCAGATGCTACTCCCGCCCATCTCAATATACCAGATATGTGGCACTTAAGCGCAGACTTAGTGTGGGGCCATGTGACAAAGTGCCCGCCCCTGTGTATATTTTCTGTTATATGTTGCGCGTTCCTGTGAAGCGCGCATCGCAGGAACACGCAACATATAACAGAAAATATACACAGGGGCGGGCACTTTGTCACAGCACAACATAATGATCCATCACTAGTGCTCGCTTGGGGACAGGTCCGGTCTATTGAAGGTAAGAATGTTGATGGCGCTGGGGCGCTAGTATTTCCACACTTCAGTATCAAGGGACAATTACTGTATAGGGTAAACCTGGCCACGGGCACAGGACAGCCTGTAACACAATTATTGGTTCCCCTATCTTGACGGACCGAGGATCATTAGGCTGGTGCATGATATTCTTTTTGCGGGGCACCTTGGAGCTGGCAAGGCAAGCCAGCGGATATTGGCTCGATTCTGTTGGATAGGTCTTCATACTGATGTGTTGAGATATACAGCCACATGCCAATGAGTAGCTCCGGGTTGAGTGCTCCCCGCCCCTTTGGTTCCACTGCCGATTATTTCCACCCCCTTTGAACACGTTGCAATGGACATAGTGGACCCTTTGCTACCTTCTGACTTTGGGTATATGCATATTGACTGATCATGAAATCAACTTTCTGTCTAACATGCTACAGCAAGTGTATAAAATATAAAAAATACGTCCCATTAGGACATCTGTTTATCTTCCACAAACGGAAGGTTTAGTGGAACTTTTTAATCAGAACCTAAAGCAGATACTGAGACTTTTTGTAAACCATGAGTAAAAACATTGGGCATCACTTCTTTTTTCAGTGAGAGAGGTGTCACAGAGTTCAACAGAGTTCTCCCCCTTCGAGCTCTTATATGGCCGACAGCCTCATGGCATCCCTGATCTGTTGAGCGAGGGGTGGGAGGAGCACAAAGGCATGTCCAAAAATATAGTGCAGCATGTGCTCTTACTGAGAGATTACCTGAATTTGGTTGGTTGTTTGGCCCAGGGCAACCTAAAATCGGCTTAGCACTGGCAACAGCAGCATTACATTAAAAATGCATTCATTCTAACCTTTCGACCAGGAGACAAGGTAATGCTGCTGCTTCCCTCCTCAGAATCAAAATTATGTGCTAAATGTCAGGGGCTATATGAAGTGATTGGGGCTATAGAAAACGTGAATTTATGAAACTACTAGGTGGCGTTTTAGCGGTCCTACCAATAAATATACTTTTAGGATGGGGTATGTTGCCTTATCTCAATGGACGCAGGAGCCCGCCACCTGGCCTCATGGCTGCCACGAGACAACGCCCAAGAGAGCTGCTTTAATTAAGGTCTTTTCTCACCTGGTGTCCACTAATGCATGGGTTGTCACCTTGCCTAAAACTGCATTCACAATACAAGGCCCCTCCCGACCATTTTCCCCACGTTTAGCCGCTCCAGATGCCCAATTGCACGCCTCCACGTCACACTCCATTGCTGATGGGCATGACCTGGCCTAGTGCCCCTGTTGGTTGCGTCTAGAACAGATAGGGGAGAAGGAGGGAACATCGGTAACAAATTTGTCTTGTTGCTGGTATGGCAAAGGGGCTGAGGTAACAGCTTTACCCCCGCTGTGGTCCAACCTTAACCTCCATGAAGAGGAGGCAAGGTTGCCCGTTGGAGCTGGAGATCTAGGAGGTCTCAGTCCCGGTGTTGTTGGTGGAGCAGAGAGAGGATGTGGTGTGCAGCTGCTCCGGTGGACAGGACCTGTGGCCATGTTGGTGTGGGCTGAGACCAGGGAGTCCTCAAAATCCTTTATTGCTGCTTCTAGGGTGGCAGGGTTGTTGCGCCGTATCCATACTTGGGTTTTGGCACTGACTACGTGGCGGAATTGCTCCACTGCTATGGCTTCACCCATTTGCAGACCCATTTTCTTGGTGGGGCTTAGCCAGTGCACCATGTGGTCACACAACTGCTGCGCAACCACCCTGGGGCATGTATCTGGTGAGCTTCGATACCCCTGGAATCATACCCTGTGCATTTCCCTCGTGATGTTGGCCCACCGTAGGATGGCTCGCTTTATCAGGTTGTAGTTGGCGGCTTCGGTGTCCATCATGGCCTGATACGCTGCCTAAGCCTCCTCAATCAGGCAGGTTAAATTAAATACAAAACACATGCACAAGTCTGTTTAGTGTATGAATTAGTGATTGTGGTACAATTCAGTTTATAGTGGTACAAGTGAAGTGCTGTCCCGTGTTTGTGCTGGCCTCTAGCAACAGCTTCGGAATGTGTTAGCCGTCTAGTGATTAGAAACAACAATAGACAGAACAAAACAAACACTCACGATTATTCACCACACAAATACAGGTCCTTCCAGGTCACTTATTAATAACCACAAATGAAGGAACAAATACATTGCTTCTCACCCTTTTTATACCGTCACTCATGACCCCTTGGTAAACAATTGCAGCTGCTTCTTATGATCTGCAGCAGCCGCATCATTGGCCCTCCGGGTCAATGAGTTAGTGTAGCGAAGCTCCCTCTCTTTTCTACAAGACCAACTTCCTTTTAACCCTCGGAACGAAGTGTCAGTTCACGTAGTCAGAGCATTCTGTTCCCATTACTTAGCACCCTCGCAGGTCGAGAGGGAGATTTACCACCAAGAATAATTGTCTTTCTGTCACAGTCCCACAATCATTAATTCACACACTAAACAGACTTGTGTATGTGTTTGTATTTAATGTGGGGATACAATAACAGGACCATTTCGGGACCAACCAGAGGATTATAATGTAAGTAATATACGCTGCTGTATTACTTACCTGCATTATTCTTTACTGTTTGTTTTGCCGTCAGGCAATGGACATAATTTAAATAAATAAATTAAATAAATAAATAAATAAATAAATAAATAAAAAACCTTTGCACCTGGGATTACAATTTCAAGTCATTCGTGGACGGTGTGTGCCAATAATGGTTATTCATATCGTGGTTAGGAGTGATGTTGCTACACGGTGTAATAAATCAAAAGGAATGTTTACACATAAAATGTGTAAAAAGCTACAGTTTCATCTGAGAAAAAAGTATTTTTTTTAAAAACACACAAGTAGGAAGAGACTGTTTCATTTAGGTCTGACAGATAATATAATTAAGTCTGGTTTCTTTAGCACAGGGGAGTCAGTTTGCTTGCTGCCTGTCAGGCAAATTCGAAACACTAGTAGAAAACATTAGACCTGTAAAAGTTTTATTGTAGGTTTTATTGTAGGTCCCTGTTCAAACATTCATTTATGAGTTATTTAAAGAATCGTTTTCAAAGGTTTTTTTTTTTTGGAATTATAGTAATAATAATTATATCTACTAGGATATATCAATGATATATTCATATCATATCCCTGTCTCATTAAACACATGAATCTTTCTAGGCTGTTGCTGACTCCTTTAACACCAGTCTAACAGTGTCACAAACGTTCTTTTACTTGTACTACAAACAACTTTGACAATACATTCTTTAAAAAAAATATATAAAAAAGATATAAACGGGTCTG
Organism: Polyodon spathula; assembly: GCF_017654505.1. Lineage (NCBI taxonomy): Eukaryota > Metazoa > Chordata > Actinopteri > Acipenseriformes > Polyodontidae > Polyodon > Polyodon spathula. The sequence continues at coordinate 13,625,385 of NC_054553.1, forward strand.
TGTAACACAAGTGTTTATAATGTATATTTGTATTTAGGCACAAGGATTGCACAGCACTTCACGTGCAAGTAAAAAGTAATAATATGTGAGCACGGGGAATTGCACTTTATTAATTAGCAATCGAGTCTCAGTACAGCTGCATAAAAGCTGCATGTTTTCACTCACTTGGGGTTGTGTGTTCGGTGAGTGGAGAACGGGATTGGATACGGAGGCAAGAAGAAGAAGAAGAAGAAGAAGAAGAAGAAGAAGAAGTAGTAAAATATCAGCTCATCATGTTTGTTTAGTGTTAGTCCGTTTTGTTTGTCTGTTTATTTTGGCTACCAGTGCCATGTCCTGTGTTTTTGTTTTTTGTTGTCTTACAACCGTTTATTTTCTGACTGTTAATTTATTCCACCAAACTCCACCTCTCTTTCTGTTTATTTCCGGGTTCCTGTTTCTGGTCTGACGTCCCCCACTCTGGCTGTCTTTGTGACATGGATACATTTCAAAATAGTGCTGCATTAATAACCTGCACTGCAGTTACCATTTACTGCTATTTAGAACAAGCACTCAGCACACAGTTCTGTGATTGTGAGCATTAACAACATGTAGCAAAGCTAGTCACATGCACTCAGCACACAGTTCTGTGATTGTGAGCATTAACAACATGTAATAAAGCTAGTCACATGCATGCAGCACACAGTTCTGTGATTATGAGCATTAACAACATGTAACAAAGATACACACAGTTAATGAACCCCAATTTAACCTTTTCAGTCCTGGCAGAGACTCAAGTTCCTACCTTATCTTAGCTCCATGTAGAGTTCTTAAAGTACTGAGGAGATGGGGAAGCCACATTTACCAAAGAATACAAAAAAAAAAGTCCTGTTCTCATGTATAATTAATAAAGGGGTCTTTTTGAATTAGATAACTTCATTTTGCATTTTCCAGCTCAACAAAAATAATTCAGGGATAAAGAGTTAAAACTATAATATATGAAACTATAGAGATTGAAACTTACTGTAGCCATTGGAAAAGCATGGAAACTGAGGACTGCTAACAAACCCCAACATTAAGCGCCTGACTTGTTTATTTCAATCAAATGCTTTCCTTTCTGAAAAAAATTCTGCTGGTGAAAATTTGGAATAGTTTTTAAAATGTAGTCCCATATTAAAAGCATTGCAAAGTGTAATAAATCATAATGAAAGCATAGTAATCGATAAGCATTGTAAAGGCTGACGAGATATGGTAATGCATTTTGAAAAACACGGTAAACCATGTAAACATTGTACAACTATGGGAAAGCATGGGAAAACTGCAACATTTACTGTGATACACTTTTATTAAGGTTTTTCCTTCTATGCAAGCTCCACCACAGTAAATCACTGGAGAATGGAGGCTGCTGCTAGCATCCTGGGTGATTGATGCAGCCCTGTCTGAGGACACAGCACCCTTGCATGCACAGGAAAGAGCAGGCCTTCTATCTCATTACAAGTCATAGGTCAGGCCCACTGAGAGGAGACGAGTGGCAGACGGGAAAAGCCTGATTGAGCCAAACTGCGGGTGTATCAGATCACATGGAAAGCCACCTTCTCACCACAAGGGTGGTCAATACATCACCCTCTTAAACCTCAAACAAAGGGACCTCTGCTACTGATCAGCAGCTCCAAATATTTGATTTGCTCCTTTTGATTGTCATTCATTTATTTCCAGCCGTTTCATTACATGCCGCTGCAGTACAAACAGTCTGTGGTGACCCAGCCTGTTCCCTGTGCTCTGTCTGCACCTTGCCAGTCGAGGTGGGTTCCAGTATGAAGACAAAGGGAGCTATTTTACATTATGGTATTAAACTGTAGAATGCATCAGCAGGTGTGTAATTTCATGGTTATTTTTGCTGTCACAATAGAAATGACAAGGGGAATGGAAACCCTCCATTGAATACTAATTGTTTGCAGGACAGGCTGTACTGTAATGCAGGAGGTATGAGTAACCTGGGGTAGCTGTATTGTACAGCATGGCAGTGGAAAAGTAATATGTTTCAATAGCGGATTCAGCAAACATTCATTTGTTTTCCACATATCTATTCTTAGGCTCTTGCTTTAGAGATCCCACACAGAATGCAGAATGACTTGGGGTGGGATATGTGTTATCTCTTGTAACCCACTCATAAAATATCTAGGTAGCCCTTATTAGACAATCGTCTTCTCTTTTGAAATACAGCCACGTCGCGGTTTATTTTTTAATACACGCGAACGTTTGTTTGGAATTATGCGGTTTGTGCACGACACAGTCTGTGTGGGCTGGCTGCGTAGTTGAGGAAGTTTTCTGTGCGTGTGTGGGGGAGTGCCCTGCCCCTTTATGTTTATTAAGTGTTTTATGTTTTATGTAGTGTGTTAATGTTGGTGTTTATGTATAAAATACACAGGATATAAATATGGGTTATGAACACAAGTGTTTAAAATGTATATTTGTATTTAGACATGAGGATTGCAAAACACTTCACATGTAGGTAAAATGTAATATGTGAGCACGGGGAATTACACTTAATTAATTCATGTGTAGCTGTACCGAAACTCCAATTGAATGACTGCTTAGCAATCGATTCTCAGTACAGCTGCATAAAATCAGCATGTTTTCACTCACTTGGGGTTGTGTGTTCGGGAAGTGGAGAATGGGTGAGAGAGAGGAGAGCTTGATTAAAAATATAAGCAATTGCTACAGTGTGCTGGCTAGAAACCAGCACGGTACTTGTTTTTCTGTTCATCCACTGTCTTGTTTACTGTTGTCCATTTTGTTTGTTTCGCCAGTGCGCCCTTTATTTTCAGTTGTGTGTTTTGTTTAAATCTTTTGTTTGATTATTATTTAATTAATAAACTGAGCACTACGGCTCAGTTTTCACAGCCAGCAAGCAGGTTTTGGTTTCTGTTCCTGGTTCTGACGTCACCCCTGCAAAGTCATCCTTTCACAGCGTGGTACGGCACTCATGGCGTGAAGCAGGGAGAACGCGCAGCAGCTGTATTTGCATAATTCTCTGCTGCAGCTGTTGAAATAGATTTTTTTATTTCATTTTTTATCATTGCAAGCACATCAGATCCCCCCCTCCCCCTCCACTTCAATCAAGCTCCATGTCAAAATGAATCAATGCCTGTGTGCCGGTTAGCATCACATAGTCCATGAATACACCAGGAGCTCCAATCACAAGGCCCATCCTCTTCTCTCTGGCTCCAGCGCTGCCTGATCTGAGCCAGCTGGCTCACTGTAGGACACACAGCTGTCTAATCTTGGCTCTTCACCTCCCTGCTTCAATATCTAATCTCGTCTTGGGGGCATTGTGACTCACGGTAGCTACTGAAACCCCTTATTGCACTTTTCAAAGCGACTCTTTTTCTGTGTGTCTAAACCTAAGTACCAGGAATCTAACAGTGACCTGCCAGGATACTTAATAAATCATTTATTTTAGCATCTGTATATAACCATAGCATTGACTAGTGCTGGCCTTTTCAAACAAATCTTCTTTCAATCTTTAATTCATTGAAAAGATAAAACCTGCTAATGACATAAAATGATCCTAGAAGCAAAGGAAACACGAGTAGCAGTTGTTTTCTTTTCAGTTATTTTCATCGGTAATACATATGTGCCCTGGGGCGGGGTGAACCCCATCACAGAGGGACACTTCGATTGGGACGCAAAGACCAGACGCAGTACTTCACTCTGTCCTGAAGAGTTTTGTAATATATGTTGGGTTTTATTTTCCAATTGATTTATAATCCAGAGTATGTGAATACAAATATTCAAACAACCATGATTTTGTTAAAAAAAGTTACTGAGGCAACATGTTCAGTACATGGTAGCAGATAGCAGCAGTAAGTTCAGCAGCTCTTTAAACGGTCTTGATTCTTTGCAGTCTGCCTGATTGTGATGTAGCGCCATGCTCTGACACTCCATGTGTATGAGTTGAACACCACGCATGGTCTGGCAATGGTTAACTATGGGAAACCAGGGCTGGCCATGCTAGTAGTTCTAGGTTTATCTCTTCAAATCAAACCTGTTCATGTTTACAGGGCAGGTTTGAGAACTAATGTTACCAAGAAACCAAAAGAAACAAAGGAATGTTTCTGATCAATTGTATTAGATTTGATAATCATGAAACTATTCCAGACTGTTTTTTTCTTAAAGAAAAGATTTTTAAAAACCCACAAGAAAAGGCCCTGCTAGTCCTGCTCAAGAAAGAAAGAAAGAAATCATTTCACCCTTTTATTAAAATGATCTCAGCCAGTATTATTTAAGCCTTGAATCAACATGAAGCAACAAAGCAGCCGATTGGAATTATTATTTCACAGAGAAACGCCCTTTGCCCAACCTGTTTAACTACTTTTGGGTTTGCCCAAATACGAGTAAATATTTGTATGGTTTGAAAGAAGACAAAGGATGTGTGTTTATTCTGTCAACTTCGAAATATAGTTCTACATCTTAACTTTGAATTGCTGGAATCATCCTGAATGTTGTGTATTTGTGAACAGTAAGCTGTACAGAAAATAGAATGCAACATTATTCACTGGATATTTATTTTTCCCAGCTAGAAAAAAAGCTGTCCGTAATTATCTGAACCAAACCCTAATTGTATCCTTTAAGCATTCCCATCTTCCATCCAATGAAGGCATTGTCCAAAATGTCTTACGGACACCTTATTGTCATTCAATATATTTTGTATACGTTAATTTACAGAATTCATTTAGCATTCATTTCTGTTATAGGTATAGCTCTTAGTCATCTACATGGAAACATTCCTGATTAATTACATATTAAAATAGGTCCCTGATATCTCCCCTGGTAAAGGCACAACCACTTGGTGTGCCGTGGGAGTCATTCAGTCAGAAGAGCATGTGGCTGTGTGCTGTGGATTCCACAGGGAGCATTGCATTGGTTCTGCGGATCAGGAAGGCAAAATCACCAGCAACTGTTACCACAACGCACTACAGCGGCTTCTACTGGCCAGGTGCCTGCAGGCCTTTATCCTCCAGGGGTATGAAAAAAGGCGATTGGCTTAGCAGAGGGATATGAAGACATATACTGAGTTATAGTTGACTTGAGTTATTCTGGGGTTAAAAAGATTATTAAAGCTATGTAGCAGAGAGGGTCACATAGCAGAGACTGAAATACTATATACTGCAAGAATAGATTTTGAGAAAGGTTATACAGTCATAAGGCTTAGTTAAATGATATATAGAAGTGGGGTTTTATACCTGGTCCTCTAACCACTAAAGGTTCACGTTGTTGTTCCAGACATTACATTATGTCTCTGGAGCAGGGGTTCCCAATGTATTTTTTATCTAAAAATATATAAATACCACAAATCAGTAAAAACAAAACATCAACAATAATAACAACAAAAATATTAATATATAACTAAATTTGGTTAATTAAATTGATATACAGGTTGACCATACTAAATGCACACAGGGCATGTAAAATAAACTATTAAGAAATTCATGGAAACCCTCACTCTTATGCACTTTAAGAAAATGAAACCATCAAGCCCAGATTTAAATGAGTGGAACTCTTCTGAAACCAATGGAATTAATAAGAAATATGAGTGCTTTATCTCACAGCCATTGAATTTCAGAGCCATGTAGAATCATCTGTACAACTACATTGTTGTTTTGTTATAGCTGCATACTGTATATACTGCAGCACTAAGACAGACTGACACAATTATGTTTTAGTTTTCAATTAGCTTGCCTCTTGCAAAAAACAATTCCACATATTGTTTTTTTTCCCACCACATATTTATTTATATACAAAGACAATGTCACAGGAGAAGAAAAAAAAATCTCCCAGATAGCAACACACACACTAAGTGTGGCTTTAATTGGTAAACTAGTTTAGTGAACAGGAAAACACCCTTAGAATATGTCCCTACTGCTATTCTTACTGGACTAATGTTAAATGTTTAAAAGGGAAATAAAAAAGACCACATAAGTTTGTATATGACTCTTAAATTATGATTTGCCAAAATCATAACTCTATATCAAAATTGCTTGGCAAGAGACAAAATATTTTCTTTACCATTTGAATATAAGACAATTTTTTTCGACAGGTCTGTTACCTTAACTGCTGTGACATTTTTGGTATCGATAGATTGTATATACTGTATGTGTTTCAGAGTAGAACCTCTTGTGCTGCATTTTGAGGAAATCATCTTAGTTTTCATTATTTGTATTGGATTGACTACATATAAGGCATGTTCTGTCCCATCATTGAGTGTCACTGTTACAAATGAGTGGATTTGACCAGAGTGCCCTTGACCAATCTTAACTATATAATTATTTCGTTTTTGAACTCTTTTGTAGGACTCACTTTGATACATCTGTGAGTTTATTAAAGCTTCGTTGTAAAATACAGCCAGAACATCGACAGATCCATTTACACAGTTTTCCACAGAAAACTTCTCATAAATATTTCATGTTCTTCTGTGGCCACTTCCAAACAAAACAGCACCAGATATGGTTTTGACCCACCAAGCAAGGCATCAAACAAATTTTCAACTAATGTTGATGCTTCCTGCATTGTTTCCTGCCCTAATTGTTGAACCTGCTTTAGAAGCAAAAATGAAGAAACAATTTGCTGTGGTACAGCTTGAGACCCATGAAATAATTTCAACAAAAAGCCATTGCATGATTCAAAACTATATGCTGAATAGCATCAAAGTGGACCCCAATTTCTAACTGTATCTGGAATGTGAAGCAATATGTGAACATTATAAGACACGTGACAACTACCATACAATTTTTCAAAGTTCTGTACAAATTTATGCAAGTATCTAGATGCATTAAATATGTCAATCTGGGCAACATACTGTTTTTGTAATGTCGCAAATAATGCTGAATCAGCTAGGCTGGTCAGTAAAACATTGAATCCTTTTGTATGGAGAATATCAGTAGCTAAGGCTCATGGTTCATCAACTGATTCAGATTCAGTTGTATTGAGTTTGCCCACCAATGATGATAAACAAACTACAAGTTGGGTGCCTGCTGATATGAAAAACAGTGAGTTTTGGCCCCCTACTGTATTCTGGATGAATGGCATCCCTTCTAAAGTGTCTCTATGTGAGCAGAAAGAAATGTATAGTAACAATGTATACAGATCCTTAACTATTGTACATGGTGCAGAAGTAACCCTGACACATAAATTAAAACATAATCCTCTTGTTAATTGTGTATGTAATATGTGCCAAAGCAAGTCATCAGTGACTGGGCTCAGACTTTGTCCGGCATGCAGTCATTTGGCTAAACACTGTAGAATCTTGTTTGAATGCAATGATTCTGTAGGTGTTTTTTTCTTTCATTTAAATATAAACCCAAAAATGATATTAAGAGGATTGAATGCATGAGTTGTGAAAAGGTCACTTAGTAAAATGGGCGCATCTGGGAAAATTAGAATGTGAGGAAGGTGTCCCTACTAAGAGTGTACAAGTGTCTTGTAGGTACGAAGTCAAGGCCATGGCGACTCACAACTGTGATGCGAGACGATGGATTCGAGAGCCTATTGTCGTGTTCACTGAGCCTACCCGAGTGGAACCTGAGACCGAAGTGGAGTCCTCCTGGGAGCGAGCGGAAACCCTTGACTTTGTGCCTATTTAAAATGAAATGTATTAATGCAATAATATGTGTTATAATCCTTTGTATTGTTTGTATAATCTTTAGTTTGGAAAATTGTGTAAGTGTGTAATCAAAAGTAACGTGTAATGCTGTTTTAATTCTTAATTGTGAAACTTATGTATTTTCTTTATATAAAATCATGCAGTAGAAGCTGGTATAGTTTGATGCAAGTGGCCAGTTTTTAGGCAGTTTCTTATCAAGATGGGCTTGATTCCCAGAATTGAATGCAAGTTTCTGCAGCATCCTTTTTAGCCTAAGAAAATGTTGTTAAATGTTGAAATAAGGTTTAATTTGCTTGCTTTTTACTATAAACTATTTGTGCGTGTAAGACCATATGCTTAACACTGCCTGTTATAATAATATACATGAAATGTCTCTCATCAAGATAGGTTTACATTTAAAATAGTTAGTAATCGTGTGCCATAGGGAATAAACTGTCTAGTTTGACTCTTGAGTTAAAAGATGATGCAACATAAAGGGATATTGTTTGAAAAATAAAATAAGAAGCTTAAAAAGTAATTTTAAGAAAAACAATAGAAGATGGGTTTTAAGAAAGTAAAAACTTTATAACTTGCTGCGAGCCTGTCTTGAAGTCGTGCCAGAAAGTAAAGGGATAGTTGGCATGAAGAGCAGAGTTCTCTTATCAAACAACGTCAAGGTTAGAGTGTCTTCTCGCCATAGAAAAATCGGGAGGAACCTTGATTATCGCTGGAAATTGGAAAGCTAAGCGCACAACTAGAAAACTGGTTTTAGCTGTTTTTTGTGCAGCTGAAAAAAATAGAAGGTCGTCCGCAGTTCAGCTGAATTCGTGCTGTTAGGAAACTCATAGGACAGAGACATTACAATCTTACACTTAAATAAAAAACAAATAGATTATCCATGAAGAGAAACTCTATATTGGGAAAAACATAAGATGGAAGCTCCCTATAATATCTGTTAAGCACACGCCTGTAAAGAGAGAAGGAAAACTGAAGAATAGAATGGCATGAGGGAATATATTATTAGACATTAATACATATAATCAATATAATCATAACTAATAGTGTTGTATATATTTCAAACAACACTTATGTATTCAACAATAACATTAGTGTTGTATATATTTCAAACAACACTTATATATTCAAAATAATATTATTTTCTTTGTTTCACCTAACTTTTTAGATAGAGGAGGGGTCGAGAGATGAGCTGGTGAGATCATGATCGGATGTGTGGACCAGGTGTTATATTTTAATTCATTGTTGGCACAAGGCTCTAAATTTTTAGGCTGTTGTGTGCCAAAGAGATAAGAATTAGACTTGATAAAGATTCTCCATGTATTCCTATGGAGACGAATCCTATAAAAACTCACACTTTTCACAAAAGGGTACCACGATCAAGACTCAGCTTGGCAGAGTGATGTGGTCCATCATTTGCAGATCTCCACAAGACAATTCTGATTCCTTTGTTCACACTACTTTTCCTTATAATAGGAGGTAAGCATATTACTAACATTGTTATATCTCACATGTATTGGTTGTATTGCTATAAGGTTTTGAAACTATGTTTTGGTTTTAAGAGAGTGTTATATTGAATGAAACTGAAATGTAGAAGTGGGTGCTTGTAGACCACATGTATTGGAATTTGGTGGTCTGATCAACCTACCTTTCCAATATTAAGCATTTTAATAAACCGAAGGAGCATTGCTCTGATTTGTAAAACTTAAAATGAACGAATCTTGAGTGCCTTTCTTTCTGATTAAATAGAGGTTATATGGACATACATACAGCTCATCCAGGGCTCGAGCATAAACCACTAGGAGTTTATAATATCTCTGTCCTCCTAACGTCTCCCTTGAGTTAAGAGTGTGTGCAGAGTAAACAGAAAATAAATAAGACCGAATAAAAAGAGTAGGTGAAAATCTGCGAAACGCAGCAGACGTGACAGTAATGTATAAATGACATTACACAAAAGCAAAAAACGATTGAAAATTTTGTTGGGAAGAACTGACATCAAAACAAGCGGGGCATAGAAAAGAAGAAATGCTCTCCATTCTGAGGCTTTCCAGTATGCTCTTACTTTAACAGACCTTGGAAGTCGTGTGATGTTTGATGGTGGACTGTCACAAAGACCGATGGAGTGGGGGACGTCAGACCAGAAACCAGGAACCAGGAAATAAACAACAGAGAGGTGGAGTTATGTGGAAGCTGAGCACTTGTTTGCACTCAGCATTTAATGAATGAACAGACAGTAAATAAAAAGGTTGTAACAAAAACAGCACACAGGCACGTGAGGCCAAAATAAACAGACAAATAAAACGGACTATACAGACAAACACGGTGGCTGATATTTTAACTACTATTATTATTATTATAACCTCTGTCTCCAATCCCGTTCTCCACCGAACACACAACCCTGAGTGAGTGAAAACATGCTGCTTTTATGCAGCTGTACTGAGACTCGATTGCTAATCAATCATTCAATTGGAGTCTCAGTACAACAGCACGTGAACTAATAAAGTGCAATTCCCTGTGCTCACATATTATTTCTTTTTACTTGCACGTGAAGTGCTGTGCATTCCTTGTGCCTAAATAAAAATATACATTTTAAACACTTGTGTTACACAGACCCGTTTATATCCTGTGTACCAATGACTATACACCAACATTAAACACACCACACAAAATACACACAGGGGCGGGCACTTTGCCACATGGACTAATGCTATTTAGTTTAGAATCAACATCCTTTATCTGCGTTCCAATATACCACTGCTAGATGTACACTATCAAACCACAATGTTGAAAGCTGTTTCATTACACCAAGATCAACACAATGTATGTAGTCAACAATAAATCCGGAGACAAGATTAAACTGAGGATTCAGAATAAAAGGAGTCTCTTCATATATAACTGTTTGAGGAGTATGAGCTCTTTGGGCATGACTTACCATTTCCTCATGCTTTCGTTCTGGTACTTCCTTCTCTTGGTATGGATATATTTGAACAGTGCCTTTCCCCTTTTCTACACGTTGTCCAGGATGAAGACACCAATTGCAACCATATTTACCATTAAACTGTTTTATATTTTGAAACATAGCTCTGGCTACACTATCACAGGAGCATATTAAATAGAGAAGTTTATTACCATTACTGTACAAATTAAATCCTGAGATGACAAAACATTAATTTCATCAATGAAAGGCTTGAAAAATGTAGTAATCACAGGTTTCTTTTCCCCAAACCATAACCCAGAAAGTATTAAATGCTTTTTGTGAATCTGGGGAGGTAGCTCATTTATAAAGGACATTATGGGTCTGTAACAGGAAGAGATCTGTGCTGATCTCTGATGGGAGATTGTTAGCCCTATAAATTAACGCTCTGTTGTTTCCTCAGATCTGCCCACTTAGACGCACCGAGAGTGCGGAAGCTCTGATCCAGGACCGGGAATCAGGCGAAAAAAAAAAGTGTTTCACAGCGAGACAGAGAGAGCGGGGCACCCTTGGGCAGACCTCGGCATATTGTAAAAGAGCAGGCTAGTTAGCCTACAGAGTAGGACGGTGATCCGGGTCGTGCGGGTAGCGGCGACCGGGATAACGCTGCCGAGTGCAGCACCTTTTATTTGTAGTTTTATTACTGTTTTATTTTCCATTGTTCTTTTCACCTTCTGTTTTCATTATTATTTCTTTGAGCACCTGCGAGTGCACTTGCTGTTCACGTACCAGCTGTGGTATTTCCGTGGTGCTGTCTATCATCGTTAATAGGCAGCCCACGGTCAACAGTGCCCTCTGCTGGAAAAAGCAAGAACTGTTCGCAAATAAAACTGGGCACCTGTGTGGTGTTTTCAAGTACACCTGTCTGTCTCCCAGTCAGTGAATTACCCACACCCCTTCCACAGGGTCATATAGAATATACAGAAGACTTAAATACTGGAATGCCATCTGAGTTCAGTGTTAAGCTAAAAGAGTATTCCTTTTTTAAACTGGTTTGTTCATGTTTTTGTACATGTAACCATCGTATATGTCATCTACTGAATTTTGCTGTCTAGGTCGATTATTTCTGTAATTTAACTTTTCACAAAGATTCAGTTTCTCCAATATATGTTATATGTTTAAACTGCGGAAATAAAGGCACTGCTCTAAAGAAGTTTCCATTTTTATACAGAATAGTTTTGGTTACAAAAACTACACAAGCTTTCCTCTATTAGTGTGGAATATTCTGGACAGTACAGATTTACACAAAATGTATATTTTTAAAATACTTTTTGAAAAGTATTCTGTTACAGGAAGGAGTGAATCTGGTGGAAACAGTACCGCAAGCATTTGAAGCAGGTGACTTAAAGCTTCTTGTGTCAATCCAGCTGTCAGCACAATGGCTATGAGCAAAATAATAGTTTGTCCAAGAGTTGGTGATGCTCCCTTGTAGAATGGTTTGTTCCAATTTTCAAACTCAGGTTCATTTTGGGTTTAGAGGAAGCAAATACTGTTTATGACTAAACTAATCCTTAAGGCTCATTCTAAAATATATATTATCAATAATAAAGTACCTAAAAGTTAATGCCATGCTGATTATTTTTTTTTTTTTACTTTTTATATTTCAAGAGAATTTTTAGAATATTAAAAACATTATTTTTGTTTTACATAATAAAAAGTAATCAAACACAGATAAATCACTTTCGAACCTGTTAAATAGCAAAATGCAGGCTACAGTACCTCATCTGACATATCCGGGTCCATGTCAACATCAGGGCTCAATTTTCTCAGTATATTCAGCTTCAGAGATATCAAGCGCTGGCTCATCATTCAAGTCATGAAAGTCAGCTAATCTGGAATGATCACATTGATTTTAAGGTAGGGTTAACATAAGGGTGTCACCATTTATTATATTACATTACAGTTGGTAGTGTGGTGAGTGATGCTAGAGCAGTGATGGGCAACCCGCGGCCCAAAGAGCATCTACTTGCATCCCACACAACCACCCACAGAAAAAGCACCCTCCAAAAAACAAGAAGAAGAATAACTTTACGCACCATAATCCATACGAAAAACATCTCTAAGAACATTCTTGCTATTTATATACTGCACTATATTGCTTTTTCTAAAATAAAATGTAGCATTTTGACTTGTAATTGCGGTAAAGGGGGTCTTGTGGCCTAGACAGTTATTTGACAGCCGGACATGCAGCCCACTGATTAATTTAGGTTGCCCACCACTGTATGAATATTAGCACAGGGACTCTGATTAGTCTCACACGGGTGACTTTCCTGAAAAATGAACAACAAATATAATAATCTATAATTATTTCCTAAGTTAGTTTCTAAGGTAAAAAGATTTGTAAGCAAAATGTAATTTACTAACCTGTCTTCATAGTCCTTGGTTCTTACTAGGTCTTCATCATCTATGATATGATCGAGATGTTCAAAGTCCTCAGCAAAATCTATAAAAACAGACATATACACACCTTTTTAAAAACTTATAAATCATATGGATGGTCTGTGTGTAACCATCAGGAGAGACAGTCTGAGTATTCGTAAGCAGTAAGATTCAATAGGTTATGTACACGGTCCAGCAGTGTCTTCTACAAAGTTACAACTGTCTGACGTTTATTCTGACAACAGAAACTGACGCCATTATATAAAGTTGATTTTGGAATTGATTTATTTTCATCGCGTAAATACTGTTTGTATGTTGATTTTGCACTCCCAGCCATTATTACTAATTACATCGAAACACTTCTCTATCAATTACAATCTGTCTTACAATGTAAAACTGGTTGATATTTCCAAACCAACGAAGGATAGGAGAGTACACTTGATAGCTCTAGTTTCTTATTGTTCTGTTTTTATTATTTATGACTGCTTTTCAGAAGATAGAAGGCTTATTGAATCCAGTAGCCCAGCAAGAGGCAAGAAATCTGATGGGGGCAATGTTTTCAAAAGAACAATTAACAGAGTCCTCAGACACTGGCAAAAAAGGCATCCAATGCAATGACGTCAGGCAGACACTGGATTCTTCGAAAGTTAGGCTGATAATAGGTAATGTATATTTCAGGCACAATTTGTCCATGAAATGTTTTATCTACCACACTTGATTAGTTTACATTGTGCCATCCACCACATAGGTATATTGTGTTTTCACTTTTTTTTCTATACTTTCAAATATAAAATATAATTTTGTACTATAATTTTATACTCTACATTTATTTAAAAATTAAATGGATAAAATAAACTACAATGCAACTTACATATCACCTTTGTGCTATAGTATTTTACATCTTTTGTTTCGCTCTGTGAGCATTGTCTTTTTGTTTAAATATTTTATTTATTTTTGTGTTGAAATAAAACTGCGCACACCGCACCTTTGAACTGCAGTTTCCTGCCACATGTGGTGTAGAGCATGGGATCACCAGTGCCTCCTGGACTCAGGCCAGAAGAGGTACTGCAGAAGGGTACTGCAGTTTCGTTTTTTTTTATTGTTATAATTTTTTTTGGAGTGAGGAAGTAGGGAAAGGATGGGAGGAAGAAGAGGAAAGGTGGGAGGAAGAAGAGGAAAGGGGAAGGAGACGCAGCAGCAGCAGCAACCGCAGCAGCAGAAGAGGTGGTGAACCCAGGCTCCAACTCGGTTTGGACCCCTGGACTGGGCAGCTGAGCAGGAAGAATAGAGGGCCGAAGGGGCCCCCATGTAAAGAGCCTGTGGTGAGTTTGGGCACATTCGGGAGGACTGTCCCTATGGCGACCCCCAATATGAGGAGGCCTAGAACTAGGGCCTGGTTGGGGATGCGGTAGAGTGATTCTGGGCGAGCCTGAACATCCACAGCACAAGAGGGGGGAGTCAGGGTGTCCACAGCCCAGGTACCCGCCAGCAGAGGGAGAATACCTGCTGGTTCCACCTCCACCTCTATAGGAGGACTGCTTGTCACTCCCACCTCCACCAGCAGGAGGAGAATACCTGCTAGTTCCACCTCCACTGCCGTGGGAGGACTGCTTGTTACTCCCATCTCCACCAGCAGAGGGAGAGTACCTGCCTTTTCCGCCTTCACCACCGTGGGAGGACTACTTGCCACTCCCAACAGCAGAGGGAGCATGCCTGCTGGTTTCCTGACTGCAGCCAAAAGGGGAGGAGCCCCTGCCATCTTCGCTGCAAGAAGGGGAGGAGCCCCTGCCGCCTTCACCGCCAGAAGGGGAAGAGCCTTCACCACCGGAAGGGGAGGAGCCCCTGCCGCCTTCGCCAGGAGCAGAGCAGCAGGAGCTGCCTCTGTCTCCACCACCAGGAGCAGAGCAGCAGGAGCTGCCTCTGTCTCCACCCCCACTAGAGGGAGAGAAGCAGGAGCTGCCTCTCCCTTCAACTTTGGAGGGACCAGGGCAGGATGCTGCTGGACCTCAGCAGCCCCTGCATAGGTTGCTGAGGGGAGCACGGGGGAAAAACGCCCGGCCGCAGTGGCTGCGAAGAGGGCCAACCCTTCCACCACAGCTAGGCCTGCCTCTCCTCCTGCCGTCGCCTCCCGAGGGTCCACTGCCGCCATGGCCTTCTGAGGGACCGCTGCTGCCCTGCCTCGCACCGCCCAAGGATGTCTGCCTCGCATCGCCCAAGGATGCCTGCCTCGCACCGCCCAAGGATGCCACGTCCGCATCGCCTGGGGCTGCCTGTTGCTCCGCATCGCCCGGGGCTGCCTGTTTCTCCACATAGCCAGGGGCTGCTTGTGTCTCTCTTGTATCCCCTAGGGTTGCCGAGGGTCCCATTTCGCCTGTGGTTGCCGAGGGTCTCGTTTTGCCTGGGGTTGCCGAAGGTCCCGCATCACCTGGGGTTGCCTGTCTCTCGTCTCCTTTTCCTGGTGTCGCCGAGGGCTCTGCTTCGCCTGGGGTCGCCGAGGTCTGTGCTTCGCCTGTGGTTGCCGAGGGTTCTGTTTTGCCTGGGGCCTGTGCCAGGTCTGCGCCGCCTGGGGCCGCTGCCTCCCACCATGGCCACCCCCATGGATTATTCCAGACTCCTCTTCCGGGACATTGAGACTGAGTGGGAGGTGGCCGTTGGAGCCATGTGTGCTTTTCACAAGGGGGGGGGGGGGGGGTATGTAACAGGGCAAGCAGTCCGGTACAGTGTTTATTTTAGAACGGGTATTCCCCCATCCGCCCCTGTACTGTGTTTTATGTTTATTTATTATTTACTGTATTTATATATATATATGATGGTGAACCACCGTGTGTTTTCTTTATTGTTTTTGTGTATATTTTGTTTTTGCAGCGTGGATGGGATGCCCATCCACATTAATTAAAACTCATGCAGAAGGTGGCCATTCCCGAATTAAGTGATTCATTTGTTGCTGATAGGGAGATGGTCACCTGTATAAATACCTGCAGCTCTCTGCACTCTGGGTGGGTGTTCGGAAGGGGAGAACATTAGAATGAGAGGAGAGATTACTTTAATACTAGAGTAGCTATTAAGATGTTACATAGCAATCGTATGTAATTGCATAAAAGGTGCCAATGTAATAGCAGATCATTTATGAATAATTAATGCTGCACTTTAACTAGAAATGTGTGAGTATTTCGTTGATTTCAGAAAGAAAAAATAAATAAACATCAAGGTGAATGTGGCAGGCTGGCGAGTGGAAAGAGGCCCAGAGACAGTCTGCAGTTCAAAAAAATAACTATTTTATTATAAATAAACACAAAAATGAAAGGGCACAAGGGCCAAAACAAAGCAATTTAAACACAAAGAAAGACAAAAAGCAAAACTTACAAAAATAACAATTTCCAGGCTGGGCAATGCCTTCACTGGATTCAAATTTACCAAACAACCAAAAAAAAAAACAACCTGCTTCCTCAGCTCCCTCTCTCAAATGAGAAGCAGAGGCCTCCTTTTATGTCAGGTGGCTGGGCGCTGATTGATCGTTAATTAACCTAATCAACTAATCAACCCCAGCCACCTGAACATAATAAACCCAGGCAGGTAGGGGAAGTTAACCCCATCCCTGCCAATTTAAAAAGGGCAGAGCTTTGCTCTGCCACAGTGAAATTTACATAATGTGTTTAATTCAAATTTTGCACATCTCAAACTATTTGTTTTGTCCCCAGAGATTTGAATTAATTGATATTGCTGCTCTAGAAAGAGTGCAAAGAAGAGCGACCAGAATTATTCCAGGTTTAAAAAGCATGTCATATGCGGACAGGCTAAAAGAATTGAATCTATTCAATCTTGAACAAAGAAGACCTGATTCAAGCATTCAAAATTCTAAAAGGTATTGACAATGTCGACCCAAGGGACTTTTTCGACCTAAAAAAAGAAATAAGGACCAGGGCTCACAAATGGAGATTAGACAAAGGGGCATTCAAAACAAAAAATAGGAAGCACTTTTTTATAGAGAATTGTGAGGGTCTGGAACCAACTCTCCGATAATGTTGTTGAAGCTGATATCCTTCAAGAAGCTGCTTGAAGAGATTCTGGGATCAATAAGCTACTAACAACCAAACGAGCAAGATAGGCCAAATGGCCTACTTTCATTTGTAAACTTTCTTATGTTCTTATGTTCTTTAATTGTTGAGAGCAAGACAATGTAAGATGTGACAGCATGATATTGGTGTTCAAACCTAAGCCTGTTGTGGCACAAAGACACAGGATAAAATACAAATACATTTCAAAGCTGCTGGTGTTGCAGTGGTAGTAATATACATTCCTAATTTAAATTCTAAAAAATGTATAGGAAATTAAGAAAAGGTATAATTTGGGAAACATTTCGGTTTTATGAGTGGTACATTTTCTTGTGGACCCCCCCATCCCATGCAACCTCCAGAAATTGGCCCTCCATGACCAAAACTTTGGGAACCCCTGCTCTAGAGCAATCCCTGTAGCTACACACTGTTTAGAGTCTCAGAGGCCGTCTGTCTGTAAGTGTTGTCTTATGCACACTAGAAAGCAATACATGTTTAAAACACGTTTAATTCAAACAAAAACAGAAACCACTGATGTGCACAACATAGGATAGGGTTCTGTACAATAGAAGCAACATAGTGACAAAGGGCCTTTTTAACTGATCTATCCAAGCCGTGCCTACCAGCTTGTATTTAACATGTATGCAATGCTTTAGAAAGGAATTGGCACAGAAACGTGCATTGTAACACACCATTTCCAATCACAGTCCTGGTAAATGCCTGTATAGTTATGTCTGGTTGCTGTGTTTAATAGTGTTGCTAACTGTGGTGTTAGTGTTGTACAACTCCAGTTCCGAGTTATTGAGTTTAGCCACTTGGCAGCTTCTTTGACATAACAATTACACAGGCTTCCCAAGAGACTCACAATGAGCCAGAGCCTCCTGGGCTGGCTCATCATGATTAAACTGAGGACTACTTGACACCATTTATATGTTCCTACAGTTTCATTAATATCTTCCTTTATAAACGTTTGCCACAGTCAATGTGCCAAGTTATGTAGCAGTTTATCCATAGTTATATGCTTTAATGTTTTTCTATTCATTCCTTGTGCTTTATTACATTTTGCTTTCACTCTGGGACACTTTTATAAGGGTATTTATTATCCCATGTTGTGTGTTCTTTATTTAGATGCTTACATCCTTACTTGCAATGCTTACTAGCTATTATAGAGAAACAGTGCTTCTGAAAAGTCTCCTCAAGTTTGAGGTGAGGGAAAGCATATTGTGAATTTGGTACAATGCTGTCTGTCAAAAAACTGGGTAGCACTTTACATTAAGTGTCTCTAATTACTGTGTATTTACATAGTAGTTATTTAGTAAATACACGTGTACTTACACATAATTTTAATGTTATTATGTATAGTTATGATGTATTTAATGTGTAAATCATTTTGCATGATATATGTATGTACACAATTGTATCAGAAAAGGGTTAGGGTTAGGGGGTTGGGGTTATGTTTAGAGTTAGGAATAGGGTTATGCAAACATATTATACACATTACATACATTGTAACTGTGCATAATAACATTGTACTTATGTGTACGTACACATGTGTTTACTAAGTAGCTACTATATTAATTCACAGTAATTAGAGACATGTAAAGTGTTCCCAAAAACTGTATACTGTGTCTTCCTGTTCTCTAATCACTCCCTGTATTGTTGTTGCTGAAAGCGCAGTGAATGCTTTAAGAGATAAGAAAACTTATTAGTGAGTTGGAATTGATTAGTCAGGCAGAATATGAGCACAAGGGGAACTTTTGAAGTATTGTCTACCTCTAGTAAACATGGGGACCCAGTATTTCTATACCTGCATATTCAACCTCTCACCTTTGCAGCCTCAATGTAAGTTAATCCTATAAGATGGTATCCCCAAAAAACATCAAACAGGTACTGTAAAAACATATTCACAGTCGTTGTAAACAACAAGGAAAGTCTATTACAGAAGCTGCTATAAATCTATTGTACAGCACAGTGCGGTAATAAAAGTTTGCTTTGAACACACCTCCACTAGGCAGATGCTGTTGGCACACTAAAGGCTTTATTCACAAAGGCTGTGAAGCGGAACGTATAATCCTCTTAGCATCTCCGAGTTCCAAGACTGCAGCTGGCGCAGAAAAGGGTGGAGGTGCTTCACCATTCCTGCAGTGAGTTTGCATTATCTGACATGGGCAAGGACCTAAGATATGTAGCACACACTTTTCTGTACATGTCCTGTCCCTCACATGACTAATTAATTAATTTATTTTTCAGAAATGTTACCTCCCAATTCATTTTACCTCAATACAGAATGTCCAATTTTTTTTTTTTTTTACCTCATTGCAGAGATTCCCCACACAGCTCAGGAGAACGAAAGTTTCAGTGGGCTTCCTCCAATTTCACGACCCAGCCAGCTTTTTTACATCCAGGAAATCGAGATTGGATGTCAACGAGCTTTGTCCTCCAAAGGCCAGTCCTGCAGGTGTCTGCCTGAGCTCACTAGGCACCTGGCCAGCAGAGTCTGCTGTAGCACGATGAGGAGGAACAATCCTTGTTAAGGTTGTCAATGATGTGTTAATGGCTGCTGATTCAGGTGCATTATCCATTCTGGTTCTTTTAGACATTAGTGCTGTATTTGATATTGTGAACCATGATATTCTTCTTAACCTTTTGAAATGTGTTGTTGGTATTTCTGGCAATACTCTTAGTTGGTTCAGGTCCTACCTGTCTGATAGAAAGCAATTTGTGATAATGGGAGGTTTTGCGTCCAATACTTTTTTGGTTTCTTCTGGTGTCTCTCAGGGCTCTATGTTGGAGCCTCTTTTATTTAGCATTTATATGCTACCACTTGGCCAGATATTTCATCATTGCTTGACAGAAATTAAACTATGGATGCAACATACCTTTTTACAGTTGAATGGTGATAAGACTGAGGCAATGATACTTGGCTCTCAGCATCAATTGCATAAAGTATGGTTATTGATGGGCTTGGGATTAGATCTAGCTCTGAAATGAGAAATCTTGGTATTGTTTTTAACGGTAGTCTAACCTTTGAGTCCCATGTTTGGAATATCACCAGGGTGTCCTTTTTTCATTTACGTAATATTGCCCAATTCTGTTCTATTCTGTCTTTGTCTGATGCTGAGAAGTTAGTACATGCCTTTGTCTTGATTACTGCAATGCTCTGCTTGCTGGTATCTCTAAGAGTGTTCTCAACAGGCTGCATTATGTTCAGAATCTAGCTGCTCCGGTTTTAACAAAATCTAAATCCTGCGACCCTATAACTCCTGTTTTGGCATCCTTGCATTGGCTGCCTGTCAAGTAAAGGATTGATTTTAAAATTCTGCTTAGGTCCTATAAGGTCCTAAACGGATTGACTCCATGCTATACAAAAGATTTAGTACACAACTATATTCTTTCACAGACTGTGCGACCAATGGACTCTGGTCTTTTAAGTATTCCAAAAACAAGGCTACAGTTAATGGGTGGCAGAGCATTTGGCAGATATGCACCAAGATTGTGCATATAAAACATATAAAGCATATAAAACATACTTTTATACACTAGCTTTTCCTAATGTTTATATCGCTAAAATATAATGTCTGCTTGTGGCAGAGTGTTCCATTCCTGTGTGTAGTTTGTGTTATATATTGTATGTGGTGTGTTAATGCTGTCAGCGAGGTGAGGTCCTCCTTCAGTAGCCCCACTTGCCGTGGAAAAGCTGACAGGGGCCCAAACTCCGTCAACGAAAGTGCTGACAGCAGTGCGAGTTCCTCCTCCTGTGGCACCCCTGGCAGCGTAAATGCTCCTATAGGCAATACGGTCAGCAGACGTGTTAACAGTGCCAAGGCTGGCTCCTCCAGCTGGGATTATCCTGGCTGCCATATGCAACGTTGGCAGTGGCAATGCGGACAACGGCAATGCTGTCAGCAGACATGCTGATAGCTCCAAGGCTGGCTCCTGCAACCCCAGCAGATCCCTGGAGGTCAGCAACAAACAACCTTCAGCATGCATCTCCTAGCAATAGCGCACAGGCATCCCCAGATGATGGCGAATAGGCATCCCTAGGCGATGGAGAACAGGCATCCCCAGGCGGTGCAGGCTCGGCATCCTCAGGTGTTGCAGGCTCGGCAGCCCCATGCAGTGGGGGACAGGCAACCCCAGGCAATGTGGGTGGGAGCGGTAGATAGTCCTCCCATGGTGGTGGAGGTGGGAGCTGCAAGTAGTCTTCCTCTTGCAGTGGAGGTGGGAGCTGCAGGTAGTCTCCCTCTGGTGGTGAGGTGGACACAACAGGCCATCTCCCTCAGTTGGACTCCCTGGTGTGGTGGAGACGGATACCATAGTCCATCTCCTTCGGCATCCCCAGGTGATCCATTTTCACTCCATGGGTGGTCTCCCTCAGTTGGACTCCAGACCAGCCCATGACTTCTCTCTAGTGGTGGAGACAGCAGGGTTTCTCCCACTCTTCCTTTCTTCTCCCCCTCCTGGTGGACAGGGCAGTTGGCCACATAGTGCCTACCCCCGCAGATGGGGCACAACTGTAGTGGCTGAAAGGGGGGATACAAGTACATGATGAAATGTTCAGGTTCAGCACAGGCGTAGCACCTGGGAACCGCTTCTTCCAGCCTCTGCTGCAGGGGCTTCTCTTTCTGAGTTCTCCAGTGTGTCTGACTCCAGTTTGTTTGGGGAGCCCACTCCTCTTTCTCATACTGGGAGGAGCAGGTGTCCACTGTATGCCAGAACTCACCACAGCCAGTGCACCACTCGTTTACTACATAGAATGGGAAGGTGCCCTGGTGCAGCCACTGCTGTTGTCGCTGCTAAGGCTTCCTGCAGCTTTTCCTTCACATTTTTTCACAATAATAATAACAATAATTTATTATTATTAATAATAATAATAATAATAATAATAATAATAATAATAATAATAATACAAACTTCTAAAATGTGTTTAAAAATAAACAATAAAAGCAATAAGTATCATTATCAAAAATAATGTATTGTTTTAATCTCAAATGTGTACATTGTTAATTCAACAGAACATGTTAAATATGGTCTAGTTTTATCATGCTTAAAATTATCAAAACTTTTAATAACATAATAACTGCAATAAATAAGTATGCATTACATGTAGGCCTACCTTAAATTATGTTTTCTATTATTATTATTATTATTATTATTATTATTATTATTATTATTATTATATTATTATTATTAATCCTGAGTCCCTTTCATCGCTGTCACTAATTAGCAGTTCATTACATTCACGCTCCTCCTCATCTTCCTCAGCGTCAATGGCAATGACAGAGACCCGGCGTTTAATAGAGACCCAGAATTTATTTACAATTATTTGAGGTTTTACGGTATAACAGACAACATTAACATGCCACACGCACCCTGTACACTGCTATGTGTTTTTTTATTGAACTGTAGAGTTCTTTGTGATGTTTGTACATGAAAGGTGCTATATAAAGATTATTATATATTATTATAACCCTGCTGGTTTTGCCTCCCTAACCCACAAGCGCATCAAAGCCAATGCAACGCTCCAGCGAAGACTGGCGACTATGTGAACTTGCCTGACTAGTTAATTTCGAACGCTATATATTCTGACATGGATTTTGTAATGTGTAAAATCTGAATCACCTCATAAAATGTTCCCATAGTTAAAGAATACCACAGTCTAAAAAACCCAGAGAGGTATGGAAAACAACTGCAAATATACCATGGTAACCTTTTATAAAGGTCTCCCTGGCTAGACTTTTTGTTCCCACTGTAGAAACAAGCGTTTAATGGGAAGCATTGTTTAATGTTAAAAGAGTTTGTTATGTTTTTTCTGTGATCATATTGTATGATTCCACTTTAAATTATTTATATTATTCCAGTTTAGAAGCTGTGATCCTTTGTTAATGACAGAACACAGTGAAGCAGGAGTCTTTTCTCTCACTGCTCAAACATGCCATCAGTTCTTCAGTAAGGCCTTGAATTCTCTGCTTTGAGATGCTCTTGTGAAACAGCTCTTCCACCCCAGCAGTCTTTAAGAAATCCTCAGCAATGCTACTATCTACACCAGTCATGTGAGCGAGTGAGGAGAGAAGAAACAATAAAATGAAAAGTGTGTAGATACTGGAGAATGCACTCTGTCCCTAGGCGGGGGCTGCACATGTGTAACATTATAATGACAAGTGACAATTATGTGCAAACAATCAGTGGTAGTTAAAGCCCTGGTTATTGGGTGAGCAGGCCGTGTGCTGCAGACTGTTCTGCCTGGCCTAGCACTAACAAAGCTGCCCCATCTTGAATGCTTGAGGCCTGCGCCTCCGGGACAACAGATGGTTCCTAGAAAGCGGGGCCTGCATTAGCATGAGAATGGGGGCCTGAGTGGGACTCAGGCTGGCTTTCGGTAGCGTTTCCCCAACGTCTGTTATATCCCGTCCTCAACCAAATGTGTTCCAGCCTGGGAGTACATGACGTCTGTAGTCAATTTAGGCAGTAATGAAAGACATTGTGTCGGCTCACCATATTGATTTATACAAAGCTCACACACACTGGAAAGCCAGCCCCAGCGGGTACATGCACAACAGTGTAACTGCTTTAATAACAGTTTCCTTAGCTTCAGCCATGCATTGTTTTAGCACAATATGCAGACAAATATGAGACTGCATAGGGACTGTTATGTTTAAATAAGGTATTTTAAATGTATTGTTTTTTTATCGATTAATCAGAGTGTGTAAATGATCAAATTTGTTTGATAACGTGTCATTGTAGAAACAGCCCCAGTATAAAGATTTACTACAGTTATGTTGCAGTTTTTTCTTGGGTATACTACGCATTTACGATGTTTAGCCATGTGTTTTCAATATGTTGTACCATACCTCTGTGGGCTTCACAATGCTTGCCTATGCTTTATCATATATTCACCATGATTTATTACAATTTGCAATGCTTTTACTATGGATTTCTCAAAAGGGATCTAGCCAGCAATATTCAGTGAAATAAAAAGTTTAATTAAAATTAATGTTTAATGCATCAAGATTTTAGGTTGTAACAACAAACTGTGAAAACATCCAAGTTTAATGCCATCAACGCATGGGGGGGGGGGGTGAATACTTCTAGGCACTGTGTGTATGTATATATATATATAAAATATATATAAATATATATATATATATATATATATATATATATATATATATATATATATATATATATATAAAATTATATATCAAAGTTAGTCTGTTTTAAGCACAAAATAATAAACACACATCATAAATATCAAAGTGTATTCTATTCATAAAAGCAGAA
This sequence comes from Polyodon spathula, assembly GCF_017654505.1. Taxonomy (NCBI): domain Eukaryota; kingdom Metazoa; phylum Chordata; class Actinopteri; order Acipenseriformes; family Polyodontidae; genus Polyodon; species Polyodon spathula. The sequence goes on from NC_054553.1 coordinate 13,649,704, forward strand.
TTTGAATGTGGTACATGTAGTGCACACTTCTGTGTAAATGGGCTGTAATCATTTGTTATATGAATGGAACGCCTTTCAGTAATATACAATATAAAGGCTGCATCTTCCTGTTTTCATTTTCCTGTTTTCTACCACAGCAGATTGACAGTGTTATGGCAGGTGTGCCTGAAAAATAGGGTAATACCGATTTAAAATGTTTTACAAAAAATAAATACAAACCCTTGATTCCTGGTATGTACACAGTATGGTTGCTGATAAATGAATCTCTTCAGTTAACAGATCAGGGTAACCTAGAAACATCTTTTGCTAGATGCTGACTTTGATGGATATTGATACACAGGGACACCAGTCACCACCATTGTACAGCATTGCCTGTCAGCTCACAACACGATCATCTCTGCTGTCATTTTTCATAATGACAATAACTCCATCCTAGTCCCTAAGGACAGGTGCAGCAGGGGTATTCGACATTGAAAGCATAGTCCAAGTGTTTATTCACACTCAACTTCATACTCCTCAATGGAAAAAATATTCTCAAAGCCGAAGAAAACAGCATCAAGGTCTAAGAAAACACAACAGACAAACAATACTTTAAAGTTCTGGAAATGGGAGTGAGAACAGTAGTTCTATGCCATGTGCTTCTGTCTATTAAAACACAGGGGTGTGAATCACAGGAGCAGTGATCTGCTGGAGTCGAGCTAGATAGTGACACAGAGCGAGGTCGCCTCCTAGAGGCACTTCATGCTATTGTCACAATCTTGTTCCAGTTTAAAGGAGAGTTTTAAAATCCATTTCTTTCCTGTTACCAGCACCAGCAATATCAGTCTGAATATCCCTCTTTAAAGGATTGCTAATCAGTGCTTTACATTTTATTTTGTTACCTCTTATTAGCACCAACAATACCCCTCTCCCCCTTTAAAATGTATTAGCTACAATGTTGTGTTTATTTCTTATAAGTGTTTATAACTTTTAACTTCACAGAAGCGGAAGCTGCTTCGTGGTACAGAAGGTATCGAAACACTTCCTGCGTTGTACGTCAGTCACTGCAATCTGTAATCAGACCCTGTGGTCTGCACCCCAAGAAGTGATGAGGAACCAGAAAGCTACTGAACAATGAAATATACTCTTCACAATGATAGGGGGTTGTTTCTAAGAAAGCAGTATTGAATCAGTGTGACTCTGGTACATCTGCATTGGGACAGCTTCACAATTCTCCTCAAACTGGAAGTTTAAACAAAGGCAGGTCACATACTCTGAAACCAAACACTGACACAGCTACAAAATAAAGTGTACGTGTGCAGTCCTGCATAGCAGTCTAGACAGCATGCAAACATGTGTGCAGTGCTGCATAGCAATCTAGACAGCATGTAAACATGTGTGCAGTCCTGCATAGCAGTCTAGACAGCATGCAAACATGTGTACAGTCCTGCATAGCAGTCTAGACAGCATGCAAACATGTGTGCAGTGCTGCATAGCAGTCTAGACAGCATGTAAACATGTGTGCAGTCCTACATAGCAATCTAGACAGCATGCAAACATGTGTACAGTCCTGCATAGCAGTCTAGACAGCATGTAAATATGTCACAGGGAGTACAACCTCGGCAGGTATGTAGGAGCTCAATGTGATTGCAACAGAGCCCAACAGCTCCACCAGTTATACTTAACAATCGTGATTTTCAGAACCAGAATGGTTTTACTTGAATAATTGAAGACATTTTTGAGAAATCATCCGCAAGCATCACTGGGGAAGTGTGGACAGGCTGGCTAGCGGTGGTGACATCAGACCCGGAAAAACACACAGTATCGCGAAGTGAAATGTGAATTGTGCTTTTGTGCTGGTTTATTGCAAAATTAAACGGTTGAACAAAACACAAACCAATGACACCAAACAAAAGGGCAAAACCAGCATAAGTAGCAATTGTTACCTTTCTCTTATTAAATGACCTCTTCTCCACACCCGTTCTCCACTCACGAACACACAACCCAGAGTGAGTGCTTCGTACATCTATATATACAATTGTGCCGGGATTCAATTAATAACTAATCATTCATTTGAATCCCAGCACGTGAACTAATATGTGCAATCCCAGTGCTCACATACTCTTACATACTTGAAATGCACATGAATCCCCATGCCTAAATACAACCATATATTTTAAATCACTCGTGCTACACAGACCCACACATGAAGCTATAAAAAAAAGTACAAGAAAATGATATATATATATATATATATATCTATTATATATTATTATATATAGATATATATATATATTATATATATATAGTAAAAAGTGTTGAATTTAGATCAAGGGAAGTAATGTTAAAACTTTACAATGCATTAGAAGATCTCATCTAGAATATTGTTTTCAGTTCTGGTCACCTCGCTAGAAAAAGGATATTGCTGGTCTAGAAAAAGTGCAAAGAAGAGTGACCAGAATTATTCCTGGTTTAAAAGGCAGACAGGCTAAAAGTATTGAATCGATTCAGTCTTGAACAAAAGAAGACTACGTGACAATCCGACTCAACATTCAAAATTGTAAAAGGTATTGACAATGTCGACCCAGGGGACTTTTTCAACCTCAAAAAAGAAATAAGAACTAGGGGACCAGGGTTAGATAAAGGGGCATTCAAAACACAAAATAGGAGTCACTTTTTTACACAGAGAATTGTGGGAGTCTGGAACCAACCCCCCAATAATGTTGTTGAAGCTGACACCGTGGGATCATTCAAGAAGTTGCTTGATGAGATTCTAGGGTCAGCTATAAGCTACTAACAATCAAATCAGCAAGATGGGCCAAATGGCCTCCTCTCGTTTGTAACCTTTCTTATGTTCTCATGTTCTTATCCCTCTCTCTCGACACACTCTGACCTTTTCAAATTTAAAATCAAGTCCTGTCTTAGTCAAACGAAACCGACAACCAGATTTCAGGGATTTTTCGTTACTGATATTAAAGGTTGTGTTGATTAATAACAATAACTTGGTATTCAAATGTTATTTGCTCCCTAGAAAAGCCCACGCAAAATGGATGATGTAATTTTATATACCTGCGATAGACAGTTCCCAGCAGAGGAAGCAAGCGTTTTGAATTGAGTTTGTATTTTGTACTGCACTGGTCCCTAACTTATGTAATTCGAAAGCTTTTAAGTCCAGTGTATTTAAAACCACAACAGGCAAATCGCTGTAAACCTTTCTGCATGCTGTAAAGCTTTGGAACTGTCAGTGTTGTGCTTTTAAAGCAGATGAAGTTAGGAGCTTGCAGTAGTTTCTAGATTTGCAATGCATTCTTCTTACTTTCAGAGTGTGGGTCAATTCTCCAGAAAATGGTTAACCAGACTGCTTACAGCCCCCATTAGTCCAGTTACTTGACCAGTTATTATTATTAGTGTTGAAAGATTAAGCAGAAAATAATGACACGTCTCATAGTAGATCATATATTATATCTTCTCCCTTCCTTGTTTCTGCCACGCTACACCGCTGTTCTGCTCTCTGCACTGGCTCCCTATCGCTGCTCGCATCCAATTCAAAACTCTTGTACTCGCCTATCACTGCCTTGACCTTTTTCCTTCCTCCTATCTCCAGACTATCATTTCTCCCTACACCCCCTCTCGCCCCCTCCACTCTTCCACCACCAACAGATTAGCTGTACCCCCCCCTCCGTTCTCTCGCCTCTAGAGCCTGTTCCTTCTCCACCCTTCCCCCTCAATGGTGGAACGACCTACCCACAGATATCAGGACAGCTCACTCTCTGACCACCTTCCAGCACCTCCTCAAGACACACCTATTCAGACAGCATCTGTAAACCTGACAACTATCAACTACATTGGACTATATGGCACCCAATTTTACCAGTACTTGCATCAGCTTATAGTTGCACTGAAGTGCTCCATACCTTGCCGTATTCTACTACTACTACTACTATTTGACTTTACTCTTATAGGTATCCGTACTCACATTTTTTGTAATTGCTCTTATTTGAAAGCATTCTCATCCATCCATTGTACTCACTACATGCTCATACTGGAGTTTACTCGCATAAGCAAATAGTTTTGTTATAAGTTAACTGCTCTTAGTCGAACCCGCTCTTACACGTAATTATTTACTGTTTTCTCTATTTTTTGTTCTTATTTGATTTTGCTCTTTTTGCTACTGATTTTATTATAAATAAATTATAAATGTTCTTATCTGTAATGTGATATTCTGAAATTTGATACCTTGTAATGTGATACTTTGTACTGTGATTTTGTAACAATTGTAAGTTGCCCTGGATAAGGGTGTCTGCTAAGAAATAAATAATAATTAGAGAAACAAATGAATATGTTATGGGCACAACACCACTGTGGTGGTTGTAGCTAATAAAAGACTACCATACATTCTGCACTTCCAGTCACTAAATAGCTCTGAAATATGAAGTTTGGAATTCAACACACAGCAAATGTGTGACTTAAATTACAGCAAATATATATATATATATAATATATATATATATATATATATATATATATATATATATATATATATATATATATATATATATATATATATATATATATATATATATATATATATATATATATATATATATATAGCAAATAGCACGGTGGGTTTGCTGCAGTGGAAACAGTTCTTTTTCACATCAAGGGTGATTCAAAGCAGTTCTATTCAGTGGATCCTGAATACTGCACTGGCTTTAGTGTGTGAGCCAACATGTAAACACGTAAAGTAGCACAGTCCCCAGTCAAGAGCAGCACAGCAGCATAGCACCCAGTCAAGAGCAGCAGCACAGACCCCAGTCAAGAGCAGCAGCACAGACCCCAGTTAAGAGCAGCAGAGCAGCAGAGTCCCCAGTCAAGAGCAGCAACAGAATCCCCAGTCAAGAGCAGCACAGCAGCACAGCACCCAGTCAAGAGCAGCAGAACAGCCCCCAGTAAAGAGCAGCAGCAAAGTCCCCAGTCAAGAGTAGCAGCACAGACCCCAGTCAAGAACAGCAACACAGTCCCCAGTCAAGAGCAGCACAGCAACACAGCCCCCAGTCAAGAGCAGCACAGCAGCACAGCCCCCAGTAAAGAGCAGCAGCACAGTCCCCAGTAAAGAGCAGCAGCACAGACCCCAGTCAAGAACAGCAACACAGCTCCCAGTCAAGAGCAGCAGCACAGACCCCAGTCAAGAACAGCAACACAGCTCCCAGTCAAGAGCAGCAGCACAGACCCCAGTCAAGAACAGCAACACAGTCCCCAATCAGGAGCAGCAGTCAGTGAAGTTAGTACAGTACTTTATTATTATCTTAGTGTATATAACATATTTTATTCTAATTTTATTGGTGAGGGCCAAAAAATATATATATTTATGTAGGGTGGGTTTGGTTTTACTTTTTTCCCACAACCACTGGCAATACATTATAATATTTGCTGTACAACTCCAAGTCAAGGATACACATTTGTTTCAGCTAATGGTTTATAATTGTAGTTGACAACTAGAAAATATGTAGATCATTATAATTTTGTTGTGATGAAAAGTGCCTTCTGCTTGTGACCCAGCTAATCCATCCCTGGAAAGGAGCAATATTATTAAGAATGTATGTAGAGCAGTGAATTAAACCATTTGTAGGTTTTAAAATAGCTTTACATACCCTATAAATGTAGTTAAGTGCACTAAATACCCACCATTGATAACAAAAGTAATTATTTGTTTACTGTGCCCCACCCCATAATATTGGCTTTACCATTGAATTAATGTCCTGCAATGTCAATGCAGTACTGTTGCAGCTCCTCTAATGCAGTTTGAATGCAGTACTATTGCAGTCCCTGTCCTTCAGTTTGAATGCACTATGATTGCAGTCCCTGTCCTGCAGTTTGAATGCACTACGATTGCAGTTCCTCTACTGCAGTTTGAATGCAGTACTATTGCAGTCCCTGTCCTGCAGTTTGAATGCAGTATTATTGTAGTTCCTCTACTGCAGTTTGAATGCAGTACTACTGCAGTTCCTCTACTGCAGTTTGAATGCAGTACTATTGCAGTTCCTGTCCTGCAGTTTGAATGCACTACGATTGCAGTTCCTCTACTGCAGTTTGAATGCAGTACTATTGCAGTCCCTGTCCTGCAGTTTGAATGCAGTATTATTGTAGTTCCTCTACTGCAGTTCGAATGCAGTACTACTGCAGTTCCTCTACTGCAGTTTGAATGCAGTACTATTGCTGTTTCTCTATTTGATATATATATATATATATATATATATATATATATATATATATATATATAAAAAAAATCACACAGTTTTCAAAAGTTGATCTAGACGTTATTAAGACGTGGTAGCTGGATCTAAACGACTGCCTCCCCATGTACTT